>NC_089818.1:10130128-10430128 GCF_029633855.1 Hoplias malabaricus
AGGACATTAGGGTTACTTTAGAAACGATGAAAGTTTGGGTACACTCTATGTAACTATGACATGCCCAAGGCTCTGGTCCGTCTCTGGGCTTGAATATTGGGAGTTTTACGTCTAATCTCACTGGAAGTGACCCAAAAAGTCGAGACATCCGTAGACCCCGGTGATGCGAATTTCAAGCCCGAGGAGTGACTCACCTCTGGGCTAGGGTGGTGGTAAGCCCGACCCCCCTCCCCTGGAGGTTTTCAATACCTAAGTCGATACATCCGTAGGCCCCGGTGATGCGAATTTAAAGCCCGAGGAGTGACTCACCTCTGGGCTAGGGTGGTGGTAAGCCCGGCCCCCCCTCTGGTGTTTTTCAAAACCTAAGTTGAGACATCCGTAGGCGCCGGTGATGCGAATTTAAAGCCCGAGGAGTGAGTCACCTCTGGGCTAGGGTGGTGGTAAGCCCGGCCCCCCCTCTGGTGTTTTTCAAAACCTAAGTTGAGACATCCGTAGACCCGGTGATGCGAATTTCAAGCCCGAGGAGTGATGACCTCTGGGCTAAGGGTAGTGGTATGCCCGGCCCCCGTGTTCAAAACCTAAGTCGAGACATCCGTAGACCCCAGTGATGCGAAGTGACATGCCCGAAGAGTGGTGCCTTCTGGGCTAGGGTGGTGATAACCCCGGCCTCTCCTCTGGAGGTCTATGGTTTTTAAGTGAAAATTTTCTAAGTCCTGCAACTGAGATTTTAAGAAAATTCATGACCCCCTCAAGCCTTGTAGTGAGTCCGAGGGAGGTCCATCATTGTCGGCCATACGAACGAGGTTCCGATGCCTTGAATTCTGTGGGCATATGGTTTTCCAGCCTGGTCCCGTCAGGATTATAGGAAGGCATAAAATCAGACATAAGTTTGGGTAACAATGATTTGAAATGCTATGCCCAAGGGAGTGGTGACCTGATGGGCTTGAAATAATGGGAATGTCCGCTCAACTTCCCTGGATGTTTTCAAAACCTAGGTCCAGACATCCGTAGACCCCGGTGATGTGAATTTCAAGCCCGAGGAGTGACGCCCTCTGGGCTAGGGTGGTGGTATGCCCGGCCCCCCCTGTGGATGTTTTCAAAACCTAAGTCGAGACATCCGTAGAACCCCGGTGATGCGAATTTCAAGCCCGAGGAGTGATGACCTCTGGGCTAAGGGTGGTGGAATGCCCGGCCCCCGTGTTCAAAACCTAAGTTGAGAGAACCGTAGACCCCGGTGATGCGAATTTCAAGCCCGAGGAGTGATGACCTCTGGGCTAAGGGTGATCAGACATAAGTTTGGGTAACAATGATTTGAAATGCTATGCCCAAGGGAGTGGTGACCTGATGGGCTTGAAATAATGGGAATGTCCGCTCAACTTCCCTGGATGTTTTCAAAACCTAAGTCGAGACATCCGTAGACCCCGGTGATGCGAGTTTAAAGCCTGAGGAGTGATGACCTCTGGGCTAGGGTGGTGGTATGCCCGGCCCCCCCGTGGATGTCGAGACATCCGTAGACCGTGGAAGTTCGCAGGGGTCTGGCTTACGGATCGGCCCCTTCGTCTTCTTAAATTCAGACTTAACTGTAGGCTCCAGGGGCCAATCGTAATCCTCCCCGCCTTGTGCTCCAGCTTCTATGGCTCGGGGACCACCCCCGTTACACACGGGGTAACGTCCGCTTGTCCAGAATGGTTCCGAGGGAGACTTAGTCGATTGGTCGGTATAGTCCACCACAGTTGGGTCCGTTAAAATGTCCTTAGTGCGTGGAAGTTTCTTCAGGTCTTGCAGTGGGCGGAATGAGACTTGAAGGAATGTTGACGGAGCCAAGAAGGTGGTGATAAGCCCGGCCTTCCCCTGTGGAGGTGAAATATGAGTTCCGTAGACCCCGGTTATGCGAATTTAAAGCCCGAGGAGTGGCACACCTCTGGGTTAAAGTAGTGATAAGCTCTGCCTTCCCCTGTGGAGGTGAAATATGAGTTCCGTAGACCCCGGTTATGTGATTTTAAAGCCCGAGGAGTGGCACACCTCTGGGTTAAAGTAGTGATAAGCTCTGCCTTCCCCTGTGGAGGTGAAATATGAGTTCCGTAGACCCCGGTTATGTGATTTTAAAGCCCGAGGAGTGGCACACCTCTGGGTTAAAGTAGTGATAAGCTCTGCCTTCCCCTGTGGAGGTGAAATATGAGTTCCGTAGACCCCGGTTATGCGAATTTAAAGCCCGAGGAGTGGCACACCTCTGGGTTAAAGTAGTGATAAGCTCTGCCTTCCCCTGTGGAGGTGAAATATGAGTTCCGTAGACCCCGGTTATGCGAATTTAAAAAAACCTCTAAGTCCCAACGGCAAATGGCAAAGCTTTAACACTGGTAGAACTGACTTGACTATCTGCCCTTAGCCCCTGATGGTTCGTTCGATATATGCCTGGAGAGGTCGCTGTTCTCTGGGGCCAAAAAAGCCGAATGGTCTCCTACATCCATCCGACGGGTGCCTATAGGTAGTTTACCCACCTCGGGGACTGCCTAAGGTCGATAGGCCTCCGACCACTGCCCACTTGTGGGGCGGTGGAACGGGCCGCCCGCCGGCAAAGTTAACTGTTAAACCCATTTAATTTCAATGACCTTAGCTCCAACCCCTCCCGGGGGGATTGGTTCTATATATGCCCGGAGAAGTGGCTGGTTTCCAGGGCCAAAAAAGCCGAATGGTCTCCTACTTCAATTCGACGGGTGCCAAAAGGTAGTTTACCCACCCCCGGGCACTGCCTAAGGTCGATAGGCCTCTGACCACTGCCCACTTGTGGGGCGGTGGAACGGGCCGCCCGCCGGCAAAGTTAACTGTTAAACCCATTTAATTTCAATGACCTTAGCTCCAACCCCTCCCGGGGGGATTGGTTCTATATATGCCCGGAGAAGTGGCTGGTTTCCGGGGCCAAAAAAGCCGAATGGTCTCCTACTTCAATTCGACGGGTGCCAAAAGGTAGTTTACCCACCCCCGGGCACTGCCTAAGGTCGATCGGCCTCCGACCACTGCCCACTTGGGGGGCGGTGGAACGGGGCCGCCCGCCGGCAAAGTTAACCTTTAACCACTGATCGTTACAGCCTTACTTCGGACATGGTCGGTCGGACCTCGTAAAGTCTCCCTCTGGGAGGATCACCCAATCTCCACCCCCCCCCCCCCTGTCTGCAATCGAAGCAAGTACCACACGGGAACACTTTGGTTGTAGATTAAGAAATAAATTTTATTTATTTCACACAAAACATAAGCCCAATGGGGGCGCAGAAACACGGAGTGAATCCCGGCTGGGTTGCGCTTTGAAGAGGTCCGGTTCAGGGCGCTTCGAGGGCGGAAAGACGGTTCTCACGAGCCCGCATCACATCGGCCGCAGAGAGGCCGGCTCGGTAGAAGGCCCAGGCGGTGATGTTGGAATGATACATGCTGGTAGTCACTCGATCGTCGACCGGCAGGTTCGAAATCTGGAACAGAGACGAGGTGTCAGAAAAGTAGGAAGGCCGGGCCGGGTCAAGAGCCACATAAGTGCGACACTCACCTGATTCGAAACAGCCGTGCGGATGAGGTTGAAGGCCACCGCGCCTCCAAGGTCTGCATCTTGCCACGCGAGCCGAAGAAGGTTGTTTGCATTATGCAGCTGGTTCCCTCCCCGGTCCAAGAACACGAACCCGTCCTGGGTCCCGTGTAAGTTGGTGAGAGCAGTCAACCAAGAGAGCTCGGTGGCGGACAACCCGATCGGAGCATCACCGAACGAGGCACTGGTCTTATGGTTGCGGACGTAGATCACAAAGCCAGCATCATCCGTGGCGCTGGCTTGCCTCAGCTCCTGCACGGTCATGTTGCGAAATACCACCGACCGATGTCCTGTTAGCACGGACAACAGGCCGAGGAGGTAGCCCTGGAGCATCCGTAGTGGCGGGCGGTGTCCCCCGCCTGGGCCTCTTCGATCAGCTGAGGGATTCGGGTCTTAGCGTGGCTTAGAAAGACCCTGAAATCCGATGGAGGTGGCAAGCAACTTAACTTGGCCCGCTTCACGCGTTGAATGTGGCCCAGAATCGTGCGAGCAAGGTCCCTATTTGCCTTGGCGAAGGTCAAATGAATCCTCTGGAGCTCTTCGGGGCTGAGCCCAGAGACCTCCGGGCTGAAGGCGCCCACATGCGAGATGAATGACTTGGTGCTGTGGAGATAGCACTTGACGGTGGTTGATGTGTATCCCAGCTTCTGCAGGCTCTGGACCCAAGTCGAGACTCTGGAGTGATGGATGAATGACAGGTCTGTGAATTCGCAGCCGGCCGGGGCGCAGTGAAGCAGGAATCAGATAACTTGGCCCCGTCGCTGGCAAGAGTTTTCGACGTCTGTCGGGGATGCGTCTGCCCTGAGGTAGAAGTCCTGGAACTCGTCTACCAAACGGCTGGCGTAGGTGTCCCGAAACCGATGCGGGACCACGAGCTGCTTCCCCTGGGAGGTTCGCCGTGCAAGTTCGGTCTCCGAATCTGTGCCCGAGGTGGATTCGGCAGGGGAAGGCTCGCTCGGTTGGTAGTTGCTGTCGACTGGCTCCGGCGTGGCTTGGCCCGTTGTGGCTGGGCCCGGCGAGGCAGGGTCCGGCGATGTAGGTTCCGGTGAGGCAGGGTCCGGGGAACAGGATCCCAAGGGCGGTGGAGAGTTCAACGGCTTAGCCTCTTGATGGCGACGCAGAAGGTGGATGGTGCGAAGGCGTCGAGCTGCAGAAAGTGCGATCCGAAGGGCAAGGCCATTGAGGGAATGCACCGAGCCCAGGTGATCAGCCGGCGAAGAGAGAGACGGCAAGCCGCAGAGAGGGCAGTCGAGCTGTGACGAATTCTCCCCGCTTCGGTCCAGTTCTCGGAGGAAGGCAATATCGGCAGGTTCAAGGCGGTGGAAGATGGTGCAATGGAAAGTCAGATCCATAATGACTTGTTTGCAGAGCAGGCAGGAATCCGGCGTGGCTGGGCCCGGCGTGGCTGGGCCCGGCGTGCTTGGGTCCGGCAAGGTGAAAAGTCAGATCCGTGGCAATGGCTTGTTCGCAAAGCGGGCAGCTATCCATCGTGACAGAATGATGGCTCTTGGGAGAAGTCAACCCCCTTATATACCCCGGTTCGTCCATAATACACTTTATTTATACTCGCCTTTCATGACACTCAATGACACTTCACACTTCAGCAGTTGTTATTAGCTGGAGACACAGCTGAAGCTTCAACCACCACCCATGCTTCATTGGATGAACTCCTGGGCAGTTCACTTAATTTTCAAGAAATGACTACCCCAGCAGTCAGGCCCAAAACAGGCGCTCATGTGCAATTTCCCCTGCTCGATTTAGGCCCAGATACATATCACACCAGGTCCTTTTATTCTAGAACCACTAATAATGCACAGTCTCCGCCGCAACACACACTGTCTCATAGCTTTACCTCTACCAATCCTACCACCATTCCTTCCACCCATCCTTCATTAACTACCCATACTTTCACTCCCTGTCCAGTTGCAAGCTCAGTTAGAGCCACTCAGTCTGCTGTGCCTCAGCAGCAAAATCAACCTAGTGCATCACATGAAAGCTATATGAACAAGATTCTAGAGAATCAAAGTGAGTTAACAAGGATGCTCATGAAACAGCAACTTCTGTCTACATTACCACAAGGTAACGTTCCTATCTTTGATGGACAAGTTCTTGAATATCAGTCATTCATTCACTCTTTTGAAAATGTGATTGAACGTAAAACTGATAGCAATAGAGACCGCTTGCAATTTTTGATTCAGTACACTAAGGGACAAGCACAAATGCTAGTGAAGAACTGTGAATATATGGCACCAGATAGAGGCTATGAAAAGGCAAAGAAATTGCTGAAGGAAAACTTTGGAAATGAATATAAGATTTCTTGTGGTTATTTGGATAAAGCTCTTTCTTGGCCTCAAATAAAGTCTGAGGATTCCAAAGTGTTGCAGGATTATGCTATGTTCCTTAGGAGCTGCTGCAATGCTATGGAGGATATGGAGTACATGGAAGAGCTGGACACAGTGTCCAATATGAGAAGCATTGTCCTCAAGCTGCCGTATAAGCTCAAAGAAAAATGGCGCAACAAGGCGTATGAGCTACAAGAGCACCTTAACCGAAGGGTAAGAATTTTAGATCTTGTCTCTTTTATAGAAAACCAAGCTTGCATATTAGCTGATCCAGTATTTGGTGATCTTCAAGATCAGACAGTCATTAGGGGAAAGCATAAGCCTATTGTGAAGTTACACTCTTCAAAGTCATCTGGCAGTAGCTATGTTACAAGTGTAGCTCTTACCCCAAAAGACACAAAGTTTCAACCCTATTGCACACTTTGTAGCTCAAAGCACACCTTAGACAAATGCAAAGATTTTGCAAAGAAAGCTCACAAAGATAAGCTCAGCCTTCTAAAAGCAAATGGCATATGCATTGGATGTCTTCAGGCAACAAACCATATTAGTAAGGATTGCAAACAACGTCTCACATGTAACATATGTGAACAGGCTCATCCGAGCGCCCTCCATATTGAGAGGAACACAACTCGTGAAGCAGGAAAACCCTCTGATTTTATAGGCAGAGCATCAGCAGAGTTATGTGGCCATATAGGGGCTGGAGACCATGGGAGTGTTCTTCCTATTGTTCCCGTTAAAGTCAAGGCAGCAAAGGTCAGCCATGTCTTGCAGGTCTATGCACTCCTGGATCCTGGGTCTTCTGCCACCTTCTGCTCAGAGGAATTGATGTCACGTCTGCATATGAAAGGTAAAAGGACACGAATTCTTCTTCGAACCATGAATCAGGAAATGTCTGTTCCCACTCAAATTATTTCAGGATTGGAAGTTTCAGCTCTGGACGGTGATAACTTCCTTTCTCTTCCAAATACATTCACTCAAAAGGTAATGCCAGTCACCACAAACAACATTCTCAGGCAAAACGACTTAACGCATTGGGCGTATTTAAGCAAGGTAACACTCCCTGCCATCAATTCTAAGGTAGAGCTTCTGATTGGCACAAATGCTAAACTATTGGAACCATGGGAGATTATTAACAGTCAAAATGGGGGTCCCTATGCAGTTAGAACCCTATTGGGGTGGGTTGTAAATCGACCCTTAAGAAATGCTGCTGGCAGTGATGACTGTGTGACTGTAAATAGGATTTCAGTGGCGAATCTGGAAAAGCTGCTGATCTCACAATACAACCAGGACTTCAATGAAGTTACTTCACAGGAAAAGACTGAAATGTCTATTGAAGAATTAAATAATCTTTTTGGACAGTTCCCAAAGTAATTAAAATTTAGAAGATCTCCAAAAGATCCAAAATACACCCCCTCTCCTGAGGGAGGCGTGCTCGTTCCGGAAGTTTCACAAAACCCAGTCGAGTGAAGTTCAAAGCAAACCAAAGTATTTATTTTAATACTGGACCCAGGAGAACTAATGCATGAGAAACGCAACCTAGTGCACTTCCACGCAGAGTTCTGACCTTCCCATCTGACTCCACAGTTTTATACCTGATATGACGAATACCCTGCTGGCAAGGCGTTTCTGGCTGATTGACATATATTAATATGCATAATTAGACATGTTAGTACTCAGGTTTCTGCGTGCATGTTTCCCATGCACCTATGACCCCAAAACACTCATCCTGCCCTTCTGACTCTGTAGGTTTTATTACCCACATTCCTTTTCTGTCACCAAGATTATGAGGGGTCAGTTATGGACTTTAAGGTCACTAAGGTGCCCTAAAGTTCAACTCCCCCTTTTGGCTAACAGTTGTAATTTATGCTAAAAGCCTGAGTGCAGATCTGTTAAAGATCTAAGAAATTAGAAAGGTGTAAACACTGAGTCAGCATGTCAGCTAGTGTGCAGATTCTAAACTGTTTAAATGCATGGTTAAAATACTGGTTAATCACTCATATGAATACAAGGTTTCATACAATGAATATGTAATTATACTTTCTAATTTTAACTAATCATCATTTAAGGATATTTGTCCACTAACACAAAGTAATAAAATTATTTTTCACAACAATTCCCCTTTTTGACCTGTCCAACTGACAGGTCAATACATTTAAATAAATGATAAGCAATTAATGTTAAATTGGTCTGCCTAGGTCACCCCCGGTTTGGCGAGTTACTTAGGTAGAGCGTGATGGCAGATTGTGGTGGTAGCGGGCAATTACACCACTCCTGTTAGGAGTGGACACCTCTGTCCTACCACTCACTCTCTGGACTAAGAGATTACAATGAGCCCTATATGTGTATGTGTTAAAGTGTATTCTTCATCCGTTGGTAGGGATCTGCGCTGGGGGCAAGGATAGACTTTCCTTGTCGTGCCCCTGCCTCAGGGGATTATTCTGCCCCTATGTTGGTTGAGGCTGCTTGATCAGCCTCTTCTGAGGTGTTGTTTTCCTTCAGTGAATGTTTGATGTTAGGTGTCGGTGCGGCTCTGCACTGTGTGAGGTGGTACCACTATAAGCCTTTACCCTTCAGCCGGACTGCCCAACTGGTTCTCTCTGTCACCTGGTAGGGTCCTGTCCAGCGAGGTTCGTACCACTTCCGCTTGATGACCTTCAGGAGGACCCAGGGTGAGACTGTCACTTCTGGATCCTTCTCCTCCGTTTCTTCTCCTTCTCTCCTTTCCTGCACCTATACAGAGAAATCTTTACAAACAGCTTTTAGTTCTTCATATAGCTGCCGGTACTCTGCTTAAGGTAGTTTCTGGGGGACGCAAGCGCGCTGGAGGGGCCTGGAAAAGCGATGCCCCTCCCTAATTCAAAAGGAGTGAACCCTGTATTTCTGTTCACTTAACTACGGACACTAATTAAAACAATTGGAAGGGCATCAAGCCAATTCATGCCCGTGGCCAGTTTGATTTTTGCTAATTTGATTTTCAAATTTTGATTCATCCTCTCCACCTGACCTTGTGAGGCAGGATGATACACACAACCATAGCTATGGCGCAGCCCCAACGACTGCTCCACCCACTGCAGTGTTTTACTCATGTAATGACTCCCGTTATCTGAAAAAATATAAAAAATAAAAAATAAAAAAAAATTTTCCTAGGAAACCCATGGTCCGTAATCCAACAATTAATCAGAAACTTACAGACTGATTTTACATCTTCCCTCAGAGTGGGGAGTGCCTCTACCCACCCCGAGAATCGATCTACAACGACCAGGAGATATCTATATCTCCTAATGGGGTCAATCATATCTTTGTAATCCATTTTAATCTCATGTCCATGAGAATCTGGGAATTGAAACCTTCCTGGAGCTAATTTAAATGCTTTTGCTACGTTCTGAGTGTTACAAATCTGACATTTAGTGATGTAATCAACCACTAATGCTGACATGTATGGGTGCCACCATTGTTTTTAATTTTCCAGTGTTTTGTTGTTTTCCTATATGTGCCACTTCTAATGCTGAAATTACTGCTAGCAGTTCTGCCTTCTGCGCCGATGGGTTTTGTTTCACTTCGTCTGCAATAACTGTCTGAAACTCTTGTGTTTCCCCCTTCGCTTCCTGAACTACTGCGTATCCTGCTCTGACTTCACCTGTATCTGCCCTGTACCCACACCCATCCGTCCATAAATTCCATGACCCTGGAATGGGTGTGGCTTGTAAGTCTGGTCTTACTTTTCCTTGCCTTTCCACCTGTTCCTCGCATTCATGTGGTGGACCTTCCAACATCCCATCCGCCATATTAACTCCTTCGTGTGTGTAGGTGATGTTGGGTGCAGTCAATGCTTTGTGAATGCGTCTCTGTCTCAATGTAGTGAGTGTGAACATCTGTGAGTTTATGTACGCTACTACTCCATGTGTGGTTAGAATGCGCAATGGATATCCTGCTACCAAATGTGCTGTTTTCTGAACTAATTTAGTCAGTCCTGCTACATGTCTTGTGCACTGTGGTTGTCTCCTCTCTATAAGGTCCAATGGGACACTTAAATACATTAACACTGCTCTACCTTCCCCCTTTTTCTGAAACAGTACACCATTAATCACAGTGTCTGTTTCAGAAACATCAGTGTAAAAAGGTAATTAATAGTCAAGTCTGGCTAAGTAAACTGCAACTGATAAGGCTTGTTTAACGTCTATAAACGCCTGTACCGACTCCACCGTCCAATTCAGCTTACCAGACAAATTTCTCATCCCTAGCGATTTCACCATGTCCCTAAAAGGTTATGTTCGTCCGACACAGTAATGTATTGTCTGCTGTAGCCAGTCAGTCCTAAAAATGCTAACATGTCTTTCACAGTTTCAGGTTTTTTTTTTTTTTTATATTGGGCAATCCAAATTGGTTGTGTAATATTCATACAAAAATAGACAAATGTCTGATTAGTCTATCATACATCATCTGGTCCTGTGGACCACAATGTGTCAGGTAGTGATGCTAATAATACCTCCATCTGTAGATAATCACAGTCCTCACAACCATGGTGTCTAGGCAGCAATTAATGGTGCAATGTGACTAAGATTGGTGAGTTATCAGTGATGTGATATGTCTGTGTGGACTGCGAAAACATGAGACCAAGCAGCTGTGTCCTGACCCAATCCGTGGCCTCATTTGCTCTTTTTACCATAGGGCCCAACTGCTTGGCCTTGTGTCTCTTGATCAACAGCTAGTGAAATGTGTGGTGCCGCCGTGTCAGACAGGTTGTACCAACAATGTTATTGTGGTGTTAGTGAAACAGGAGATGCCACCCCTTCATGACCCACATAAATCCCTGTGGTATTAACTGACCACTGTATGCCCTCTAATTCTGTTTGAAAATATTCATAATAAGTTAAATCTCCCCCTACATCATAAAACAGAGTGACATGGAATGGGTCGGGCGGAGGAACGTAGGGTGCCATGGCTGTAATCCAAGTCGACCAGTGGTGGAACAAGGCAATGAGTCGTGGTGACCGGTCCGTCTGTCCAGTCATTAAAGCCCAGGAAATGTCTATCGACTCATCCTGTTGAGGTCTCATCAGGTACATACCGTCAGTGTACCCCACCACTGCCACAGTTTTGTGTCCGTCCAACCACATAAGAGTGATCCCATCTGGTTGGCATAAAATAGCGCTCATCAGATGTGCAGGTAATACTTTATTGATGGCTGACCATGTGGCTCCTCTTGTCTACCAGAAAAAAGATTTCGGAGGCCCCCACAGTTAATGACAGCATGGGTTCTGCCCTGGCCCTGCTGTCCTGGTGCTCCTCTTGGCCCCGTCAATGTCCACCCCACGGCTCCATGGTGTATTGGCCAGCAGGAAGATGTGATGGCTCCGGTTTTGGTGCCGCCTGTGGTTGTGGTGCCTGTTGTGGATAGCTGGTGTCAGTAGACAGTGGTGCCCTACATTGTGCTGCCCAGTGGTCCAAAGCTCCACATCTTAGACATGCCGCTGTCCGACGGCGGGCCCTGCCCCTCCTCCCACCATTACCACGCCCCCTGCCCCATGAGTAGGGCCGATATGAGAAATATGGACTTGGTCCATAATTATACGGTGGGTTTTGTGGTGGCCCTGATTGAGTAGGCATATATGTGTTTTTGTTCATAAATGTTAGTGGTGATTGCATATGTGGCAGTGCAGTCATAGGCATCATGGTATCAGACTTTATTTGCTTTTTATTATTATTTATAGATTTCCTGGCTTCTGCTAGTTGAACAGTTAGTAGGTCTCTTTGTAACTTAAGTATCTCCTTGTCTTTATTATCTAATTTTTCCTTATGATTGTTCATATAGAAAAGATCATAGTCAGGTTCAGTAAATGTCTCAGCCTTTTTCTCTATTTCAGCTGCTTCCATGGAAGTAGTTGATCTTTTAATACTATTTCTAAAATCCCCAAGTGCTACAGTCACGCCACCTGTCAGACTGTCCAGCTTTCTAATCCAGGCAGCCGCTCCACTACATAAAGGCAGAAGCTGATCGACCAAAGTTTGTGCATCAGTCAGCGATAATGGTACATATTTATATGTTCCTGTACTAGTGGCCACTAATGGAAACATAGTGTCAACGTTAGTGTCAGACGTATACCTGTCAGGCGGGTGTCGTGGTCTGGTGCTCCGTCTCAAAATGTCCGTTTTGTCTGAAGTTTGCATGTCGCATTCTAAAGTCTGTTTTTTTTAAGTCCAACTGTCTCTGTTCTTCTAATATGAGTTTTTCCATGGCACATAATGTTTTGTTCAAATCAGAAAGCCGTCTACCACCACGTCGTCCATTCGCACTGTCCTCATCATCTGCTATATGTCCGTCATCCTGATTATAGTCAGCCGTTGTGACATGGCCGTCTAAATCTGCTTTAATCCTAATTTTTTGTTTATTTTTACGTGGCATCGAGTTCTTAAATGGTGTTGTTAGTGTTTGTTTATCGACAAGGCGCAGATTATCCTGTTCTACATGCTTTCCCGTGTCATCAATAATGTCATAACGGTCAGTATTAATATCCATATGTGTATTTAAAATTGACTCATGTGGCTTTCGCAATTGGAATGGGTCGTCTGTGTGTGCATTTGTTTGTTTGTCACTTTGAACTGGCTGCTCACAAGCAAAATCCCGACCTCTTGTGTCTGTCTGTAAGCTCACTTTGCCGGAATCAACACTGAAAACAGGGAGGATATTATCAACTGGTGGGACATTATCAACTAGTGTGACGTGACCTATGTTATATGGGGGAGGCGGAGCTGTAGGCTCCTCCCCCTTGTGTTTCATATACTCAATGTCCACTTCCGTGTTCACGGCAGTGAGTTAAACGGCGTTCGAGTGTGACTGACCTGTTGTTTTCAAAGTAAGAGCTGCGTAATGAGACTGAGGAATGCCATTTTAAAATTTAGAAGCTCCGCAATGTCTATTTTAGCTATTTTTAAACTTGCGTTTGCCTTAGGTCTTTGGAAAAGGCTAGCCTTACTAACCTCTGCTTCAGCCTGACATAATCTTTCCTCCAGCTCTCTTTTCAACTGATTAATACCGGTGATTAAATAAGTTTTCTCTCCTGTGTGTATTTTTAGCCCATGTTTCAAATCTCTGTAGCACACTTTTGTGCACAACATCCCGCTTTTTCAAATATATTTCTCCCAGTTTTAATCCCTCAGTAAAAATTTCAATTTGTTGTACAAACGGTTTCCATTCCCAATTCCCCACGCCGTAAATGGCGTTTAATTCATTATGCAAGTCTCAAGGAGTAGCCATAATGTCTGTAAGAAGCTGATTAAAAAATTTGACCTTACCTGAAATGGTCTTCGTTCTAGTTCACCCTTTAATTGCAAATCAATTATCACCGTTAGGTTTCATCACAATTCAGAGTGAACTAAAACAGTTTCCCAACACCCACGCAAATCGCCCACGCAGCCGCCGCTGCTCTCAGCACAGTCCGCCTTAGTTTATATAAAAGAAAAAGTCCAAAGTTTTAGAGTCAAGTTTA
This sequence comes from Hoplias malabaricus, assembly GCF_029633855.1. NCBI lineage: Eukaryota > Metazoa > Chordata > Actinopteri > Characiformes > Erythrinidae > Hoplias > Hoplias malabaricus. The sequence goes on from NC_089818.1 coordinate 10,143,529, forward strand.
CAAACTCAGCCAATAAAAGCAGAACCTCCTCAACCCTGTGAAGAATTTCACAGATGGATAGAAAACATAAGTTTGTCTTCAAACACAGTATGATATTTAAAAGCAAGTCAAGCCTAATTTACATGAAGTATGAAACCGACCCACGGAGAGAGAGAAAAAAGCTTATTAGTCAGAAGGAAATAACACGCCAATATATGAAACAAAATTTGTAGGAAACGAAAAAGCAAGAAAAGCAGGACTAAGATCTCACAACACAGAATTAAACCAACGACTATATTTTAGTAACAAAACAAATGTCCATAGACACTCAACAGTCCTCAAGCCACAGTGAAATCACAAGATATATTATAACAAGTGAAAGCAAAATTTAATGAACTAGAGAAATAGCAAGCAGGTTACAAAATATGTTATGATGAACGAAAAATTCAAACCGTGGCAGAAAATAAAATTATTATTATTTTTTTTAGACTAATTACCATAGTTAAAAATACTAACTAAACCAGAAAAATAAGATTCTTAGGACAATAAGCAGTAAACAAAATATATTTTATCCACTACCAGCCTAAATTAACAATATCAAAGAAACCAGATTCAAAATTAGAGCAAGTGTTCAGTTAACAATTTTCCCTTTAATTCCCATGTTTAAACCTTACAATTACCTCAATATATCCTATTAATTACTCAGCTTTACACCTTGCTCACCTTTCTCGTACTCTCAACCTCTAAAAACGTCTTTCTGGAGCTCATTGTCTATATTTTCTTAATGTATAGTCTCCAAGAAAGCTCATTTAATTTACTTTATATGTTTTACTTTAAAACGTCTTCCGTTCAGGCTCATTGTCATAGATAAACAAACCCCTCATTTTATTGAGGTTCATATTCTTTAAATAACTGTCCTTGAACGAAGCTCATAAATTTATACCATTACAAATTTCTTTCCCTATTAATTTCTAAATCTCTCTTTCTGACACTTTCCGTTCTTTTTAAACACACTCTCTCACTGACACTCTAAAAACAGAGATGTCCTTTCCCCCCTTTTCTCTAAACACACTCACATAAAATTTATGGCTCTTTACAGCCCATGGAGGGTTTTCCACACACACACAGTCAAAAACAACCGCAGAAGAAAAGGGGGTTGATCAGTCCCCCACTTTCTCCATTCTCTCCCAAAAAAAATTCTTTCAGCTGACACACACACACACACATACACATACACAGCAAGACACTCCTCTATCGCCCTCTAGCGAGCAGAGACATACACAACAGTCATGCAAATAGCCCCAAAAAATAACACAGCCTCTTAGAACATAGAACACACTAATACACAATCAGGTTGCATTAAAATACACTTCAAACCGTGGCGGGAACAACTTCCGCTTTTTTTAAATTAATAAATACGCGGGAACAACTTCCGCTTTGAATATACTTTTAGGGGAAACCAATCCCACGGGCGGGCTTCCCGACCGGGCAATTAACTGGACACCTCGTCAGATTCCAGTGGAGGACGCCACCACTCAGTTTGAAGATGGGAACCAATCATCCATCTAATCCATTTTTAAATACCATTTTAAAATACCATGATGGGCACAACATCCATCTAAACCATTATAAATTCCATTTTAAAATACCATGATGGGCACAACATCCATCCATAACCAAGCAACCCCAAATGTATAAACCAATAAAAAATTATAAAAACATATTTAAAATAAATTGATTTGCTCATTACCTCACTCCAGACCGCCTTCAGACCTCCGCACCACTCTGATTTAGAAATTCCAATATGCAGAATTTGAATAAAACAGGGTCTGCTCACCCACCTCAATAAATTGCGGCCGCGAGTGGAAAGGAGTCCGAAGTCGGTCTTGTTCTCACACTTCCGCACGTCCGGGGTCACCAATTGAAGAATTAAATAATCTTTTTGGACCGTTCCCAAAGTAATTAAAATTTAGAAGATCTCCAAAAGATCCAAAATACACCCCCTCTCCTGAGGGAGGCGTGCTCGTTCCGGAAGTTTCACAAAACCCAGTCGAGTGAAGTTCAAAGCAAACCAAAGTATTTATTTTAATACTGGACCCAGGAGAACTAATACATGAGAAACGCAACCTAGTGCACTTCCACGCAGAGTTCTGACCTTCCCATCTGACTCCACAGTTTTATACCTGATATGACGAATACCCTGCTGGCAAGGCGTTTCTGGCTGATTAACATATATTAATATGCATAATTAGACATGTTAGTACTCAGGTTTCTGCGTGCATGTTTCCCATGCACCTATGACCCCAAAACACTCATCCTGCCCTTCTGACTCTGTAGGTTTTATTACCCACATTCCTTTTCTGTCACCAAGATTATGAGGGGTCAGTTATGGACTTTAAGGTCACTAAGGTGCCCTAAAGTTCAACTCCCCCTTTTGGCTAACAGTTGTAATTTATGCTAAAAGCCTGAGTGCAGATCTGTTAAAGATCTAAGAAATTAGAAAGGTGTAAACACTGAGTCAGCATGTCAGCTAGTGTGCAGATTCTAAACTGTTTAAATGCATGGTTAAAATACTGGTTAATCACTCATATGAATACAAGGTTTCATACAATGAATATGTAATTATACTTTCTAATTTTAACTAATCATCATTTAAGGATATTTGTCCACTAACACAAAGTAATAAAATTATTTTTCACAACACTATTGAGGATAAACAGTTTTTAATGATGGCTAATAGAGCATTCTTGAATGATGGACATTACAGTCTGAACTTGCCTTTTAGAGAACCCGATGTGTTTATGCCGAATAATCGGCAAGTTGTAGAACAGCGTTTGCAAGGCTTGAAAAGAAAAATGAAAAGAGATGAGCAATACCAAAAGGAATACGTTGCATTTTTCAATGACATCTTGGACAATAAATATGCTGAGGAAATCCCACAGGAGGAATTAATACAGCCACCAGGAAAAGTATGGTACTTGCCGCACCATGGTGTTTATCACCCTAAGAAGAAAAAGCTCAGAGTTGTGTTTGATTGTGCTGCTTCTTTTCAAGGTGTTTCCCTCAACACAGCACTACTCCAGGGTCCTGATCTGACCAACTCACTCATTGGAGTCATCCTGAGATTTCGCAAAGAGCCAATTGGAATCATGGCTGACATCAAGTCAATGTTCCATCAGGTTAGAGTGGCAAAATCTGATGTGAACTATTTGCGATTCCTGTGGTGGCCACAAGGTAATACCAGTCAGAGCCCAAAAGAATATTGTATGCTTGTACACATTTTTGGTGCTGTGTCTTCCCCAAGTATTGCAAGTTTTGCTCTGAAAAAAACTGCTGCTGACAATGAAAGCTTTTTCCCCCCTCAGGTGACTGAGACCATCCGGGATAACTTTTATGTGGATGACTGTGCAAAGTCCGTAGCCAAAGAATCTGATGCCATCCAGCTGGTAAAGTATCTTACTGCATTGTGCAGTAAAGGTGGGTTTCAGCTTACTCAATGGGTCAGTAATAATAGAGCTGTTCTTGCATCCATTCCTGTGGAACACAGGGCAAAGGGAATTAAGTCACTAGATCTGGACAAAGACAGTTTGCCTGTCGAAAGAGCACTGGGACTGCAATGGTGCGTGGACTCTGATCATTTCCAGTTTAACATTCATTTAGTTCAAAAGCCGCTTAACCGCAGAGGCATATTGTCTATGATAAGTTCTATTTTTGATCCTCTTGGCTTTCTTGCTCCTCTCATTCTTCCAGCCAAACAGTTGCTACAGAAGCTCTGCTATAGGGGCTTTGGTTGGGATGAGCCTTTGCCACCACCTGTGTTTGACTGGTGGATAGAATGGACCAGCAACCTGGAGAAGATCAAGAGCTTCAGTGTGCCTCGTTGTCTGAGACCCCAGGGCTATGGTGTGCCAAGATGTGCCGAACTGCATCACTTTGCTGATGCCAGTGAGAGTGGCTATGGCTCTGTCAGCTACATAAGACAGATGAATTACCAGGATGTGGTACACATCACTTTCGTCCTTGGAAAGTCCAGAGTCCTTCCACTAAAAGCCATCACAGTTCCGAGACTAGAGCTCGCTACTGCAGCGCTGCTGGTGAAGGTGGACAAAATGCTGAGGAATGAATTGCACCTCGACTTAAAACCTTCAGTTTTCTGGACAGACAGCCAAACAGTGTTGAAATACATTGCAAATGATTCAGCAAGATTTAAGACCTATGTTGCAAACAGATTCTCACTGATCCGAGACAACACCCATTCGTCTCAATGGAGATATGTGAGCAGCAAAGACAATCCTGCTGATGACTGTTCAAGAGGATTAAGTTTAAGAAAGTTCATTGAACAGACAAGATGGATTCATGCCCCTGAATTCCTTTGGATGTCAGAGGAAAGTTGGCCAGTGATAGAAGCATTGGGCTCTGTGTTTCAGGATGATCCAGAGGTGAGGAAAAGTACTGCTGTGTTTGCTGCAGTGGTGAAAACTGAAACACCCACAGATCAACTTATTACGTACTTCTCTGATTGGATGAGATTACTAAAGGCAGTGGCATGGTACCTCAGACTGAAAACTGAAAAATGCTTTGATGCTAAAGATGAAAGGAGATAAGGAACTTCTCTCACCTCAAGTCACTCATTCAAATAGGAGAAAGATGAGCGTCACGTCTGAGAATTTCAGGACATTCATTGGTAGAAAACTCACAGTGAACGACCTTACAGAAGCAGAAAAGGTAGTCATCGCCTATGTCCAACGCCAGGCATTCCCTGCAGAAGTTGCATCACTGGAGTCAATTCCGCCTAGGCTGCATAGGAGTAGCAATCTCTGCCGGCTTGATCCTGTGATGAATGAAGGCATCATGAGAGTAGGTGGTCGACTGCACAAATCTGCAATGCCTGTGGACACCAAACACCCTTACATTTTGCCCAAAGAGTCACATATTTCAGTTCTTCTGTTAAAACACATCCATGAGTTCAGTGGTCACAGTGGAAGAAACCACATGCTCTCAGAGCTCCGGAAAAGGTATTGGATTGTAAAGGGCAACTCAGTCGCAAGAAAGGTGCTCTCAAGATGCACCATGTGTCGACGACTGAAGGGTAAAGCTGGTGAACAAATAATGGCGGATTTGTCGCTGGAAAGGATCCTGCCTGACCTTCCTCCCTTCACAAATGTGGGATTAGACTACTTCGGCCCAATTGAAGTAAGGCGAGGAAGAAGCACCGTCAAAAGGTACGGAGTTCTTTTCACTTGTATGTCTAGTAGAGCAATACATTTGGAAGTTGCTTACTCATTGGACACTGATTCATGCATTCATGCTTTGAGGAGATTTGTGTGCAGGAGAGGTCAGGTGAAGCACATCAGGTCAGACAATGGGACAAACCTGGTGGGGGCTCATGCGGAGCTAAGAAAGGCCCTGATGTCACTGCATGAGGGAAAGATTCGAAATGCCCTGCTTCCTAAAGGAATTGAATGGAGCTTTAACCCACCAGCCGCATCACATCACGGCGGAGTCTGGGAAAGGCTCATACGCTCCGTCCGGCAAGTGCTGAACTCCACACTCCATCAGCAATGTATTGATGATGAAGGTCTTCAGACCATATTTTGTGAGGCAGAGGCTATCCTTAATAGCCGCCCCCTCTCCACAGTGTCCTCAGACCCACATGATTTGGAACCGCTAACCCCCAACCACATCCTCCTGCTCAAATCTATGCCCATTTTGCCTCCTGGAACCTTTCTGAAGTCCGATCTCTATGCCAGACGCCGCTGGAAACAGGTCCAGTATATAGCAGACCTCTTCTGGCGGAGATGGACCAAAGAATACCTCCTTTTACTGCAAGAAAGGCAAAAATGGATAGTTGTAAAGAAGAATCTACATGCTGGAGACATTGTCCTAGTGGTGGACCCCACTGCTCCTCAAGGGTCCTGGCCAATGGGAAGAGTGCTGGAGACCAGGCCTGATAGCAAGGGATTAGTGCGGTCAGTAAAGCTCCAGACAAAGACGTCTGTCCTTGAAAGACCCATTACCAAGCTGCGCCGAATTCTTGAGGCGGATGAGTGACCAGTGTCTTCTGATCACATTAGAAAAGAATGTAATGTATACACATTCTTATTATTATTATTATAATTATTATTCATTTCATTCTAGAAAAGCCCTTAAGTGTCTACTAATTTAATTAATTATTATTTACGGCTCCTCTTGTAAATGTTAATATTAATTGATTTAAGAGGGCCGGTGTGTAGGAGCCATTGCACTATAAAGTTAATGTGGGGCTGTAGGAGCCACAAATAAGTTTTGATATTTTGTTGATATTTGTGTTTTTTGCTTTTTTGTGAGTGTGCACCCTCTATAGGTGATGGGTGCTACCCTATAAATTAGAGAATAAGGTGCATGATGGGAGGAGGGCAGACCAGCGATACTGTCACACTCACGTCCCGTCTGGTCCGTTTCTCTGCACATGGCTTTGTTTTGTTTATCTCCATGTCTCCGCCTTTGTCTCCGCCTCCTCGTCTTTTCCCTTGTTATCCATTTCAGCTGTTTCTCGTTTGTCTGTGTATTTAAGCCCTCTGGTCTCACTTCCTCTTGTCGTTCATTGTTCTCGGTTCCTGGTTTCGTGTTCTCTGTTCCTTCGTTCGCGCTGTACATTGCTACTTGTTTCACGCCTTGTTCTTTGTTCTTCGTATGTCAGTGTTCTTCGTTTCTCTCGTTCGTTTCTCTTGTTCGTTTCTCTTGCTTCTTTCTCTTGCTCGTTTCACGCTCGTTTCATGCCCCAGTTCGTTTGTGTTTGTCTCTTGTAAATAAAGTCTGTGTTCTAAGCGTTTGCGTCCGCCCTCTGTCAGTCCTCACCCCGCGCCCCTAACAGAATGAACGACCCAAAGATGGACGCAGCTAGCACGGACTTTTCCTTCGAAGAGACGTTCAGGAGAGTCCAGGAGTCGCTAACGGTAAGGGTGGGGGATCAACCTGCTGCCCTGTCGTCCTTTATGGGAGTTCCCTCTGAGTTTGAGGGAACTTCAAACATTGAGGGTTTCCTGCTGCAGTGCCAACTGTACCTTAATTACCTGACTGTTCCAGCGCCACATGAATTTATTAAGGTAATGTTCATGAGATCCCTTCTTAAAGGGATAGCACTGCAGTGGGCTGATCGCGTGCTGAGAGAAAGAACCCTGCATATTACAGTAGAGACCTTTAGCGAATTATTGAGAGCCAGATTCTCACGATCGACTCTCGAGGTCAGCTCCGCAGGACCCTCTGCTCCCGAGGACTGTCCCCTCAAGTCCGGGGAAATTTTTGGGGGGGGGGTTACGGGTTGGGGCTGTTAGCCTTCAGCCTCAGGACGACGGAGGAGAGGCTAACAGAGGCGCACCTCTAGGGGATCTCGTGAGTGCGCCCGTTAAACCCCCTAAACCCTTTATAGCCCCAGCGCGAGCCCAGCGAGCAGCACAAGCTCCTCTCTTCGTGAACGCGGCGCAGCCAGCCACTCCCCTCTTCGTGGACGCGGCGCAGCCAGCCGCTCCCCTCTTCGTGAACGCGGCGCAGCCAGCCGCTCCTCTCTTCGTGAACGCGGCGCAGCCAGCCGCTCCCCTCTTCGTGAACGCGGCGCAGCCAGCCGCTCCTCTCTTCGTAAACGCGGCGCAGCCAGTCGCTCCTCTCTTCGTGAAAGCGGCGCAGCCAGCCGCTCCTCTCTTCGTGAACGCGGCGCAGCCAGCCGCTCCTCTCAGCGTGAAAGCGGCGCAGCCAGCCGCTCCTCTCTTCGTGAACGCGGCGCAGCCAGCCGCTCCTCTCAGCGTGAACGCGGCGCAGCCAGCCGCTCCTCTCTTCGTGAACGCGGCGCAGCCAGCCGCTCCTCTCAGCGTGAACGCGGCGCAGCCAGCCGCTCCTCTCTTCGTGAACGCGGCGCAGCCAGCCGCTCCTCTCAGCGTGAACGCGGCGCAGCCAGCCGCTCCTCTCAGCGTGAACGCGGCGCAGCCAGCCGCTCCTCTCAGCGTGAACGCGGCGCAGCCAGCCGCTCCTCTCAGCGTGAACGCGGCGCAGCCAGCCGCTCCTCTCACCGTGGACGACGTCGCAGATTCCTCTGCCTTCGTGGACGTCGTCACAGCTTCTCCTGTCTCCGTGGACGACGTCGCAGACTCCTCTGCCTCCGTGGACGTCGTCACAGCTTCTCCTGTCTCCGTGGACGACGTCGCAGACTCCTCTGCCTCCGTGGACGTCGTCACAGCTTCTCCTGTCTCCGTGGACGTCGTCGCTGCAGATTCCTCTGCCTCCGTGGACGTCGTCGCTGCAGGTTCCCCTGCCTCCGTGGACGTCGTCGCTGCAGGTTCCCCTGCCTCCGTGGACGTCGTCGCTGCAGGTTCCCCTGTCTCCGTGGACGACGTCGCTGCAGGTTCCCCTGTCTCCGTGGATGACGTCGCTGCAGGTTCCCCTGTCTCCGTGGACCTCGTCGCAGGGTCTCCAGTCTCCATGGGTGCGGCTCCCTCAGCCGCTCCTCTGCTCATGCAAGCGGCGCGACCAGCCGCTCCTCTGCCCGAGACTGTTGCTACGGCCGTGTCTGCCCCGGTAACTGTAGATACGGTCACTTCTGGTCGTACCCGGAGGACGGCCCCAAGGACTCTGGGGTCGATCCCCAGAACTGTTCCTCGAACTGCCCCGCAGACATTTGCCAGTCCTGGGCACCCCCTTGTTATTTTGATGCCACTGTCTGTACCTGTCCTAGTTCCTGTCTCTGTGCTTGTCCCTGTACCCGTGTCTGCTTTCATTTATATTCCTGTCCCTGTTACCGTGTTCGTGTCTGTTCCTGTGAGTGTCTTAGTCCCTGTTCCCCTGCTTAGTCCGGTCCAGTCCCCTGTTAGTTCTGTCCAGGCCCCTTTTCAAGCCTATGTCCAGTCCCAGTTCCCCATTCCGTTACCTGTCCCGTCTCCTGTTCAGTCCCCTTTGCAACCCTCCGCCCTGTCTCATGTCCAGTCCTCGTTCCCTTCCTATGTTAAGCAGCCTGTCCAGTCCAAGTCTCAGTCCCCTGTCTCTGCCCCTGTCCTGCATCAGTCCCCTTTTCCAACTTCTGTCCTGTCTCAGGTTCAATCCTCTGTCCGGTCTCCAGTCCAGTCCCGTCACCCAGTCCTGTCACCGGTCCTGCCTCATGTCCAGCACACTGTCCAGTCATGTGTGTCTGCTCCTGCCTTGTCTCCTGTCCTCTCACGATTCCCGTCCCGTTTCTAGTTCTGTCCCCAGTCCGTTCTCTTCGTTTCAGCGCTTTGCCACCCGTCTTTAGTCTTCTGTTCTGTCCTTATTCTAGTCTCTTGTCGCCTGCCCCACGGTTCCTTGTCTTAGTCTCTTGTTTTCCATGCTCCCTCCTGCGCCAGCTTCTGGGGGGTCTAGGTTACGCGCCCCGGGAGTTGCGCGTTCAGGAGGGGGCATCTGTCACACTCACGTCTGGTCCGTTTCTCTGCACATGGCTTTGTTTTGTTTATCTCCATGTCTCCGCCTTTGTCTCCGCCTCCTCGTCTTTTCCCTTGTTATCCGTTTCAGCTGTTTCTCGTTTGTCTGTGTATTTAAGCCCTCTGGTCTCACTTCCTCTTGTCGTTCATTGTTCTCGGTTCCTGGTTTCGTGTTCTCTGTTCCTTCGTTCGCGCTATACATTGCTACTTGTTTCACGCCTTGTTCTTTGTTCTTCGTATGTCAGTGTTCTTCGTTTCTCTCGTTCGTTTCTCTCGTTCGTTTCTCCCGTTCGTTTCTCTTGCTTCTTTCTCTTGCTCGTTTCACGCTCGTTTCATGCCCCAGTTCGTTTGTGTTTGTCTCTTGTAAATAAAGTCCTTTGTGTGTTCTAAGCGTTTGCGTCCGCCCTCTGTCAGTCCTCACCCCGCGCCCCTAACAGATACCGCCATTGACCTCAGTTGGGATACAGGTGGCAAACTGTTTTAGCTTGTGACAAGGCCTGCAGCCATTGGGGCCCACCCGCCATGCCCAACAGCTATTAATGCCATTTTATGCTCCCATTGCATCTTTGTTTTGTATTTCTATTTATTTGTAATAAAATGACCATCAGCATTCTGCAACAAACTCTCTCCTTAAAGTCAATGGAACCCAACTGCGAGTCTGACACTGAATCTGTCCTCTCCTGCATGGTAAAGACAATTAAAAGTGGAAATAAGGGGTTATAGGACGAACTTGAACTGTTTTTACCACTACACTTAAGCTTTTACAGATAGAAATTACAGATTAAATGTGTACAGTCAGAAAATAGTTATTCATCCCCTATAACAACTGCTGAAGTGTGAAGTGTCCTTGAGTAACATGAAAGGCGAGTATAAATAAAGTGTATTACTAAAATTATTTATTTAAAAAATCAACATTTCTGTGCAACAGAAGAATAATTTGGGGATTTGGAGCTCCTCTCAACCCATGAACTACAACTCTGATAAAACAAGGCGGTGAGACAGAAGGGCTATCAATTATTAAAAGCTGTCAGATAAAAAATACAGTTTTAAATGCTTCTTAAAGGTGGAGAGTGAGGGGAAAAATAATTGTATTTATTTAAAACAATAATGTTACCTTTAAAGCTTTCTCTGCCTTCAACAGTCCTTCCTATATCCTACAATCACTAAAATATACACCAGTCATCCATGACATTACAAGGTTATGCATTGTTTCTTTCTGTTATAACATCTCCACTGGTGACATACACCAATCAGCCATAACATTACAACCACCTCCTTGTTTCTACACTCACTGTCCGTGCTCCCAGCTCCATTGATGGAGTCCACCTGTTGCTCTGCAAACTTCGTTTTCCCCCTTTCACCTTGTTCTTGAAAAGGTCAGGACCCCCACAGAGCAGGTGTGATTTAGGTGGAGGATCATGCTCAGTGCTGCGGTGACTCTGCCAGTGTTGTGGTGTGTTAGTGTGTGCTGCACTGGTAGGAGAGGATCAGACACAGCAGTGCTGCTGAAGAAGGGGCTCTGTCCAAAGTTCACTGTTTGGTAACCGACTCTTCTGCTGTATTTGTTATTTGTAGTTAGTTGTAGAGCTGTGTAAGGGCTTGTTTTTACAGCAGAGCCATGGAGAGGAGCATCTAGTTCTTCATTCATTCATTCATTCATCTATAACCCTTATCCCGTTCAGGGTCACGGTGGGTCTGGAGCCTACCTGGAATCACTAGTTGCAAGGCAGGAACACACCCTGAAGGGGATGCCAGTCCTTCACAGGCAACACAAACACACACACTCTCTCACACACACACACTTTTGAGGAGGAAACCCACATGGACACAGGGAGAACACACCACACTCCTCACAGACAGTCACCTGGAGGAAACCCACTCAGACACAGGCAGAACACACCACACTCCTCACAGACAGTCACCCGGAGGAAACCCACGCAGACACAGGGAGAACACACCACACTCCTCACAGACAGGCCTGCCAGGTCTGTCCGGCATCCTCCCCCGCCATCTGATCCAACTCACCAATAGGTGGTGATCAGTTGACAGCTCAGCACCTCTCTTCACCTGAATGTCCAGAACATATGGCCGGTGCTAAGCCGGGGGCTATGAGTAAGCCCACTCCTGCCTTACGCCTCTCACCCTGGGCAAATCCAGAGTGAGAGAGCATCCAGCCCCTCTCAAAGAGATTGGTTCCAGAGCCCATACTGTGTGTCGAGGTGAGCCCAACTATATCTAGTCAGTACCTCTCAACCTCACGCCCCAACTCAGGCTCTTTTCCCACCAGAGTGGTTACATTTCATGTTCCAAGAGCCAATTTCAGTAACCGAGGATCAGAACGCCAGGGCCCCCCGACCCCGGCTTCCATACGATCCACAATGCACCAGAACCGGATTACTACCTCTCCCACAGGTGGTGGGCCCATGTTACTCCTTCTGGCTGAGCCCATGAGTGAAAGTCCGGCCACCAGGTGCTCGCCAAGGAGCCCCTCCCCCAGGCCTGGCTCCAGGGTGAGGCCCCAGTAACCCTACTCCGGGCAAGGGAGGTTGTGTCCCTGTTCTTGATCTCTTCATCTCTGTCTTTATGGATCACTCTTTGTCTGGCCCATCACCTAGGACCAATTTGCCTTGGGAGACCCTACCAGGGGCTATTGCCCCCGACAACACAGCTCCTAGGCTCACGCAGGCACGCAAACCCCTCCACCACGTTAAGGTGGTGATCCAGGGAGGGGAAAGCCCTTATGATGAGATATATTTGATTATTTTGTAACATAAGCAAGTGTCAATCTTCATTATAAAGCCTTATAAATGGTTAATGAAATGTGCATAAATATAAACCACCTAAAATACACATTAATGACTTTAAACACATTATAAATGTTTAAAATTACATAATTGAGTGTAAAGTTATTGCTTATGTTTTTCTAATAAATAATAATGTAAACCATCAGTGACTTGAAGCCCACAGTGAGGACATTTTCAATAATGTATTCACATTTGACACTATGTATTACAGGCGTTTTATAATGATGCACATGTCATTATCCATTTAAAAGGCTTTATAATGAATAGTGATAAATGTGCATAAGTTAAAAGCTCAGTATAAGAATCTGATGAGGCATTATTAGAGTTTATAAGAATTCTTACAAAGTATTATTACCAAGTTACAAAAAGTTATGATCACATTTATAAATGCTTATAAATAAGGGCTTCGTAGAAAGTGATAACTTGTTTTGTTCAATGTACGCAAAGCATTTCCTTTGCTTTTCACCTTCTTCCTCTGGGTTTATTGACTCCAGAGCCGTAAAACTGATCAATTATTCAAAGTGAAGAACAATGCGCCCACTCTGTCATCAAGACAAATACAGACCTAGATAAACTTTAACATTTTCATTTATACAGTTTTCCTCGTTTATCTTTAACCACACGCACAGCCAACTGCACCCCACCTGCTCTTCACAAGCCCCACTGGAGCATGATACAGTTTTACAAGGCCAAAAGTTTGGGGACACCTCGTCTGGCACTGTTTATCCTGAATGTAGGGTATTAATTGTGTATCTGCTCACTTTTTATACCAGTAACAGCCTGTGATCTTTTGGGGAAAGGCTTTAGACGTTGAAACATGGCTGTGAGCGTCTGATCACAGTCACAGAGCTTTAGTGAAGTCTGGAGCTGATGTTGGATTAGTTCCAGCGCTCCTCATCATCCCAAAGCTTTCAGATGGAGCCCCAGGTTCACACCTGGCGATGGGCAAAGTTACCATTTCGTTTCATGCTCTTCTCTAGAGGTAAAACAAGCTGTGTGTACAACATTTGACAGACGTCACCTTGTAGAAACATTCATTTCATTGTTTATTTATGAAAAGATTTGTTAGAAAAAGATTTCTCTCTATATTCTTCATTTAAACGTATTGTTTATTGATCATTGGTTCCTCCAACACATTTGTTTACTGGGTCCTGCCCACGTTCCTCCTGAGGCTGTGACATCAGAGGATCCTTTTATAGCTGTAGTTTGGATATTTCTGATTTATTCAAGGACTGGTTCTTCATGAGGTAAGACTAGTGTCACTGCATCTTTCTGGATGTTACCTGTTCAACATCATTTATTAGTTATTAGTAAAATTAACTTCAGCACGAAGCAAACTGTTCACTGAGAAATGTTTCATAGAGTGTTTGTTTTTACACATTTTCTAACATCATTGCTGTACAATTAAAAACACATATCTCCATTTTTGTCGATTCATTTGAACACTGTGTGAAACATTAATGAAGAATGGACCAATAGAAATGCTCCAAAATAGATTCATCTTTCATTGTTATTACATTGACCTGAGAAGGTTTTTTCCTTCTCCTATGATCATTAATATTTGGGAGATATGTGTTTTTCTTGCACAGTGCCGACATTTTAACACCTCTCCTCCCCACTTTCCTTGGACAGGGCATCTATTCAGCACCTGTGAGAGTTACCATGTGAGAGTTATACATTACCATGGAACCACCCTCACCCTCCTCCTCCTCTCAGGTAAAGACCTTTTCTTAAAATGATTGATATCTAAACTTCAGATAAGTGCATGAATGTTTATTGAGGAGCACTGTGTATTTCTACAGTTACAGAGTGTGCTTCATCTGTTGCTCTTCATACTTTTCACTTGTTACTCCCCTTTCGCCCTGTTCTTCAATGGTCAGAACCCCCACAGGGCAGGTGTGAGTTGGGTTGTGGTTATTGTAGTGGAGTATGGATCGAATAAAGAAATGAAAAGTTCTGAATGAAAGACTCTCCACTCTGATAAGGATTTTTTGGAACAGAACCCCACATTCTACAGAATTGTGTGTGCTCGTACAGACTCTGCTTCCCTCCCCACACGCACACACATAATGTCTACATCAAAGACTGACCAAGACACTTTCCAATGACCCCCTCCGTCGTCTTCAGAAATGGAAAGATAACACACCCATTTTATGATGCTTTTAAGCCAGAAGGAGACCAAACAAAGTGGTGAAGACTAGGATTAACAACCCAATTTAAGTATTACGAGCGGCGTCAAGATGGCGACTGATTATCTTGCAAAAATCAACAGATGGCTAACAGGATTGACCTCGCCCTGAACTCCTGTTAACCCATCCGCACAGGACGAACAGCATGGACCAACAGCGACCCCAAGTGGACAGTTGTGAAATCATGTTTCGCCCTGCAGCCGTCTAAATACATAATCTACATCATAAATCATAAATACATTAAGTCTAAAGACTTAATCGAATTTTAATAAATATGTTTTATGCAAATATGTATTAATGGCACCCTCTGTTATTCTCAGGTGAACGTGTCACGTGTGCCTCAGACCCAGGATCCAATCAAAGGAAGGATACCTCCCAATTGGGCGTGACCGTGCCACCTTTGAAAAGAGAGTGCCCGGCTCACGTCGCTTGCTCTCTCGCTTTTTCTCTCACTCTTCTAGCTTCCGCTCTTCTCAGAGCTCATCTGCCGCTCTCCAGCTACCTTCTCACGTTGCGCTCACTCTCTTCAAGTGCGACACTCTTCATTCTTCCTTACGCCGACGAAACGACTCAAAGACTCTAAGAAGGACCGCACTCAGCTCCAAGGGACGCCTTGTGCCAGTTAGCAGTGTGATACAGAAACTACAACGTAACGTCGAGTAACTCTAAGTAATCTTTGTGTAATCGTGTTTATGTTTGATCGCCCAATCTAAGTTTAATCTCACGACTGATCAAAGCAGGTGAAACTTATTTTGGCCAGAATAAGATATCACCCCTTGAGATTAGTTGATAGCGGATACGTTAGCGTTATACACTGACTTCTGAGGGCATCACTTCTGGAGACTCGAGTAATGAGCAAACAACTCTGAGACGCCCCCCCCCCCCCCCCCCCCTCACTCAGGGGACAATTCAGCCAGGCCAGCAGTTCTCCGTGAAGGGAATCCCCCGACTGACGTCACCCCGTCTAAGGCCAAGAGTGTCTGACTCAACCTGGAAGGAATCCCCTTTCCAGTGAGCCTACCTTCAGGGACACAGGGGAGGATAATAAGCAAAGACCCGGAGAACGGAGATTGAAACTGCGGGACCCAACGGCTCGGTGAAAAAAGGCAAAAAGAGTAAGCAAGCAAAATTTACTCACTTTTCAGAAGCTGATGCCTAATTAAGTCTCTTGATAAATTAATACATTAATTAAATCTCATTTAGTAACACATTAGTCAAGTCATATCGCCTAGCCTATCTTTAGATTCGAACTAGTTTGACCTGCGTTGATCCAGTGAGAATTCCTAAGGTCGTGCTATGTCTAGTAAATAATCTCTTTTCTGTTAATAAAATACTACCATTCTTTGAAATAACAGTGTGTGGAGTCTGTTCATTAAAAGTCTGAAAATCCTGAAGAACTCACGTAGCGATGACAATATTCACTCTCTAACTACTTGTTAATGTTTTTGTCATTTAAGTCAATCATAACAATTATTATCATTAGTCAAAACGTCAGTAATCAGAAGAGTTTGAATAAGGTCAAACGCTACAACACAATATATATATATATATATATATATATATATATATATATATATATATGTTTATATATATATTACAGTGTATACACAACATACACTACATTATTTTGGTTGAAGGGCTATTCTCAGTCCAGCAGTGACACTGAGTGTTTAAAAACTCCAGCAGCACCGCTGTGTCTGATCCACTCGTAACAGTGTAACACACACTAACCACATTCTAACTGCCACTACCACAGTGAAAATGATGCACCACCCCCATCATACCTGCTGTGGGGGTCCTGACTGTTGAAGGGCAGGGTACAGCAAGGTATGGACTGCAGTCCTACAGTGTGCACATACATTAGATATAATTGTTAGTGTAGCGTAGTGTAGTGTAGTTGAAAGACATTGTCACTGCTCACATCTAAGTTGTGAACAGCAGCACATGTAGTCCATAGAGTCAGTAGAAGAAACAACAATTCCATTTTCATTCCTGTCATCTTCCTTGATGATTATCAGGAATGGTGAGATGAACACATCCATGCAGAAATCTTCAAGGGAGTTTACTTTCATCCACTGTTGTTCTTGACTTTACCTAGAAGGTACAAAAACAAACAAAAAAAAAAACTAAAAGACTTGGCAGTATCATGTTGGCTGTATGTAAACTTTTAACATTTTGAGGAGCATCACTTCACTATTGCATCGAGTATTACCACGTCTTACCCTACCTAACACTGGGCTCCTAAGATACTGGCTGGAAGTGTGGAACGCTAATCGTAGGGTGAAAAGAGGATTTCTTCACTTTGGGTGTGGCCCCTGTAACCTACATGCATACAGTTCTTCCCAAAGCTCTCCCAACCAGTTCAGCCATCTGTCCCTAGTTAGGTGGTAACACTACTTTGCAATGTGACACGTGTGTCCAAGCTTTCTTCCCTTGACACAATACTGCTGCATCTGTTACTAAAAGCACTTGGAATGGGCCTTTCCATTTTGCTTCAAGTGGACCAGCTGTGTGATTTTTAATCATCACAAATTGTCCTGGAACAATTGGATGTCCCTCCCTGGAAGGCTCAGTCCAAGCATCTTTGACACGTTGTTGAGCAGAATGTACAGAATTGGTGAGCTGCTTACAGTACATTAATAAGGCATGTGACGTAAGATGCACATCTGCCTGTCTAAGGTCAATGCTTCCTGGTAGAGACATGGCAGGTCCTGTAATGATTTCATATGGACTCAAACCAATTTTGCGTGTAGGTGAGGCTCTGATGCTACACAATACAGCAGGTAGCGTATCCACCCAAGAAACCCCACTTTGGTGTAGTTTTGACAAACGCTGCTTTATATTTTAATTCTGTCGTTCCACCTGACCAGATGCTTGAGGTCTGTACGGACAGTGGACTTTCCATTTAACCTGCAACATTTTCATCACTTCCTGCACTACTTTTCCTGTAAAGTGTGTTCCCTGGTCAGACTCTATGATGTCAGGCAAACCCCAACATGGAATATAGTCTTGGACCAGAACCTTGGCTGTGTGCAAAGCAGTTCCCTTTTTTGTTGGATAAGCTTCTATCCAGCATGAAAATGTTTCAACCACAATCAACACATCTTGCTTTCCCTGACAGGGAGGTAGTGTGATGTAATCAACTTGCAGATGTGTGAATGGTCCTGGGGGTGCCATTGTGTGCACAGTAGGTGTAGAGACACCCGCCACTGTATTGTTTGACTGACACAATATACACCGCTTCACTACATCAGATGCATGGGAGCGGAATTTAGATGCACAGCACGCAAACATGGACCAAACCCAGTTGCATTTATATACAATTTAGCTGAACAGTACTTTACAGGCCGTAACTGACCACCATGATCTTGCATGAGGCAAGCTGTCATAAAACCATCATTTTCATGAACATACAATATGAAGGGCAGATCAGGTTGAACAAAACCTAATGCTGGGGCAGATGTCAGAGCATCCTTAAGCTCTTGTGGTGGAAGTTTTACCCTGAAAATATCAGACAGGCAGTTCTTGTGTCAAGTAACAAAAAGATTTTATTAAGAGTAAGAGAGAGCGTGCGTTGTTGCATGAAACCAGTGGGCACACTCTCCTGAGAGAAGGTTACACACAGTTTTATCTTTTCCTGACGCTGACGTGAGGAAGTGAAACAGAGCTTGCTCAATGTTCTGTAGCCTTGTTCTCCTGTCTTATCAGCTTTAGCAACCTTGTAAGCTTGGTTGTGAGTACGCGATGTTCATGTTGCAAGGTGCAACTGTCTGTTTAATCTGATGAATGTGAGCACATGCCACAGGTACAGCTACATTTTGCTCAGTATCAATCATAAATGAGTTTGTCATTACAATCCCCCCTATGATACTATCAAAATTTACCTTAAAACAGTCCCACTAGACATGGCTATGATAATATGGTGTAAGCGTCCTAAGTCAGCTTGTCGCTGAATTTTACTAGGCAATCGCGTGCGCTGCATTGTATATGAGTAAGCGTATTTCTACAAATTCACTATGCACATGTGAACATAAGCGAGTGTTTTATTAAACAGAAACAGGTGGTCCATCGAACAGGTCTCCCAACTCCAAGGCATCCTCGTCCGGGAGGGGCAGTGTTGCGATGTAAGTCAGCTGATTCTGAGTGAGTGTGGTGCACCCAGGTGCCTCTTCCTTCTGTTTTAACTGCAGTGTGTGTAGTCAAGAGCACTTGGTACGGTCCTCTTCACCTGGCGTCTTTCCAGTGTTGTCTTCTTAGATCCTTAATCAGCACCCAATCGCCTGGTTTGAAGTTGTGCAGGAACTGGTCAGCTGGGCTCGGCAGGACAGCTTTTACCTGTGGATAGATATCAGACAAGATTGTCTAGAGTTTTGAGCAGTAAGCTACCAAAGTGTCGGACAGTAGGACTTGGTCCTGTAGGGGTGGTCCCACCCCAATATTGGGAGGTCTTCCAAACACTATCTCAAAAGCGCTGAGGCCTGTTTTTGGTTGAGGTCTGATTCTCATCTGCCACAACACTAATGGTAAGCATTTGACCCAGGATAACCCTGTATCCTGGTGCATTTTGGCTAATCCATTCTTTAATGTGCCATTCATTCGTTCCACCGCCCCTGCACTGGCAGGGTGGTAGCTGCAATGTTTTCTCATGTCTATACCTAGGTGCTTGGTCAGATCAATCAGACCTCGTTGTACGAATGGGGTGCCGTTATCACTCAAGATGCGGGTTGGAAGACCCCACCTGGGGATTATTTCTCTCAACAACATTTTCGTAACAGCTTGTGCGTCCTGTTTACCTGTGGGAAAAGCTTCCGTCCACTTGCTGAACATACATACGCAAACCAACATGTATTTCTTTCCCTCTGCCTGAGTCAGTTCTACAAAGTCAATTTGCCAGTGCTGGAATGGTTCTGTTGCGGGCGGGTGGCCCGCTGTGGAAGTTTGCGCATGTGCTGCTTTCGCAGAGTGTTGTGCGCATATCAGACACTGAGAACAAAATTTTTGGGTTAAGTTCGTGAGGCCTGAAGCGTACCACTGCTTTCTCAAAGTGTTCTCTATCCCCCCTTTGGACATGTGGCTACGCCCATGTACAATCTTAATCAGGCCTCTTGCGTATGCTTTGGGTAGGCAGGGTTTGTTTGTTGGCGCATGCATCCAACCTTGTGGGGTCAGTGAACACTTGTCTTGTTTCCACCTCCTTATTTCAGCTGCCATGGCTGAAGACTGGATATCTGCAAGAGATACGGTAAGGTTAGTCACAGGAATAGCAGAGGCTTGGATGTGGGGTTTGAGTGCTGCTGCTTTCGCAGGAAGGTCTGCCTTTGCATTACCCTTGGTGATGTAATCAGTTCCCTTTTGGTGAGCCGCACACTTAACTATAGCTAATTCTTTGGGTAGTAGGATAGACTCCAGGAGTTCGGCCACTAACTGGTGATGTTTAATGTGTGTACCATTGCTAGTCAGGAATTTACGGTGTTTCCAGATTGCAGCAAAATCTGAGGCCACGCCCCAAGCATATCTGGAATCCGTGAAAACCGTCGCTGACTTACCTTCTGCGAGTTTACATGCCTCGATTAGGGCTACCAGTTCGGCGGCTTGGGCCGAATATGTGGATGGCAAGGGTTTAGCCACTAAGACCTCTGAAGCAGTCACAACCGCACATCCAACCTTATTCACGCCGTGTCGGTCTCTGGAAGCTGATCCATCTACAAACAAAACAAGATCAGGGTTAGTGAGAGGTTCGTCTTTCAGGTCTAGTCTGGGTGTGCATGTTTCAGTCAGTACTGCCACACAGTCATGTGGTTCCCCGTCCTCGGCCGTAGGGAGCAGGGTTGCTGGATTTATGGAGGTGCAGCGTTTTACTGTGATGTTTGGCATGTCTAGCAATGTAGTGTGATACCTCAGCCATCGCTGCGCCGACAAGTGTGAGACCTTCTGGTCCTGCAATATTCTGTGAACTGCATGTGGTACTAGGAGTGTAAGTGGAGAGTAAGCAACAATGTCCCGTGATGCTAAGACTGCTTTTTCCGCAGCTGCCACTGCTTGGAGGCAAGCTGGCAGTCCCTGTGCAACTGCATCCAATTTTGCAAAAATAGGCAACCGGGCGTTTGTGTGGTCCGTGCTGTTGGCACAGGACAGAAGTCATATAGCCCTCTTTTTCATCCACCATCTGGTGGTAGGGTTTGTCTGGGTCGGGGACTCCTAGAACTGGAAAAGTTCCTAAAAATGAAAGCATTTGTTTTTTGGTTTGCGGTTTAGGTATGGCTGCAATCGCTGCCGCTCGTTCTGCTGACAGTGTATGGGTGGTACCTGTCAGGATGTGGCCCAGAAAAGTCACTTCCTGTTTGCAATATTGCAGTTTTTTAAGAGACGCTTTGTGCCCCTCCTTAGCCAAGTGCAGCAGGAGGTCATGAGATGCTACAACACAAAGTTCTCTCGTGGGGGCAGCTATAAGCAGGTCATCCACGTACTGTAGGAGGGAAACGCCCTCAGGAAGAACTAAACCATCTAAGCTTTGTTTCAACGCTCCGTTGTAAATGGTAGGGGACTCACAATATTCCTGACATAGCCTGGTGAAGGTGTAGGGTTTACCCTCAAATTGGAAAGCAAACCAGAATTGGCTATCAGGATGCACTGGAACGCTAAAAAAATGTTTGCTAAGTCCACAACTGTGTACCACTGTGTGTCAGGCGGGATGGATGATAAGATGGTGTGTGGGTTGGGTACCTCTGGGGCTCTAGCGTGAACTGCAGCATTTACAGCCTGCAAATCTTGAACAAAACGCCAGTTATCTCCCCCTGGTTTCTTAACTGGGAAGATAGGTGTTCTGACTGGGGAAAATGGGCATGGGATAATTACTCCTGCCTCTTTTAGTGCCTCGAGTACTGGCCTAATACCTTCCAGTGGCTCCTTCCGTAAGGGGTACTGGTTCTGTTTGGGTCTGTATGTGCTCTTTGGGGTTATCACAACGGGTTCACAATTCCTAATGAGGCCCACATCATTTTTACCTTTTGCCAGAGGGTATCTGGGATATCTGCTAGGTCTGTTGGCAAAACTACCTCTGTTACCATGGACAGTGTATCATTTGCTGCCAATGTGACCACTCTGTGCGCATGGAACAGGTAAGGTGTGACTATTTTATATATATTTGTGCAACGGCTGTGCATGATGGGCAGTGGTCCCTCCACAGGACGCCAGTCTGTAACCTTCAACACTACTGTGTTTAATCATGTACCCACGTCCTTACATTCCTCATGCGGAGCCTTTCCCAGCGACACATGAGGAATGGAGTCGTACACTTCAAACAGCTCAATTTGGTCCCTGTTTAGGGTGATTGTTGCGCCTGCGAGGGTATCGCCCACGTACACTGTGTTAGTCCTAATAACTTCATTCTGCACTTCCTTAAAGAACTTTAGTTTGAATTCTTTATCTGGCCCTTCACTTATTGTGGCTGTGACATGCAGCTGATCAGGCTGCATCCACTGCATTGCTGTCTCCATATTTAAGTATTTAGCTTTGTTTAATAGCATCGCTCCTAGATTTCCATGCCCACTCTTCAACTCCCATTCATATACATACAGAGGCTCTCCCAATCCGTACCTCACACCCTGAAAATCAGGGTGTTCTTCTGCAAAGTCCACCGACAATCCCGTCGGGGTACTTTCCAGCTTACACTTTAGTTTACACATGAGATCTCTGGCTAGTAAGTTTACTGGGCAACACATGGAAATGAGGAAACTGTGCTGAAAATTTCTATCTCCCAATCTACATTGGAGCGGGCCAGAGACTGACTCTTTGGTCATTCTCCCTCCAGCTCCAATGGTCGTTATTGATTTGTTTGTGAGTGGCACATTTATTTCATTCCCTTTAATAACTGAGTGAGCTGCCCCACTATCTACTAAAAATTTCAATGGCTTGTTTTTTACAATGAGGGTTACCATAGGCAAATCTAAAGCGTTCTTAGTCAATTGCGTTTGATAAAGTAAATAAGGTGATTGTACTTCCCTGTCTGATGCGTCGGTGTGTTCCCTGGTGTTCCCGTTCCCCTCCTCCGCCCGTCATTCCTCCTCGCCATCCGCTGGTGTCCAGCTGGTTGGGTATTTTGGATTCTTTGGTGGTTGTGGGCAATTGCGCGCTAAATGGCCTGGCTTATCGCAGTTGTAGCATCGATTGTGTCGCTCCATGTCAGGTCCTCCAGGCGCATCGCGTTCTTTCTTTTTCCCTGAGTTTTTTTTCCTGAGGACTGAGGTGGTCTCAGTGTGATCTGTTTGGGGCTGATCTGGCAACCCGTTTGGCTGTTTCTGTACCCGTTTGGAAGCTGTTTTGATCGCTCGGGTTTTCCTGTTTACTCGTTTCCATTGTTATTTCTATATTTATATGTTTTTATAACCTACTAACCATCCATAGATCTATCTTTTAGATTGTCTCCGCAGGAATATTCATTACAGAGGCACTAAAACTGCCACCGGACCCTGGAGTAACGTTCTTGGTGTAAGTTACTAAAATTCACTAAAAGCGGTAAGTACCTGCAATTCCATGGCTACTACTGGCTGTTTTGCCTGCTCAGAGTGTGGCATGTTTTGTTTAACGCCCTTTTCCACCTCTAGCGATAAATATAGTGGTTGTATTTGTAGTAAGTGTCAGCTAGTTAGCTCTCTGGTGGATAAAGTGGACCAGTTAGAAGTGCGCATCCGGAGCTTATTATTATTGAGGGATAAACAGCGAGATTCAGTGTTAGCAACTCCGGGTGCCTTAGGGAGAGTTAGCACCCCCACGACTCCGGCGTTAGAGCCCTCACAGCGGGGTGAATGGGTGACGTCTCGGCGTCATAGCCGGAAAGCTAAGGCTGATGCTAACGCTGAGGCCAAAGCTAGCCCACCGGGACACCATGCTCCTCCGATTCGCGTGTCAAACAGGTTTGCCCCGCTCAGCGAAGCACCCGCTGAGGAGCCTGTTAAGAGTGCTCTGGTTATAGGAGATTCTATTGTTTGGCACGTGAAATTAGCTACTCCTTTAGGGGCGCCGGCAGTAACAGTTAGCTGTTTATCGGGAGCCAGAGCGCCGGATATTAGTGGCAACCTTAGACTGTTAGCTAATAGGAGATATTCGAGGGTAGTCATTCATGTAGGGGCCAATGATATTCGTCTGCGGCAGTCTGAGGTAACTAAGGGTAATATTAGAGAGGTGATTAAACTGGCCCAGACGATGTCCGATGCCGTAATCTGCTCTGGCCCCATACCAATGCGGCGTGGCAACGAAGCTTACAGCAGACTTTGGGCGTTAAACTGCTGGATGTCCAAGTGGTGTTCCGAAAATCAAGTGGGCTTTATAGACAATTGGTTACGTTTTGAGGGCAAGCCTGGTCTTATAGGTAGGGATGGTATCCACCCCACGCGGGAGGGTGCTGCCTTACTTTCTTGCAGTATAGCACATAGTCTTTTAGTTAGTCAGCAGAGTAGTGTAGACAGCTGCTGACAATCCAGAGCCGGGACCAGGCCGCAGACAGACAGGCTAAACCGACCGTCTGCGAACTGTCTTGAGACGTCACCCAGGTTCAACTGTATTGAGACTGTGTCTTTCCCCCGAACTAAATGTAAAAGTAGAAAAACAAAATCAGCCTGTTTCAGCAACCTAATCAATATTAAATCATACACAACACCTAGCAGCAACACCTCAGAACTAAAATTTGGGTTACTCAACATAAGATCACTAAACTCAAAAGCACTCATCGTAAATGATATTATAAGTGATCATAAATTCAATGTTTTCTGTCTCACGGAAACGTGGGTTAAACCAAATGAATATTTAGCACTAAATGAAGCCACCCCCCTAGGCTATAATTATGCACATAGCCCAAGAATATCAGGCAAAGGAGGTGGAGTATGTGTAATTTACCAAAATACCCTAGAAATTAGTCTTAAACAATGTGACACCTTCTCTTCTTTTGAGGTTCTCTCCACTATTATTACAAATCCGGTCACAAAAAAGGACGCATTTTTATTATGCAACATTTACAGACCACCAGGGCCTTACTTAGAATTTCTGAAAGAATTCAGCGAATTTGCTACAAACCTAGCGGTGTGCAATCATAAAGTTATAATTGTAGGAGATTTCAATATCCATTTTGAGAAGGAAAGTGACCCACTAAAAAAGGCATTTACCTCAATCTTAGACTCTATTGGTATTACTCAAAATGTAACAGGGCCTACACACTACTGCAGCCACACTTTAGACTTAGTTCTGACACTAGGTCTTAACATTGACAAAATTAATATCTTACCGCAATCCTCAGCAATCTCCGATCATTACTTAATTTCATATGAGCTACGTTTTAGCCATAATATATGTAAGAACCCTCGCTATTCTACAAGGCGTATAATAAAACCATCTACCGCCCTACAATTTATAGAAAACCTACCAGAACTATCGACCCCAGTTCCAACTCCATCAGACCCAATGGACCTAGATGTACTAACTGATTACCTAGAAAATACCTGTCGATCTACTTTAGAAAAGGTAGCACCACTTAAACATAAAAGTATAAGACAGAAAAAGCTCGCACTATGGTATAACGATAAGACCCGCACTTTAAAACAAACATTACGAAAACTAGAGCGGAAATGGCGATCAACCAAGCTTGAAGTGTTCCATTCTGCCTGGAAGGACAGCCTTATAGAGTATAGAAATGCCCTCACTAAAGCTCGCTCAGCATATCTGGCCTCGCTGATCTCCCATAATAAAAATAATCCGAGAGCACTGTTTAGTGTGTTTTCTAGAATTCAAGCAGGTTCTGAACAACTAATTCCAGCAACTCTCACCAGTAAAGATTTCATGGACTTTTTTAATAATAAAATTGAGAATATTAGACAACAAACTCTAGCCACAGGATCAAATCCATCCTGGCTGCCACCTGATGTGAATGAAATAAAACATAATATAACTGTAAAAGAAAGACTTGAAACCTTTTACCCACTCCCACAATTAGAACTAGAGAAGATTATCACCTCCGCAAACTGTACAACTTGCACACTTGATGCAATTCCCACAAAGTTGCTCAAAGAAGTATTACCAGCTATTATTGATCCTCTTTTAACTATAGTAAACTCATCGCTTAGTCTGGGCCATGTACCCAAAGCTTTTAAACTAGCAGTTATTAAACCTATGATCAAGAAACCAAATCTTGATGCTAGTACACTGTCTAATTACAGGCCTATTTCTAATTTGCCATTTCTGTCTAAGATCTTAGAAAAAGCTGTGGCCCAACAACTTAGTTCATATCTACATAAGAATCATATATATGAAAAATTCCAATCTGGATTCAGGCAACATCATAGTACAGAGACAGCTCTAGTCAAGATAACAAATGATCTTCTTCTTGCCTCTGATCAGGCCACGTATCCCTGTTGGTGCTTCTTGACCTAAGCGCAGCCTTCGATACAATAGACCACAATATTCTCATAGAAAGGTTAGAAAACATGGTTGGAATCACAGGGACAGCCCTATTATGGTTCAAATCTTACTTAACGGAACGTTATCAATTCGTAAAAGTAAACAATCTAAATTCAAATTATTCTAAAGTAAGATTTGGAATTCCACAAGGCTCTATTTTAGGACCATTATTATTTACATTATACATGTTACCGCTAGGCACAGTTATAAGAAACCATGACATTAACTTTCACTGTTACGCAGACGACACACAATTGTATATTTCAGCCAAGCCCGATGACAAACACAGATTAAAGAAAATAGAGGACTGTGTAAAAGACGTGAAAGGTTGGATGTTGCGTAACTTCCTCCTTCTAAACAGCAACAAAACAGAGGTCCTACTTTTGGGTCCAAAAGTGACAAGAAATAAATTATCAGACTTAATTTTAAATCTAGCTAACTTTCCAGTTAAACCTGGTTCAGCAGCAAAAAATCTTGGTGTCATAATTGACCCGGATTTATCATTTGATCAACACATAGGTAGTATCACTAGGACAGCTTTTTTACATCTTCGCAATATTGCTAAGATTAGAAATGCCTTATCCCTCCAGGACGCAGAAACATTAGTACATGCCTTTATTACTTCAAGGCTTGACTACTGTAACGCACTACTGTCAGGATGCACCAGCAGCAATTTAAGAAAACTTCAACTAGTTCAAAATGCTGCAGCTAGGGTCCTCACTAAAACTAGAAAATTTGAACATATCAGCCCAGTTTTATCATCACTTCATTGGCTGCCTGTTAAATTCTGCATTGACTACAAAATTTTGTTATTAACATATAAAGCTCTACATGGGCTTGCTTCTGAATATCTTCAAGATACAATTTCCTATTATGAGCCTCCACGTTCACTCAGATCACAGAATACTGGATTTTTAAATGTTCCCAGAATTCAGAAGGCCTCAGCTGGGGGAAGAGCCTTTTCTTATAAAGCCCCCCAACTCTGGAATGATCTTCCAGAAAATGTTCGGGACTCAGACACAGTCGCAATCTTCAAATGTAGGCTAAAAACTCATTTGTTTAGTTTATCATTTGGTAGCTAATGCTCCCCCATAGATAAAGGCGGCAGATCCAGGGGGTCCATGGACACAGGGAATTATAGTATACTGAGACGCTGGTGCTGTCGTCCCGCCGCTTCTCGCGATCACTCAGGTTTGTTGACGGTGGAGCGGAGGGATGCCAGTGTTTCAGGATGCTCCCGTGTCTGTGTGTCCTCCTGGTTCTCTCCTTTTAGTTAATGCTGTCATAGTCAGATCTGCCGGAGTCATTAGCCACACTCTGGAAATTTTCATATTTTCTACTTTACAAACACAAAACAGTTCAAAACTAATTCCATCCCTTTACATCTTTTCGAGTAAACGACTGCCCACCTGTCTGTGAAGCTGCTTTGTGACAACATCAGTTGTGAAAAGCGCTATATAAATAAATTTGATTTGATTTGATTTCTTTTTCTGATCTCTTCCTCTGCCTCTCCCACGTCCTCTGCGTGTGGTCTGGGCTTGGAACTGCTGCACCATGGTTAACATGGCTTGTTCTTGGACGTCCGCCTTTTTCTTGTTCCTCTTGTTTTCTTGCTCGCGGAGTAGTGTTTCGTGGTGTCTGGCATGCTCCTCGATGATCGTCAGGGGCTGCTTTGAGTAACCCACGCAAGTGGTCTTTATGCCTGCGAGAATCTGAGGCTTCAGACCCAGCAGGAGGCTTTGGACCAGGTAAGACTCCCATTTGGAGCGGTCCGTGGTTCCGATCTCCAATGTCACTGGTTTATCTAATCCACAGCTTTCAGTGTGGACCATGGTGAGCCGAGCAACGTAGTCTGACACTGTTTCGTCGTCCTTCTGGACACACGAGGTGATGCGGGAGGAATTGACCATTGCAGGAAAAGCTTGTTTGAGTCTCCCTTGTGCTTGAATCCGCGGACGCGTAGGGAGGCGGCTGCTTCGTCTGGTTGTCAGGGGGATGCTCCATCAGTGCTCTGGCTTCCGAATACAGCCCCTCTGGTCGGTCAGGTGCTTGGACAGGGGGTGTCGGGGCTGGTGCTGGCGCTGGTGTCGATGCTGGGGCTAGCGCTAGCACTGGTGTCGGTGCTGGGGCTGGCGCTGGCGCTGGTGTCGGTGCTGGGGCTGGCGCTGGCGCTGGTGTCGGTGCTGGCGGGGGGTTCTGGTCGGGAAGTCGCGGTGGGGCAGAGTCGAGGTCAGGGTCCACCTTCCTGGATACACACTGAGGCAATTGATTAGTAGGGACATCATTACATACATTTCGAGTGCAGTCTTTCTCCCGCTTCTCTGCTTCCTCTTCCCAAAAGGTTTTTATTCTACTTCTTAACGTACTCAGTAATTTAATACTCATTGAACCATGAGGGGGAAACCCGAAAACCTGCGTCCAGTAGGGCATATACTTGGTCACATCATTGCCGTAATGTTTTCTCATATCGTGGCACAAAGCTGATGTCCAGTCCCCCTCCCTATAAATAGACTTATTCTGGTGGGCACCCATTTTGTTCTCTTGACACTGTTCTACTAGCCTGTTTATTGGTCCCTTTCACGGCTCCCACAACCAAGAGAAAATCACAAGGAGGTCCGGACCTGCTTACTGTTTTCCACTCCCTCTTAGAGCGGATGAACTATTCTACCATCGTAAAATAGCGAGATTCTCTGATCTAACTCAGTATGATTGCCATTTTCCTTCCCCTTCTACAGGGGGCTTTAGCAGAGCATACACTTTTGTTAGATATTCTCTAATCTGTCTTGTGACTTCTCTGTGAGAACAGCGTAGGGTCACTCACCACTTCTAGTTCTTCAGATGACGCACGCGCTCAGTGGTCGGCGGTCGGGTCTCTCCACAGGGTCTTCCCTTGGTTTTGCAAGGTCCCGTAGTGGTTCACCTGCTCCAGGCGAAGAGCGTCCTCAGAGCCTCTCCCTCCGCTCACTGAGGTCATCCTGTTCGTGACGCCAAGTTTGTGGTGGAAGTTTTACCCTGAAAATATCAGACAGGCAGTTCTTGTGTCAAGTAACAAAAAGATTTTATTAAGAGTAAGAGAGAGCGTGTGTTGTTGGATGAAACCAGCGGGCACACTCTCCTGAGAGAAGGTTACACACAGTTTTATCTTTTCCTGACGCTGACGTGAGGAAGTGAAACAGAGCTTGCTCAATGTTCTGTAGCCTTGTTCTCCTGTCTTATCAGCTTTAGCAACCTTGTAAGCTTGGTTGTGAGTACGCGATGTTCGTGTTGCAAGGTGCAACTGTCTGTTTAATCTGATGAATGTGAGCACATGCTGGTCACTTCTTCACGTCAAACGCCAAGGTACATTTTGCTCAGTATCAATCATAAATGAGTTTGTCATTACACTCTTTAATTGCTATTTCAGCCGTGTTGGAAACCTGAACACTATCTGTTTCTTTGGGGCTTCCCTTCAACATATCATATAATGGCTGAGCAATTTGAGCATAATTTTCAGTCCATGGACGACAATAATTGCACAAGCCCAAGAATGACCTAAGCCCTTTGATGGTGGTTGGTACAGGGAGTGCACGCACTGCAGAAGCACGGTCAGGAAGAATGGACCTTTGTCCAGCAGTTACTAACTGCCTTAAATAATGCACTGAAGGTGTGGCTAACTGTGCTTTGGCCAGACTAGCTTTGTGACCATGTGCACTGAGATGTGTTAGTAATGCCACAAGTTCATTGGCGTGCACTTCCTTATTAGGTGAAGCAAGCATGACATCATCAATGTATTGAACTAGTGTGGAATTTTTAACAGGACATTGTGGTTCTGCCAAATGCCGCCTTAGTGCCTGGTGATAAATAGCTGGACTATTGTGTAGGCCCTGTGTAGACCACTGAAACATTTCACCATCAAAAGAAAATGCCAACCATGGTCGACTGTCTGGGTGAAGTGGAACAGACCAAAATCCATTAGACATATCAATAACGGAGAAGAGTGTGTGTGTGTTTGGTACTCCATCAAAAATGCTGCTAGGATCTGCAACCATAGGTGTTATACGATCTATGCACGTGTTAGCAATGCGATAATCTACTGTGAGACGCCATGCCCCTGAAGCCTTTTTACAGGCCAAATTGGAGAGCATGACTCACTCTGTGCCTTAATTAATATACCTTTATCAACCAATTCTTGTATAATTGGTCGAACACCTTCAATTGCTTCCCTGGCTAGCGGATATTGCTTACTCACAGGTGAAGGTTTTCCTGTGAGCTTTACTGGTTCAATGTCCAACAGTCCACATTCATCCTTGGTTTTTGACCAGATAGGATGATCTTTAATTTGAGGATCAAACACTTGAACTGGATGGACAGATAGCCTAGGATTCCCAGCTCCAAACTCCAATTGCATTTTCAATTGAGAAATGGCATCAATACCCAAAATTGGAGGTGACTTAATTGGAGCTACTATGAGGGAGAGAGAAATAGATTTAGGACCAAACCTTAAACACACAGGCTCTGTTTGATATGTATTGTAGCTTTCACCTGTTACACCTGTAATCACAGTACCAGTATTAACCAAAGACAGTTTGAATTTTTTAGCCATTGCAGTGGGTAGTAACGTAGCTTGTGCTCCAGTGTCAATCAAAAAATCACATTCATTATCATTCACAGTGGTTCTCACATACAATCTATTGTCATTATTTTGGAGAATTGGCTCCAAATACACTCTCACAGCTGACATCTCTAGTTTAAATGCTCTGACTCTGTTGAAAAAGCAGAAGTCCGAGTGGGGGCAGCCAGCTGAGTAGCCTGTTGTATAAGTTTTAACAGCTGTCCTGCTACCTCTAAGTGAGAGGACCATCTGACTGAGACTGTAATTCTTCTGGACTAGACTTGTATTTATAATTTTGCCATCTCCTCTTTTTACAATCTCGTTTCAAATGCCCCTTTTTCCCACAAAAGTGACACACGTTGTTATGTTTATTCTGGAGGACCTGACTACTTGTCAGCTGGGGAACAGTTTGCAAAACAGAGGCAACATGTAGTTTAACCTGCGCATCTCTCTCGTATGCTGTTAAACACTCAGACAACTCGGTCAGTGTACTAGTGCGCCAGTTGGGATTCGACAGTGGCAAAACCTTCCTCATTTCCTGAGATAAGCCATCAGCCCACTAGGCCACTGACACCTGAGAATTCAGAAAGTCTGCTAGTGATACAAACTCTGAACTTCCCCCATGGAGCAAAAACACCTCAGCAAACCTCTGTGTGTACTGACTCACAGGCTCATTTTTCCCCTGATGACATTCCACAACTTTTTGCCAGCAAACATTAGACCCTAAACTGTTTCTAAGTACTGTAAGCAACCCCATATTACAGTCCTGCACTGCTTTTCTAGATTTCAACTTATCTATCTGTGTCTCATAATATTCCTCCATGACTTCAATCTCAACTGGCAGGAGTATTTGTGAGCACACAGATATGATGTCTAATGGATGGAGAGAGTACAGTTTGATTTTACGTGTCATTTGTGTTAAGAAAGGACCAATGCCCATTTCCTTAGGGTGCTTAACTTCTTTAGACAGGCGATCTATCTGTTCTGGATCCTCCCCCTCTCTAGATTTTACTTGTTTTAGCTTCTAACATTGTTAGATCATAACTTTCTTCATCAGTGCTGTCACTAGAATCTGAGCTGGAAGACTTCTCTTCTAGACTTTGAAATTTTGTAAGAGATGGATACAGCTTCTCCACCTTTTGTGCAGCTAATTCCTGAAGGTCCCTTTTCTCTTTTACAAGTTTATCTACTTTAACTTGTAGTGCATTGAGAGTGTGTTGAGTGTGTTCACATGTGTTCTATGCACTAATGGCTGCATGTTTATGATTAGCACACTCCTGTAACAGTTGAGCATTTTGTTCCTTCTGTTCATTCATTAGTAAAGAATGCCACTGTCTGAACACCTGAACACACCCCTCAAGGTCCTTTTTTTTCACACATTTTGCTAAGACTGTAAACCACTGCTCCTGATTCCAGTCGGACTCTACTGGAATATTACATTTCTTACATATCTTAGCCTTCCTTTTGGAGCATAATTTGTCTAACATTTTTGTCAGACCAGCCTCAAATGAAGCTCTGTCTACAAATGCTGTTGTCATGTTAACATCTGATGTAGACATTTTAACACAAAACACAAATTAAACAAGCAAACACACCCTAGAGAAAATTCCGTTTTACCCTTGCGTCTATGTGACCAGGAACTCTAGTGCACCTTTGTATCTTTCAACTAGGGAAAGTTTAAGCACACCTCTATGGGCACGAGAAACACTCTGCCCCACCGTGTCTTCTGTCTGAAGGAAACACACTTAAGAATATCGCAGTGTCGCAACAGACCTTAGGCATATAATTCCTACACCTGTTGTCCTAATGAAACACAATTAGGAAAAATACCTGCGCGTAGCAAAAGACCGGAAACTGGATTTGATCACATTCAAATCCCACTGAATCCTAATAAACCCAATTAGGAACGACTGTGTGCTAAGGCCAGGAAAACACCCTGCCTCACTTCTTAGACTAGTACTAAGAAGCCAAAAACTATACAATGACAAAACATAGACTCTCTTAATTTAACAGCTCTTCTTCTCCATAAATGGACTCATAAGGTTCTAGTGGCTCACCGCTTGCATGTAGTTGGTTGTTGTTGGAGGGAGAATCACCACCCCATCCGGATTTAGGGAGCTGATTCTGCTTCTGGGATGATCTGTAGCACAACTTCAGTTGTCTTCTTGGTGAGCAGTCAAAACCATCATGAAGAGCCACCAGGAGTGTTCAGAAACCATCTGAAACCATCAGAACCGGGTAGAAACACCAACTGTTGTAAACTTGTCTTCTGGTGGTTTCAAAGTGAAGAGAGGAGACCAGTCTGGATATAATGATGTTTATTGAGCGCTCTGGTTGATCCTCAGACTGATCTCAGAATGATCTGGTCACATGCTGAATCTCAGACTGATCTAATGGTTTGTTAGAGGCACACATTTTTATACCCATTTTACAACTTCACACATGGATTGATCTTTACCTAAAACAGGATCTGGAAGCACCAGGAACTGTCGTAATACATCACTGTCGTGAACAAGCCATAAACAACCTAGGCCATAAACATCATCTGAGTTCCTGGTGCACTGTCGTAAAGTTAACAATCAGTTCTTATCAAAGGTGTTTAAAACAGGGAATGTGTGATCTCTAAAACAGTCCAAAATGTTATAGGAGAAATGGTACAATTCAGATCCAAAGGAAAAAAAAAACAATACAACATTATTCAAGAGTGAGTCACTGTCCTTTACAGTTTTAAACAACTGGAACAGCGGCAAAGTGTGTTTATTTACAACTTACTATCTCCGTGTTGAGGTATTGTTCTGTTTAAACAAAATGTGACGAATAACGACGTGGGACAGACGTTCAGTCAAAAAAAGGGCCGTGTCTCTTTACAATTGCTTGAACAAGATATGATGTTTTGCTCATGCACAGTCCAAATCGGTCAATCTAAAATGACGCTTGTCGTTTCTATTTACATTTTTTCACAAACTAATTTTCCCGTCTAGAGGTCAAGTTTAGCAGAATCTTCCCAACATAGACATCAAATAAACAATAAATAAATTAATAATAATAACAACTGTTATGGTGAGTTTGATGTGCTCTCTCCGTGTCCGCATGGGTTTCCTCCAGGTGACTGTCTGTGAGGAGTGTTGTGTGTTTTAAATTTTGAAAGTCAAATTTGAAATAACCCTAGGAGACAGTGGTGAGTTGAGCTTTAGAGTAGCAGTTAACAATGAATAATAACTGTTTTATAGCTAGCAACATGCTCAGAATATTCAGGTTCTAATTAAATCTATAAAATCCCCATTTTGGTCATTTTTATCCTAGTTATCAATTTACTAAAGATACAGTGCACAAAGCAAGAATAAACTGCAGGCAAATACAATCAAAATACACGTCACACCTGCATCTGTCATTTCAGTTCTGCTTCATTAACTAGAAAGCACTTTTACAGACTTTTCATCTGCAGACCAGAGAATGTTCAAGACTTTCCACCTCATTGAGAAGATGATGAATCAGTCTGGGGCTCGAGCGGCGTGCAGAACAAACTACAATGACCTGCTCACTGTGTACAGTAAGAAGGACAATGCTGCACTCACTGATCTGGCCAAGATGTTGACTGAGCGATATTGGATTGCACTCGAGTGCAGGTTTTCTGACGACTTGTGCTACTTGTCAAAATGTGCTACTATGCAGCTCTGCAAATGCTCAGACCCAAAATATTCATGCTTTTTATGTGATAAATCTTTTTTTAGTCTGTGTTATAGTCTGTGAGTCTGTCATATCCCCAGAATCTGCATATGATCTTCATAATATTGATAACAGATTATTAGAATCAGGGTGTGATTTGAATAAGACTAGCCCACAGCAGCTCAGTGTTTTAGGAAAAAAATGCTATAAGTTGATATTAATCTATTTATTTGTCTGCTATTAGTTTAAAATACTCATTATTTTTGTTATTTTTGTCAGTTGTTTGTCAGCAGAATGAGGGAAATTGTGAGAAGAATGGACAGCAAAAAGCAGGTGAGAAAGTTGACAGTTAAAGTTAGTGAAGAGCACATTAATGATAAAGCCATGACAGCTTTTGTTTTCCACGTGTCTGTGTGGGTTTCCTCCAGGAGCTCCGGTTTCTTCCCATGCTCCAAAAACACATGTTGGTAGGTGGATTGGAGACTCAAAAGTTTCCATAGGTGTGAGTGTGTGAGTGAATGTGTGTGTGTGTGTTGCCTGTGAAGGACTGGCGCCCCCTCCAGGGTGTGTTTCTGCCTTGCATCCAGTGATTCTAGGCTCCCGACCCACCACAATCCTGAACTGGATAAGGGTTACAGATAATGAATGAATGAATGAATGAAGAACTAGATGCTTCTCTCCATGACTCTGCTGTAAAAACAAACCCCTATACAGCTCTACAACTAACTACAAATAACAAATACAGCAGATGAGTCGGTTACCAAACAGTGAACTTTGGACAGAGCCCCTTCTTCAGCAGCACTGCTGTATCTGATCCTCTCCTACCAGTGCAGCACACACTAACACACCACAACAGTGGCAGAGTCACCGCAGCACTGAGCATGATCCTCCACCTAAATCACACCTGCTCTGTGGGGGTCCTGACCTTTGAAGAACAGGGTAAAGGGGTTAAACAATGTGGGCAGAGCAACAGGTGGACTCCATCACTCAACACAACACACAACCTGCTGCTGAATGTGTGGCAAAACAGTGCGGTCTAAAAGCATCTACCCGACAAGCTTTACATATCTGTAGCACTTTTAAGCCTGTTTTTAGTGTGTGTGTGTGTGTGTGTGTGTGTGTGTGTGTGTGTGTTCCTTACTCTCGCCTCCAGGGAAGACAAACCAATTGGTCACATCACATTTAGCCTCAATGATGTGCTTCAACCTTTTTTTTCTTGCTGAATTTGACTTGTAGGTTGTCTCTGTCACTTCAGAGAGTTTATATCTTGTTTTAAAATCCAATCCAAACCCTAAAGTCCTCAAAACCATATAAAATATTAAAAATATATATTAGTGCCACATTAAAAATGAGTGTTATTTTCAAAACACAAAGCTCACACATCAGTCTGCCCTCAGGACGACGGGTCTCAGAGTCTGTGATCGAATGTGTATTTATTTATAAGATAACAACATATTAAAGTAACACAAATACATAGTTCACCTTAAAATAACAGCTTCAAAATCACGGTGATGCTCCACTGAGCTGTAACATGGAGAACAGAGCCTCTGCCATTGCTTCTCCAGGCTCAGCACGACAGAAAGTGCACTGTGTAACTTTTGGAGGAGGGTAGTAAACCATCCCCTGCTCTGTTCCTTATGTTACAAACCAGACTTTAAGTTAAGATATTAACAGAATCCATTTTTAAAATGGCTGCCTCCATGTGGGGGACCCATGCTTCAGAGAATAAACTGTATTTATCAGACATTACAAATCAATTTGATTGTTGTTCCTGTTCATTAACAAATTCTAAAAATGATAAATAATCACTTCCATAAATAAATACAGTGGAATTATAGAGTGGTAAAAATAACATACTGCTACTTTAATGATCCACAAGGGACAGGAATCTTATTGAAGATTCTCTAAGTTTGAGCTTCACAGACGGCTCTGAGTTGAGAAATCTCCGTCTTCTGTTTAAATGCTCTCTCTCTGCTGCTGTTGGTCCAGGTCCCTGGGGGCAGTTTAATGGACTTCATCAGCTCAGTGAGTCGATTCTGTCCAATCCTCACCCAAAAAGGCCCGGAGACACGCCTCCTTTTCAGCTCAAATTCCACCTCTTTCTGGTCCAGCTCAGACTCAATGCTCAGGAGATCTTTCCTGTTCTCTTTCTTGCAGTAGTCCAGAGCAGAGCTCCAGCTCATAGGCTCAGCACTCAAATGGATGGACGCTGAAGGAGGTATAAGAGCAGAAATGGATTTATCAGAAACTGATTTGTGTGTGTGTGTGTGTGTATGAATGCTGAAAATGAGTGATTGTGAAGTCTTGACTTACTGCGGTAGCACAGAGAAGGCAGAGAATTACCGCATGGCGCTGAGTACCATTTCCCATTGCTCAGTTGTGTACAGTTTGATGATGATGGTGCTCGAGGCTGATACGCCCCCCAGTTCCTGTAGGCAGAGCGTCCTCCATCACTCCACTCCCAGTCGTCCCTCAGCAGACCAATCCAGAACGATCCACTGCTGCTCTTCCCTTCTTTCTTCACTTCTTCATTTTGGGTCTGATCTCTGATGCTGACCAGATCAGTGTAGAATTTCCTGCAATAACTCTGAGCTTCGTACCAGGTCAGATTCTTCAGAACTAAACTATAGCTGAAGGTGAGGTCAGTAGCATCTGTGGAGGTTAAGGAATATAAAGATAGGAGTAAATAATTAATAGACTGTGGTAGAATTAATTTGGCTGATGTCTCTGTACTTAATGATTAGTAGTTACCTTGTTTATAGCACATGAAAGTTCTGTTCACTGTGCACTTAAGACTTTCCCAGATGAAAAGCTGGTCACACCTACGGAAATCCTGAGTACGATTAATGTATGTGCGCAGTGCCCACACGGGGCAGAGCATGTGTAGTCTTTGCTGCACCTCAGATGTAAATGGAGGAGGAGAGAAAGAATTTAACTCAAAAGCCAGTGAGCTATAAGACATAGGCAACACCTTTGGCACATATGTTGCATTAGGCCACAGAGTCACCTTAGTGTCCCCTGGTGCAAACTGGGTACAAGAAGGGTGCACTGACAGTGCGTGGAGGTCACCCACCCGTTTTGCAGATGCTAAAGCTAGGAGTAGAGCAGTCTTATATGAAACGAACTTGATGTCCACAGACTCCAGTGGCTCAAAGGGAGGTGCACATAGTGCACCAAGTACCATACACAGGTCCCAGGGAGGAACAGTGGGCCTAAATACAGGCTTTAGGCGCCTCACCCCCTTCATGAAACGTGTGGTTAGGGGGTGTGCTCCTGGTGACAACCCACCAAAGCCCTCATGACAGGCTGATATAGCTGCCAGATAGACTTTTATTGTTGAAAAAGAGAGCCCTAGTTCAAATAACTCCTGAAGGAAAGTTAAAATATCAACAATGGAACATTGGAAAGGGACCAATTCCCTCTCCTGACACCAAAGCTCAAATGCATGCCATTTAAATGCATACAGACCTCTTGTAGAGGCTGCTCTTGCACTCTGAATAGTGGCAACTACATTGGAGGGTAAGCCACGAGCCATTAACATTGACCTTTCAGCGGGTAAGCGTGGAGACACCACAACTCCGGTCGAGGGTGAACTATTTCTCCACCTGCCTGAGACAGGAGGTTCTTGTGAAGAGGGAGAGGCCAAGGGTCCCCTGCAAGAAGACTGATTATCTCTGCGTATCATGGTTTCGATGGCCAGCAGGGGGCTACCAGAATTAGGGAAAGGTTTCCCTGGCGCACCCTCTCCAGTGTTGGCAATATAAGAGCTACTGGAGGAAACGCATAGAGAAGAGTGTTGGGCCACGGGTGTGCCAGCGCATCCACTCCCAGGGGCGCGCTGTGGTCCGTTAGAGAGAAAAACAGAGGACAATGCGCGTTTTCTCTGGATGCGAAGAGATCTACGTTGGCCCTGCCAAACCGATCCCATATCTGCATTGCCACCAGAGGACTGATTCTCCATTCCCGTGCTGAAGGGCCCCCTCTGGAGAGGAGGTCTGCCCCCAGGTTCAGGTGACCTGGTATATGCGTCGCCCTGAGTGACAGAAGGTGGAGACTGCTCCACAACAGAAGGGTCTGGGACAGCTTCAACAGAGGAAGGGAACGTGTCCCCCCTTGCCTGTTTATATAAGACACCACAGTGGTGTTGTCTGTCCTGACCAGGACATGCTGCCCACACAGAATGGGGAGAAAGTGCTTTAAGGCTAGATGAACCGCCAGTAGCTCCAAGCAATTGATGTGGTGTGAGCGTTGAGCCAGAGACCACGCCCCCTTCACCGCAACCTGGTTGCACACTGCCCCCCAACCCGTTAGGGACGCGTCCGTCGACACCACTTTGCGAAACAGAACTCTGCCTATCGGCGAGCCCTGACACAATAGGCGGGACTCCCTCCAAGGGGACAACGCTGTCATGCATGCTCTTGTCACAACTATTCTTTTCCCCAATTGACGCGAGGCAATCAAGCGATGGAATAAGAGCCAGCGCTGAAATGCCCGCATTAGAAGTAAACCTAGTGGAACTACCGCTATTGCAGAAGCCATCTGGCCCAACAGCTGGAGAAACTGGCGGACGCGCAGTTTGTGTCCCAGCTGAAACTGAGCGAGGCCGTCGCGAAGCGCACATATTCTGCGCTCTGACAGACATGCTCGGCCGGAGAGCGAGCATATTTCTAACCCCAGAAAAGAAAGTTTCTGACTGGGGATCAGAGAGCTCTTCTTTAAATTGACCGATAAGCCCAGGTCGTCCAAATAGGCGAGCACGCGCACTCCTCGCCCCCGCAGCGGGGCGAGAGCTGCTTCCATACACTTCGTAAAAGTGCGAGGAGCTAGAGAAAGCCCGAACGGGAGAACGAGCCACTCGTACGCCACTCCCTCGAATGCAAACCTCAGATACTTTCTGTGATCTGGATGGATTGCTATATGAAAATATGCGTCTGTGAGATCTATGGACGTGAACCAGTCCCCCGGGCCAATCGAGCGAAGGTACTGGCGCAGAGTTAGCATTTTGAAAGTGAAAACTCTCAAATGCTTGTTTAGCACTCTCAGATCCAAAATTGGACGAGCCCCTCCGTCCTTTTTCGGCACAACAAAGTAACGGCTGTACCAGCCCTTTCGTGATTCGGTCTGAGGCACCACTCTTATTGCCTCTTTGCTGAGGAGATTTCTTATCTCCTCCTTGAGGACCGCTGCAGCAGTGCCCGATAATCGGGTGAACACCACGCTGGAAAAGCGGGGAGGGGGAATTCGAAATTGTAAACGGTACCCTACACACACTGTCCTTTCTACCCAAGGAGAGACTCTGCTGCATGAGCTGCGAGTCGGCCGTGATAACAGCCTATTTGTGGGGAAATGAGGCCCTCCTGTGGCTGAGCTGGGGAGCGTACAGAATGCTTCCTCAGGCTCACTAACGCCAGATCGTTTATTGTTTTGCTTGAAACAGACACCTTTATTTCCTGATGTACAAAATGAGATTAGGAACATCGAGGAACATAATGCTCTTTTAATGCACCCAAACTGGGGGCTTGTAAACACTGTGGGAAACCCACCCACCCCTGAGAACTGGGAAAGAATTGAGGGGATGTTTGTGCACACGTGTCTGGGCAGAACAGGTGCTTTGTGAACAATACTGGGGTAGAACATGTCCTTTTTGGACTGGGCCCCGGTACGGGAGAAGGGTGGCGCCTCTTGAGGGGCCTGAGGGGAGAGGCTGCAGTGTCTCCGAGCCTCGGAGACCTCTCCCACACTGAACTGAAGGTTAGGATGAGTTAGGCTTCTTCCTCCTCACCGCTGAATCCTTCAGAGGTCCAGGTGGAGGACCCCTGCTCCAGGCGGAGTGCCGCGGGGCCTGTTTTTGTGGTTGCTGCTTAGGAGGTGGGTTCCCCGGAAGAACTGCCGGTGCAGACCTCTTTACAGCGAGAAATGGAGTGGCAGGCTTACGAGCGACCCACGCTGGCTTCTGCTTAGCCTCCCTTCTTGGCAGAATAGAGCGCAGTGCCTCTGTATGCTTTTTCCTGATCTCAAATTTAGCCTGAATGGCTTCGAGAGAGTGACCAAACAAACCTGCAGATGAAACGGGTTCGTCCAAATAGGACACTCGGTCTCTTTCCGACATATCGAACATAGTCAGCCAAGCTGCTAAAAAAAAAGCTGCTAATGACGGCTCCATGGGAGGGGGGTTCAGCAGACCTGTCTCCTCCGCCCCCTCTATGTCGAGAAATGGCGCGAAACCCGGAACCGCCGTACTGGTCGACAGTGGTTTAGCCCATGAGGACTTTAGCTCGGCGATGAAGTCCGGAAACAGCGGGAGACGGTGTTTCACCGCTGTCGGGACCGGGGGAAGGAAAAACCCAGAGAATCTCGTAGCCGCTTTGGTTGTGTGAGGAGCGGGCCACTGGACGTCCAGTTTCTGAGCAGCACGGCGATAAAGGGAGATAAAGGACGTGTCCGCCTCGTCCTGTTTCCCCCCTGAAGCCGCTGCAACGAGAGGAGCCGGTAGGTCCTCCTGCTCGTCCTCGGAGAGACCGTGCTCATCTAACCCGAGATCGAAAGGGTCGTCGTCCTCTAGTTCAGCTGCGGGCTCGGGGATCCGGGGCTTCATTAGGAGAGCAGGTGACTGCGAACCCATTTCACACACGTCCCCCAGACTCTCCATGTGCTCAGCCCAATTAATACACGGCTCACCCACTGATTCAGCCTCTTCAGCGTCCGAGTGAGAAGGCTCAACTTGTTCGGAAAACGGGGGATCCTCACGGTCCAACGCTGCTTGTCCGAGAATTTTTTCAACAAACGACACCCTGCGCTCCAGGGTAGAACGTCTGAGTCGGTGACAGAACTCGCACACCTCAGGCTGCAGTAAGGCCCTCTTAGCATGAACGATTCCCAGGCAAACTGGGCACGCATCATGTAGGTCCTTCTCATGAATAGCGAACCCACACCCTTGAGGACAAGGGCGGGGGACTTTCCTGCCATGGCGGGTAGCTGCTTGCGAGCTCATTTAGATAGCCGTTAGCAAAACTAAACGGGCTAGCACCGAGACTAGGCAAAGCAAGCTCAAGAGAAGAATGCAAAAGACGTTCCAAAACAGCGCTCCGCGGAAAGACGACTCACCAACGTGAGGTTGTTGCCGTTCTTTCCTATTGGAGCAGTAAGCTATTTGTAGTGTCTTTGCTAAGGAAAAGAGCTAACTAGCTAGCTAGATTAGCAGAGAAGTGTAAGGTGTTCTTAGCGAGGTGAAGAGCATAAGAACTGAAGAGAGACGCTAGTGTCCAGAGGTTATAGGTGAGGGGCGGGCCCACCTACCCTCGTCACTATGCGTCATCTGCCTTACAGGCGTGATTAGAGGTGTCTTCAGCCAGATATGGAAGAGGCATAATATCCCATACAGCTTGTGTTGTACCGAGTGAATCGACTGATAGGGAACGTACCTGTACACTGCCTTTTTTTTGCATTTTCTGACAGTGGTGTTATTTTTTGTGCTTTTCTAACAATTGCAGTCAGAAATAAAGAGTGGTGACCATTTAGTCACAGCCCTAAACAATCACTAGATCTGTGAATATTTTCTTTTTAGTGCAGTGCACAATACTTTAAAGAGTAAGTTATTTTTTTAAGTAAAAAATGTTGTATATTTTCTGTAGTAAATGTCATTTATGTAGATTTCATTATCTACTTGAGCACCAAACATCTAACATAAAGTAATCATAAATGTTATATGTGAGATGGAAATAGTATGCACTCGTTGCGGTGTCATAAGCACTACATAGTGGAGTCAAAGGTAATTAATTTTTATTTGATTAATAATTAATTATTTAATTCATTTTGCTAAGCTCCATGTTTGTGAGTCATTAAATAATATGTTGTATCTTTACCTGTCCAATTTTAGCTTGGAGAAGTAGGTCATCACGTTAAATGACTTACTACATATTATATAGCAGGATTAAATAGAATTAATTATTATTAATAAATTATACTCATTGACCCGCCGTAGGTTCTTGGCCTGAAATTGAATCTGAACTAGAAGGAATAATTCCGTACAACAAAAGTGCACACACAAATGACCAAGGATTGGTTTTATCACAC
Source organism: Hoplias malabaricus (assembly GCF_029633855.1). Classification (NCBI taxonomy): domain Eukaryota; kingdom Metazoa; phylum Chordata; class Actinopteri; order Characiformes; family Erythrinidae; genus Hoplias; species Hoplias malabaricus. The sequence continues at coordinate 10,185,698 of NC_089818.1, forward strand.
AACTGGTTTATTAGTAATAATATCAAATAATGAATATTGATTATACATTCATATAATGAAATGGATTACAGAGATACATAAGGGAACCGGGAGATTAATATATGAGGGAATTTCTCTATAATAATTACCCTAAATTCTAGAAAGGTTATTGTTTATCCCAGCAAGCATTCAGCACCATCCTCTTGAGCTTTGAAAGGAATAAAACCATGTGACCGTATGTATCCCGGGAGATGTACTGGGAGCATGTCACTGACGCGCGGTGCTTTCCAGCGCGGGCTTTCTGCCGTGGGCCTTGTAGCGTTGCAGTCGCGGGCGTTCCTTTTCTCCCCCTTTTCAGACATGCTGACCCCACCATCAGAGCTTGTGGCGTTCTGAAGGTCTCTGTGGGGATTCTCCGTCATCACTGATCTGCCGCCTTGTGAGAGACATGTTCATGCAGGTCTCTCCTGGGCCTCATCTCAGAAAGTCATTCAGAGGGTGCGTGTGGCTGTCTTCATCGCTGGTCCGGAAGCTTTTGTTTTCACTTTGAAGGTCTGAGGTCTCTGTGCTCTGGCTGTGGCGTTGAATTTTGCTGGAGTTAAACTACAGCTTTTCTTAAACTATAGTTTTCTACAAGAGATAAAATTTAAATAGAACTTCTGTTCTATCTGGACCACGCTTGAGGGTCCCAAGACTATTTAAGAAAGCCATGAGAGTCTGACGCCTGCTGAGTCATCTCAAAACCCGAGTCATTCCTCTCTTTAGCCTTGAAAAAGGCTAAAAGAGAAAAAGTGTGAAGTGAAGCGAAGGTGTGTGAAAAAAGGAGGCGAAGTGGGGAAAAGAAAAACTCTCAAAAAGAAAACTCATTTGGCACCACTGGGTTTTTAACCAGAGTTTAGAAAACCCACCCTGAAGACCTGATTGGTCATCAGAGATTGAGAATTGGAGCAAGTCTTGCTCCCGATTGGCTGCTTCATGTACCTTGGTAGTGACATCACATAAAATGTATGACCTTTGACAAGACAAAGACTTGAAAACGGTTCCTGACAACCCCAGAATTCTGGATCATACTATAAAAGATTAGATGTGAACACAAAGTAATATCATTCAGACAGCCATGTTTTACATAATTCTTAACCAAATACACACATAATATGTGGCTACCTTGGTTCTACATAAGTTCATATAAAAAAGAAATGACTTTAAACACATGTAAATGAATTCCACCTGTTTTGATTGTCCGAATGGAATTAATTTCAAACAGTTGTGCCCATATACAACTTCTTTTCCATGTAAGAACCTTGGGAGTCTTTTAGAGTTAACAGTCTTTAAAAAGGTGTAAGAGGACATAGAATCAAAGTGGAGTATTATCCGAGTCTGTGTATCTCTCTGCATTCTGCAAAGATTCTTCTCTTGACCCTGTGTGGCCTTGGGCCATAAAAAAGGTCCCTGGAGAGTGGTTTACGAGCCTGCTCTGTGTTATCTGAAATTTCCATCTGTGCTTGTGTGGCTTGGAGATATCTCTGAAACCAGCTAAAGTGTACTTTTTAAGGGTATTAAAATCAGGGTGACCAGATGTCCTCTTTTACCAGGACATGTCCTCTTTTTTAGACTTAAAAAAATTCCACAATTTCACAAACGTCCAGGATTTTGTTTTTCTAGAGCTTACATAGAATTTCGAGAAGCGTTTTGTTCACAAACTAGTCCCGCCCTCCCCTACTCCATTTGGTTCGCTTGAGTGAGAAGGGGGCGTGGTGAAGTAGCCTAAAATTTTCTGATTGCACGGTCTGACTGTAGAGCTACTGTTATTTGTCGATAACCTTCTCTGTAAACATTAATTGGTCAGTCTGCACGTCAGTAGTCCTTGTTTACATCAGGCAAAGCTCAAGTACCTACCCTCAACTGTGTAGCAAATAAAGGTGTAAGGGACCTAAGAGCATACATAGGTTCAGCTAAGAATACAACGGCAGCGAGGGGCGAGACCTAATCCCCCCCCAAGGCGTGTCCTCTTTTTCACCATCTCAGATCTGGTCACCCTAATTAAAATCAAATCTCAGAAAGTCAACTTTCTTATTAGAAATTAATACACATTCATCATATCACACTACATATCCCCCTTTTGGTTTGATATTTTCCCTCAGAAAACATCGGACCAACAATATGGCGATGAATGGAGATGGTCAGTGGAGACATTCATTCATACAGTCAGGGTTGATATCATTCTGGGATAATTTAATATGGGAATAAACCTTTATTGGACTTGATCCATTCTGCTGGTATGAGTGTTCACCTTACGTTAAAAGTGTCTGTTAAGTAGGAAATATTATTGTTATCAAAAGGAATTTTCAGGGGTAGTTACCCATGTAAATGCTTTTAATAATGTTTGCCTTAGTGATAATTACTGGATAAGCAGAGTGTTCCTCTATAGCTGAGCTGACTACTAAGAACACTGATTTAACCTAACTAGTGGGCATAAACCTGTTCGGCATTGAATGTGAGCGTTGTCACCTTAGATTACTGAAGAAACAAAGAAAAATACATTTTCAGAAAAAATTAAAACAGTACTGTGTGCTGACTGCATCACCCCCCTTTTGAATAGTTTTTCGTGGATTAATGAATTAGCTGTGAATAGCGACGGATGGCGATACACAAGTTAGAATGGAATACAATGCTTAAAGTAGAAAATATAATTATTTTTACTTCTAGATCGATATACCACAGATTACTTTATCAGACGGACGCAACATAAGTACAGATGAAATTTTGTTAGTTTTTTTTGTGTTTGTTTTTTTATATACTCTGTTGTGGAAGCTGACGTTTAATACAATTAAATGTATTCTGGGTGTCTGCTGCTCTTTTATGTCTTAACAAGGGTGTTGTTGTTCCCTACAAGTCCCATGTTGATTTGGTGAGGTTCCATCTGGTTGTGGTGAACCCATTTGAAGTCAGTGCTTTGCTGATCTTTATTCACATTCCTGGATAAAGTATGAATAGTGGGGGAAAGATTTAGGACCCTGTGTGGGTCTGACCCATGTGGCAGGAGCTTATAAACTTGTTTCTCACTTTTCATGGACTTTTAGGGCAGCAAAAGAGTTGTACTTTTACAACTTGTCCCCCCTTTTCTGCCTTTCATGGAACACATTTTGGTCATAACCATTTGTGCATCCCCTTTTTGCTCTTTTCCAGCCTTTGTTGGCTGACTGCAAATGTGGCTCTGATGAGTTTTGCAAACTGTCCCTATACTGTTGTGTGTTGCAGTTGGCTTTCTCACAGACCGTGTACAGAGAGTTAGAGTTGGCTCATATCTCTCCACAGCCCTCAACATCAACACTGGATCTCCACAGGGTTGTGTGCTGAGCCCACTCCTCTATGCACTGTACACGTATGACTGCATCAGCAGCCACTCAGACAACGTCACAATGAAGTTCGCTGACGACACTACTCTGGTCGGACTGATCTCTGAGGGTGATGAAACGGCATACAGGGGAGAGGCTCAAAGGCTAGTGGAGTGGTGCTCAGTGAACAACCTAGACATTAACACCTCCAAGACCAAAGAACTGAGTGTAGACTTCAGAAGGAAGAAGTCCAACCTGCAATCAATCTGCATCAATGGACAGGATGTGGAGAGGGTGTCCAGCTTCAAGTTCCTTGGGGCGTATATGGACGCAGAACACTTTAGCGGTGGTGAAAAACGCCCAGCAACGTCTTTATTTCCTGAGGATCTTTAAAAGGCTGAATCTGGATAAGAAAATGCTGACTGTCTTCTACCGCTGCTCCGTGGAGAGCGTTCTGACATACTGCATCTCTGCATAGTTCTCCAGCTGTACCACAGCGCATAAAAAAACCTTACAGAGGGTCATCAACACGGCACTTGATTGATATTTAAATACGTTTATTAGCAGTTATCATAATATGGTGTGGTCTGATGGACTAAGCTGATGGTTTTGGAGTGATGTTACAAGCCAATTTGATTTACACAGGTTGTACTTGTAGGACATGGATACTTTTGTTTGAATATTATATGCCGTATATTACTAAGAATGAGCAAATGTATTCTAAATAGAGTTAGTGTTTCCTCACTGTCCTTTACAGTTTTTATTTTTTATTTACAACTTACTATATCCGTGTTGAGGTATTGTTCTGTTTAAACAAAACGTGACGAATAACAACATCGGAAAGACATGTGACGTTCAGCCAAAAAGTGCCGTGTCTCTTTACAATTATGCTCGAACAAGATATGATGTTTTGCACCTGTGCAGTCCAAATCGGTCAATCTAAAAGGTCACTTGTCGTTTCTATTTACATTTTTTCACAAACTCAGTTTCCCGTCAAGTTTAGCAGATTCAAAATTCCAAGGTCAAGAATCTTCCCCACATAGACGTCAAATAAACAATAAATTAATTAATATTAATAACTTCACTGTTATGGTGAGTGTGGTGTGTTCTATCAGTGTCCGCGTGGGTTTCCTCTGGGTGACTGTCTGTGAGAAGTGTGGTGTGTTCTCCCTGTGTCTGCGTGGGTTTCCACCGGGTGACTGTCTGTGAGGAGTGTGGTGTGTTCTCCCTGTGTTTGCGTGGGTTTCCTCCGGGTGACTGTCTGTGAGGAGTGTGGTGTGTTCTCCCTGTGTCTGCATGGGTTTCCTCCGAGTGCTCCGGTTTCCTCCGTAGGTGTCCATAGGTGTGAGTGTGTGTGAATGTGTGTGTGTGTGTGTGTGTGTGTGTGTGTTGTCTGTGAAGGATGGCGCCCCCTCCAGGGTGTGTTTCTGCCTTGTGCCCAGTGATTCCATTTAGGCTCCAGACCCACCGTGACCCTGAACTGGATAAGGGTTACAAATAATGAATGAATGAATGAATGAATGAAGAGGTAGATGCTCCTCTCCATGGCTCTGCTGTAAAAACAAACCCCCACACAGCTCTACAACTAACTACAAATAACAATTACAGCAGAAGTGTCGGTTACCAAACAGTGAACTTTGGACAGAGCCCCTTCTTCAGCAACACTGCTGTGTCTGATCCTCTCCTACCAGTGCAGCACACACTAACACACCACAACAGTGGCAGAGTCACCGCAGCGCTGAGCATGATCCTCCATCTAAATCACACCTGCTCTGTGGGGGTCCAGACCTTTGAAGAACAGGGTGTAAGGGGGTAAACAAAGTGGGCAGAGCAACAGGTGGACTCCATCACTCAACACAACACACAACCTGCTGCTGAATGTGTGGCAAAACAGCGCGGTCTAAAAGCATCTACCAGACAAACTTTACATGTCTGTAGCACTTTTAACGTTCTGTTTTTAGTGTGTGTGTGTGTGTGTGTGTGTGTGTGTTCCTTACTCTCATCTCCAGGGAAGACAAACCAATTGGTCACATCACATTTAGCCTCAATGATGTGCTTCAACCTTTTTATTTCTTGCTGAATTTGGCTTGTAGGCTGTCTCTGTCACTTCAGAGAGTTTGTATATTGTTTTAAAATCCAATCCAAACCCTAAAGTTCTCATAACCATATAAAATATTAAAAATATATATTAGTGCCACATTAACAATGAGAGTTATTTTCAAAACACAAAGCTCACACATCAGTCTACCCTCAGGACGACGGGTCTCAGAGTCTTTGATCGAATGTGTATTTATTTATAAGATAACAACATATTAAAGTAACACAAATACATATTTCACCTTAAAATTACAGCTTCAAAATCACTGTGATGCTCCACTGAGCTGTAACATGGAGAACAGAGCCTCTGTCATTGCTTCTCCAGGCTCAGCACGACAGAAAGTGCACTGTGTAACTTTTGGAGGAGGGTAGTAAACCATCACCTGCTCTGTTCCTTATGTTACAAAACAGACTTTAGGTTTAGATATTAACAGAATCCATTTTTAATATGGCTGCCTCCATGTGGGGGACCCATGCTTCAGAGAATAAACTGTATTTATCAGACATTACAAATCAATTTGATTGTTGTTCCAGTTCATTAACAAATTCTAAAAATGATACATAATCACTTCCATAAATAAATATAGTGGAATTATAGAGTGGTAAAAATAACATACTGCTACTTTAATGATCCACAAATGACAGGAATCTTATTGAAGCCTCTCTAAGTTGGAGCTTCACAGACGGCTCTGAGTTGAGAAATCTCCGTCTTCTGTTTAAATGCTCTCTCTTTGCTGCTGTTGGTCCAGGTCCCTGGGGGCAGTTTAATGGAATTCATCAGCTCAGTGAGTCGATTCTGTCCAATCCTCACCCACAAAGGCCCAGAGACACGCCTCCTTTTCAGCTCAAACCCCACCTCTTTCTGGTCCAGCTCAGACTCAATGCTCAGGAGATCTTTCCTGTTCTCTTTCTTGCAGTAGTCCAGAGCAGAGCTCCAGCTCATAGGCTCAGCACTCACATGGGATGTACGCTGACGGAGGTATAAGAGCAGAAATGGATTTATCAGAAACTGATTTGTGTGTGTGTGTGTATGAATGCTGAAAACGAGTGATTGTGAAGTCTTCTTGACTTACTCCGGTAGCACAGAGAAGGCAGAGAATTACCGCATGGCGCAGAGTACCATTTCCCATTGCTCAGTTGTGTACAGTTTGATGGTGATGATAATGATGATAGTGCTCGAGGCTGATACGTCCCCCAGTTCCTGTAGGTAGCGCGTCCTCCATCATTCCACTCCCAGTCGTCCCTCAGCAGACCGATCCAGAACGATCCACTGCTGTTCCTCCCTTCTTTCTTCACTTCTTCATTTTGGGTCTGATCTCTGATGCTGACCAGATCAGTGTAGTTCTCCCTGCAGTGACTCTGAGCTTTGTACCATGTCAGATTCTTCAGAACTAAACTATAGCTGAAGGTGAGGTCAGTAGCATCTGTGGAGGTTAAGGAATATAAAGATAGGAATAAATAATTAATAGACTGTGGTAGAATTAATTTGGCTGATGTCTCTGTAGTTAATAATCAGTAGTTACCTTGTTTATAGCACATGAAAGTTCTGTTCTCTGTGCACTTAAGACTTTCCCATGATCCATCAGGCTTCACAGCAGCACAGCAGGGCCCTGTCCCACAGTCCCCTGTCAGATCACTGAATGTAACATCATCACCATTAGACCATTTAGCACTGGGCAGACTGGGCAGAAGTGAAACCATCAAGTTCTTGACCAGATCACTGAGTGCAGCATTGTCTTCCTCACTGTACACAGTGACCAGGTCAGTGTAGTTGTTTCTGCATGCCGCTCGAGCCTCAGACTGATTCATCTTCTTCTCAATGACCTGGAAAGTCCTGAGACGACTTTAATCTGCAGGAAGAAGACCTGGAAACACAATCTCTGGTTAATGTACTAGAAAAGAACTGACTTCCTGTTTTCTTTAATTTTTTTTTAATTTCCTGTTAAAATTTTGTATATTATGAACTTAAAAAAAAACAGCCTCCAGGATGCTGAGGCATTACTGAAGTCTTAAAAAGGCTAAAGCACTGTCGTTTTGTGTAGTTAGAGTTAAATAATGACCCATTCCATAAGAGACAAACAAATAAATTGTCATTTTAAAGCACTTGTATATTTCTTCCTCCTGTGTCAGAATGATTGACTCTTGAGATTTAATCTCATTTGTAATGACTATTCTAAGAGTAACTCTTGTTACAAAGCTGCTTGTAAACTAAAAAGCCTCACAACTCAAAATAAATGACTGGCTTTCCAGTGTTTTTGTTTATTTGTTTTTTATTTGTTTGTTTATTTTTTATTCATTTATTGTTTATTTGTTTATTTTTTTAAAGTTTTCCTCTCCTCTTGTGTTTAAATGACTGTAGCTACAATCTTCACAATCGGAGCCTTAAACTAAAAAGCTTACAGCACCTAGTGTTCTCTGGCAGTCTCCATTCCAAGTACTAATTAAGCCAACAAGATCTGGATTCCTAAGAGTGCTATGGCCATAAGCAATGACTGTTGGCTGTAGAAGACTATTTGTAATGACTGTTAGAGTAACTCTTGTTACAGAGCTGCTTGTAAACTAAAAAGCCTCACAACTCAAAATAAATGACTGGCTTTCCAGTGTTTTTTGTTTGTTTGTTTTTTATTTGTTTGTTTATTTTTTATTAATTTATTGTTTATTTGTTTATTTTTTTTAGTTTTGATCTCCTCTTGTGTTTAAATGACTGTAGCTACAATCTTCACAATCGGAGCCTTAAGCTAAAAAGCTTACAGCACCTAGTGTTCTCTGGCAGTCTCCATTCCAAGTACTAACTAAGCCCACAAGATCGGGATTCCTAAGAGTGCTATGGCCATAAGCAATGAGTGTTGGCTGTAGAAGACTATTTGTAATGACTGTTCTAAGAGTAACTCTTGTTACAGAGCTGCTTGTAAACTAAAAATCCTCACAACTCAAAATAAATGACTGGCTTTCCAGTGTTTTTTTGTTTGTTTGTTTTTTTGTATTTGTTTGTTTATTTTTTATTCATTTATTGTTTATTTGTTTTGTTTTTTTAAAGTTTTGATCTCCTCTTGTGTTTAAATGACTGTAGCTACAATCTTCACAATCGGAGCCTTAAGCTAAAAAGCTTACAGCGCCTAGTGTTCCCTGGCAGTCTCCATTCCAAGTACTAACTAAGCGCACAAGCTCGGGATTCCTAAGAGTGCTATGGCCATAAGCAATGACTGTTGGCTGTAGAAGACTATTTGTAATGACTGTTAGAGTAACTCTTGTTACAGAGCTGCTTGTAAACCAAAAAGCCTCACAACTCAAAATAAATGACTGGCTTTCCAGTGTTTTTTGTTTGTTAGTTTTTTTTATTTGTTTGTTTATTTTTTATTCATTTATTGTTTATTTGTTTATTTTTTAAAAAAGTTTTGATCTCCTCTTGTGTTTAAATGACTGTAGCTACAATCTTCACAATCGGAGCCTTAAGCTAAAAAGCTTACAGCACCTAGTGTTCTCTGGCAGTCTCCATTCCAAGTACTAACTAAGCCCACAAGATCGGGATTCCTAAGAGTGCTATGGCCATAAGCAATGAGTGTTGGCTGTAGAAGACTATTTGTAATGACTGTTCTAAGAGTAACTCTTGTTACTGAGCTGCTTGTAAACTAAAAATCCTCACAACTCAAAATAAATGACTGGCTTTCCAGTGTTTTTTTTTTGTTTGTTTGTTTTTTTGTATTTGTTTGTTTATTTTTTATTCATTTATTGTTTATTTGTTTATTTTTTTAAAGTTTTGATCTCCTCTTGTGTTTAAATGACTGTAGCTACAATCTTCACAATCGGAGCCTTAAGCTAAAAAGCTTACAGCGCCTAGTGTTCCCTGGCAGTCTCCATTCCAAGTACTAACTAAGCGCACAAGCTCGGGATTCCTAAGAGTGCTATGGCCATAAGCAATGACTGTTGGCTGTAGAAGACTATTTGTAATGACTGTTAGAGTAACTCTTGTTACAGAGCTGCTTGTAAACCAAAAAGCCTCACAACTCAAAATAAATGACTGGCTTTCCAGTGTTTTTTGTTTGTTTGTTTTTTTTTATTTGTTTGTTTATTTTTTATTCATTTATTGTTTATTTGTTTATTTTTTTTTTAAAGTTTTGATCTCCTCTTTTGTTTAAATGACTGTAGCTACAATCTTCACAATCGGAGCCTTAAGCTAAAAAGCTTACAGCGCCTAGTGTTCTCTGGCAGTCTCCATTCAAAGTACTAACTAAGCCCACAAGATCGGGATTCCTAAGAGTGCTATGGCCATAAGCAATGACTCTTGGCTGTAGAAGACTATTTGTAATGACTGTTCTAAGAGTAACTCTTATTACAGAGCTACTTGTAAACTAAACAGCCTCACAACTCAAAATAAATGACTGGCTTTCCAGTGTTTTTTGTTTGTTTGTTTTTTATTTGTTTGTTTATTTTTTATTAATTTATTGTTTATTTGTTTATTTTTTTTAGTTTTGATCTCCTCTTGTGTTTAAATGACTGTAGCTACAATCTTCACAATCGGAGCCTTAAGCTAAAAAGCTTACAGCACCTAGTGTTCTCTGGCAGTCTCCATTCCAAGTACTAACTAAGCCCACAAGATCGGGATTCCTAAGAGTGCTATGGCCATAAGCAATGAGTGTTGGCTGTAGAAGACTATTTGTAATGACTGTTCTAAGAGTAACTCTTGTTACAGAGCTGCTTGTAAACTAAAAATCCTCACAACTCAAAATAAATGACTGGCTTTCCAGTGTTTTTTTGTTTGTTTGTTTTTTTGTATTTGTTTGTTTATTTTTTATTCATTTATTGTTTATTTGTTTTGTTTTTTTAAAGTTTTGATCTCCTCTTGTGTTTAAATGACTGTAGCTACAATCTTCACAATCGGAGCCTTAAGCTAAAAAGCTTACAGCGCCTAGTGTTCCCTGGCAGTCTCCATTCCAAGTACTAACTAAGCGCACAAGCTCGGGATTCCTAAGAGTGCTATGGCCATAAGCAATGACTGTTGGCTGTAGAAGACTATTTGTAATGACTGTTAGAGTAACTCTTGTTACAGAGCTGCTTGTAAACCAAAAAGCCTCACAACTCAAAATAAATGACTGGCTTTCCAGTGTTTTTTGTTTGTTAGTTTTTTTTATTTGTTTGTTTATTTTTTATTCATTTATTGTTTATTTGTTTATTTTTTAAAAAAGTTTTGATCTCCTCTTGTGTTTAAATGACTGTAGCTACAATCTTCACAATCGGAGCCTTAAGCTAAAAAGCTTACAGCACCTAGTGTTCTCTGGCAGTCTCCATTCCAAGTACTAACTAAGCCCACAAGATCGGGATTCCTAAGAGTGCTATGGCCATAAGCAATGAGTGTTGGCTGTAGAAGACTATTTGTAATGACTGTTCTAAGAGTAACTCTTGTTACTGAGCTGCTTGTAAACTAAAAATCCTCACAACTCAAAATAAATGACTGGCTTTCCAGTGTTTTTTTTTTGTTTGTTTGTTTTTTTGTATTTGTTTGTTTATTTTTTATTCATTTATTGTTTATTTGTTTATTTTTTTAAAGTTTTGATCTCCTCTTGTGTTTAAATGACTGTAGCTACAATCTTCACAATCGGAGCCTTAAGCTAAAAAGCTTACAGCGCCTAGTGTTCCCTGGCAGTCTCCATTCCAAGTACTAACTAAGCGCACAAGCTCGGGATTCCTAAGAGTGCTATGGCCATAAGCAATGACTGTTGGCTGTAGAAGACTATTTGTAATGACTGTTAGAGTAACTCTTGTTACAGAGCTGCTTGTAAACCAAAAAGCCTCACAACTCAAAATAAATGACTGGCTTTCCAGTGTTTTTTGTTTGTTTGTTTTTTTTTATTTGTTTGTTTATTTTTTATTCATTTATTGTTTATTTGTTTATTTTTTTTTTAAAGTTTTGATCTCCTCTTTTGTTTAAATGACTGTAGCTACAATCTTCACAATCGGAGCCTTAAGCTAAAAAGCTTACAGCGCCTAGTGTTCTCTGGCAGTCTCCATTCAAAGTACTAACTAAGCCCACAAGATCGGGATTCCTAAGAGTGCTATGGCCATAAGCAATGACTCTTGGCTGTAGAAGACTATTTGTAATGACTGTTCTAAGAGTAACTCTTATTACAGAGCTACTTGTAAACTAAACAGCCTCACAACTCAAAATAAATGACTGGCTTTCCAGTGTTTTTTGTTTGTTTGGTTTTTTTATTTGTTTGTTTATTTTTTTATCATTATTGTTTATTTGTTTATTTTTTTAAAGTTTTGATCTCCTCTTGTGTTTAAATGACTGTAGCTACAATCTTCACAATCGGAGCCTTAAGCTAAAAAGCTTACAGCACCTAGTGTTCTCTGGCAGTCTCCATTCCAAGTACTAACTAAGCCCACAAGATCGGGATTCCTAAGAGTGCTATGGCCATAAGCAATGACTGTTGGCTGTAGAAGACTATTTGTAATGACTCTTCTAAGAGTAACTCTTGTTACAGAGCTGCTTGTAAACTAAAAAGCCTCACAACTCAAGATAAATGACTGGCTTTCCAGTGTTTTTTGTTTGTTTGTTTTTTATTTGTTTGTTTATTTTTTATTCATTTATTGTTTATTTGTTTATTTTTTAAAGTTTTGATCTCCTCTTGTGTTTAAATGACTGTAGCTACAATCCTCACAATCGGAGCCTTAAGCTAAAAAGCTTACAGCGCCTAGTGTTCCCTGGCAGTCTCCATTCCAAGTACTAACTAAGCGCACAAGCTCGGGATTCCTAAGAGTGCTATGGCCATAAGCAATGACTGTTGGCTGTAGAAGACTATTTGTAATGACTGTTCTAAGAGTAACACTTGTTACAGAGCTGCTTGTAAACAAAAAAGCCTCACAACTCAAAATAAATGACTGGCTTTCCAGTGTTTTTTGTTTATTTGTTTTTTTATTTGTTTGTTTATTTTTTATTCATTTATTTTTTATTTGTTTATTTTTTAAAGTTTTGATCTCCTCTTGTGTTTAAATGACTGTAGCTACAATCTTCACAATCGGAGCCTTAAGCTAAAAAGCTTACAGCGCCTAGTGTTCCCTGGCAGTCTCCATTCCAAGTACTAACTAAGCGCACAAGCTCGGGATTCCTAAGAGTGCTATGGCCATAAGCAATGACTGTTGGCTGTAGAAGACTATTTGTAATGACTGTTCTAAGAGTAACACTTGTTACAGAGCTGCTTGTAAACAAAAAAGCCTCACAACTCAAAATAAATGACTGGCTTTCCAGTGTTTTTTGTTTATTTGTTTTTTTATTTGTTTGTTTATTTTTTATTCATTTATTGTTTATTTGTTTATTTTTTTTAAAGTTTTGATCTCCTCTTGTGTTTAAATGACTGTAGCTACAATCTCTCACAATCGGAGCCTTAAGCTAAAAAGCTTACAGCGCCTAGTGTTCCCTGGCAGTCTCCATTCCAAGTACTAACTAAGCGCACAAGATCGGGATTCCTAAGAGTGCTATGGCCATAAGCAATGACTGTTGGCTGTAGCAGACAATTTGTAATGACTGTTCTAAGAGTAACACATGTTACAGAGCTGCTTGTAAACTAAAAAGCCTCACAACTCAAAATAAATGACTGGCTTTCCAGTGATTTTTGTTTGTTTGTTTTTTTATTTGTTTGTTTATTTTTTATTCTTTTATTGTTCATTTTTTTAAAGTTTTGATCTCCTCTTGTGTTTAAATGACTGTAGCTACAATCTTCACAATCGGAGCCTTAAGCTAAAAAGCTTACAGCGCCTAGTGTTCCCTGGCAGTCTCCATTCCAAGTACTAACTAAGCGCACAAGCTCGGGATTCCTAAGAGTGCTATGGCCATAAGCAATGACTGTTGGCTGTAGAAGACTATTTGTAATGACTGTTCTAAGAGTAACTCTTGTTACAGAGCTGCTTGTAAACTAAAAAGCCTCACAACTCAAAATAAATGACTGGCTTTCCAGTGTTTTTTGTTTATTTGTTTTTTTATTTGTTTGTTTATTTTTTATTCATTTATTGTTTATTTGTTTATTTTTTTAAAGTTTTGATCTCCTCTTGTGTTTAAATGACTGTAGCTACAATCTTCACAATCGGAGCCTTAAGCTAAAAAGCTTACAGCGCCTAGTGTTCCCTGGCAGTCTCCATTCCAAGTACTAACTAAGCGCACAAGCTCGGGATTCCTAAGAGTGCTATGGCCATAAGCAATGACTGTTGGCTGTAGCAGACAATTTGTAATTACTGTTCTAAGAGTAACACTTGTTACAGAGCTGCTTGTAAACTAAAAGGCCTCACAACTCAAAATAAATGACTGGCTTTCCAGTGATTTTTGTTTGTTTGTTTTTTTATTTGTTTGTTTATTTTTTATTCATTTATTGTTTATTTTTTTAAAGTTTTGATCTCCTCTTGTGTTTAAATGACTGTAGCTACAATCTTCACAATCGGAGCCTTAAGCTAAAAAGCTTACAGCGCCTAGTGTTCCCTGGCAGTCTCCATTCCAAGTACTAACTAAGCGCACAAGCTCGGGATTCCTAAGAGTGCTATGGCCATAAGCAATGACTGTTGGCTGTAGAAGACTATTTGTAATGACTGTTCTAAGAGTAACTCTTGTTACAGAGCTGCTTGTAAACTAAAAAGCCTCACAACTCAAAATAAATGACTGGCTTTCCAGTGTTTTTTGTTTATTTGTTTTTTTATTTGTTTGTTTATTTTTTATTCATTTATTGTTTTTTTTTTTTAAAGTTTTGATCTCCTCTTGTGTTTAAATGACTGTAGCTACAATCTTCACAATCGGAGCCTTAAGCTAAAAAGCTTACAGCGCCTAGTGTTCCCTGGCAGTCTCCATTCCAAGTACTAACTAAGCGCACAAGCTCGGGATTCCTAAGAGTGCTATGGCCATAAGCAATGACTGTTGGCTGTAGAAGACTATTTGTAATGACTGTTCTAAGAGTAACTCTTGTTACAGAGCTGCTTGTAAACTAAAAAGCCTCACAACTCAAAATAAATGACTGGCTTTCCAGTGTTTTTTGTTTATTTGTTTTTTTATTTGTTTGTTTATTTTTTATTCATTTATTGTTTATTTGTTTATTTTTTTTTTAAGTTTTGATCTCCTCTTGTGTTTAAATGACTGTAGCTACAATCTTCACAATCGGAGCCTTAAGCTAAAAAGCTTACAGCGCCTAGTGTTCCCTGGCAGTCTCCATTCCAAGTACTAACTAAGCGCACAAGCTCGGGATTCCTAAGAGTGCTATGGCCATAAGCAATGACTGTTGGCTGTAGAAGACTATTTGTAATGACTGTTTTAAGAGTAACTCTTGTTACAGAGCTGCTTGTAAACTAAAAAGCCTCACAACTCAAAATAAATGACTGGCTTTCCAGTGTTTTTTTTTTGTTTATTTGTTTTTTATTTGTTTGTTTATTTTTTATTCATTTATTGTTTATTTGTTTATTTTTTTTAAGTTTTGATCTCCTCTTGTGTTTAAATGACTGTAGCTACAATCTTCACAATCGGAGCCTTAAGCTAAAAAGCTTACAGCGCCTAGTGTTCCCTGGCAGTCTCCATTCCAAGTACTAACTAAGCGCACAAGCTCGGGATTCCTAAGAGTGCTATGGCCATAAGCAATGACTGTTGGCTGTAGAAGACTATTTGTAATGACTGTTCTAAGAGTAACACTTGATACAGAGCTGCTTGTAAACAAAAAAGCCTCACAACTCAAAATAAATGACTGGCTTTCCAGTGTTTTTTGTTTATTTGTTTTTTTATTTGTTTGTTTATTTTTTATTCATTTATTGTTTATTTTTTTAAAGTTTTGATCTCCTCTTGTGTTTAAATGACTGTAGCTACAATCTTCACAATCGGAGCCTTAAGCTAAAAAGCTTACAGCGCCTAGTGTTCCCTGGCAGTCTCCATTCCAAGTACTAACTAAGCGCACAAGCTCGGGATTCCTAAGAGTGCTATGGCCATAAGCAATGACTGTTGGCTGTAGAAGACTATTTGTAATGACTGTTCTAAGAGTAACTCTTGTTACAGAGCTGCTTGTAAACTAAAAAGCCTCACAACTCAAAATAAATGACTGGCTTTCCAGTGTTTTTTGTTTGTTTGTTTTTTTTATTTGTTTGTTTATTTTTTATTTATTTATTGTTTATTTGTTTATTTTTTTTTAAGTTTTGATCTCCTCTTGTGTTTAAATGACTGTAGCTACAATCTTCACAATCGGAGCCTTAAGCTAAAAAGCTTACAGCGCCTAGTGTTCCCTGGCAGTCTCCATTCCAAGTACTAACTAAGCGCACAAGCTCGGGATTCCTAAGAGTGCTATGGCCATAAGCAATGACTGTTGGCTGTAGAAGACTATTTGTAATGACTGTTCTAAGAGCAACTCTTGTTACAGAGCTGCTTGTAAACTAAAAAGCCTCACAACTCAAAATAAATGACTGGCTTTCCAGTGTTTTCTGTTTATTTGTTTTTTATTTGTTTGTTTATTTTTTATTCATTTATTGTTTATTTGTTTATTTTTTTTAAAGTTTTGATCTCCTCTTGTGTTTAAATGACTGTAGCTACAATCTTCACAATCGGAGCCTTAAGCTAAAAAGCTTACAGCGCCTAGTGTTCCCTGGCAGTCTCCATTCCAAGTACTAACTAAGCGCACAAGCTCGGGATTCCTAAGAGTGCTATGGCCATAAGCAATGACTGTTGGCTGTAGAAGACTATTTGTAATGACTGTTCTAAGAGTAACACTTGATACAGAGCTGCTTGTAAACAAAAAAGCCTCACAACTCAAAATAAATGACTGGCTTTCCAGTGTTTTTTGTTTATTTGTTTTTTTATTTGTTTGTTTATTTTTTATTCATTTATTGTTTATTTTTTTAAAGTTTTGATCTCTTCTTGTGTTTAAATGACTGTAGCTACAATCTTCACAATCGGAGCCTTAAGCTAAAAAGCTTACAGCGCCTAGTGTTCCCTGGCAGTCTCCATTCCAAGTACTAACTAAGCGCACAAGCTCGGGATTCCTAAGAGTGCTATGGCCATAAGCAATGACTGTTGGCTGTAGAAGACTATTTGTAATGACTGTTCTAAGAGTAACTCTTGTTACAGAGCTGCTTGTAAACTAAAAAGCCTCACAACTCAAAATAAATGACTGGCTTTCCAGTGTTTTTTGTTTGTTTGTTTTTTTTATTTGTTTGTTTATTTTTTATTTATTTATTGTTTATTTGTTTATTTTTTTTTAAGTTTTGATCTCCTCTTGTGTTTAAATGACTGTAGCTACAATCTTCACAATCGGAGCCTTAAGCTAAAAAGCTTACAGCGCCTAGTGTTCCCTGGCAGTCTCCATTCCAAGTACTAACTAAGCGCACAAGCTCGGGATTCCTAAGAGTGCTATGGCCATAAGCAATGACTGTTGGCTGTAGAAGACTATTTGTAATGACTGTTCTAAGAGCAACTCTTGTTACAGAGCTGCTTGTAAACTAAAAAGCCTCACAACTCAAAATAAATGACTGGCTTTCCAGTGTTTTCTGTTTATTTGTTTTTTATTTGTTTGTTTATTTTTTATTCATTTATTGTTTATTTGTTTATTTTTTTTAAAGTTTTGATCTCCTCTTGTGTTTAAATGACTGTAGCTACAATCTTCACAATCGGAGCCTTAAGCTAAAAAGCTTACAGCGCCTAGTGTTCCCTGGCAGTTTCCATTCCAAGTACTAACTAAGCGCACAAGCTCGGGATTCCTAAGAGTGCTATGGCCATAAGCAATGACTGTTGGCTGTAGAAGACTATTTGTAATGACTGTTCTAAGAGTAACTCTTGTTAAAGAGCTGCTTGTAAACTAAAAAGCCTCACAACTCAAAATAAATGACTGGCTTTCCAGTGTTTTTTGTTTGTTTGTTTGTTTTATATTTGTTTGTTTATTTTTTATTCATTTATTGTTTATTTGTTTATTTTTTTTAAGTTTTGATCTCCTCTTGTGTTTAAATGACTGTAGCTACAATCTTCACAATCGGAGCCTTAAGCTAAAAAGCTTACAGCGCCTAGTGTTCCCTGGCAGTCTCCATTCCAAGTACTAACTAAGCGCACAAGCTCGGGATTCCTAAGAGTGCTATGGCCATAAGCAATGACTGTTGGCTGTAGAAGACTATTTGTAATGACTGTTCTAAGAGTAACTCTTGTTACAGAGCTGCTTGCAAACTAAAAAGCCTCACAACTCAAAATAAATGACTGGCTTTCCAGTGTTTTTTGTTTATTTGTTTTTTTATTTGTTTGTTTATTTTTTATTCATTTATTGTTTATTTGTTTATTTTTTTTAAGTTTTGATCTCCTCTTGTGTTTAAATGACTGTAGCTACAGTCTTCACAATCGGAGCCTTAAGCTAAAAAGCTTACAGCGCCTAGTGTTCCCTGGCAGTCTCCATTCCAAGTACTAACTAAGCGCACAAGCTCGGGATTCCTAAGAGTGCTATGGCCATAAGCAATGACTGTTGGCTGTAGAAGACTATTTGTAATGACTGTTCTAAGAGTAACTCTTGTTACAGAGCTGCTTGTAAACTAAAAAGCCTCACAACTCAAAATAAATGACTGGCTTTCCAGTGTTTTTTGTTTATTTGTTTTTTTATTTGTTTGTTTATTTTTTATTCATTTACTGTTTATTTTTTTAAAGTTTTGATCTCCTCTTGTGTTTAAATGACTGTAGCTACAATCTTCACAATCGGAGCCTTAAGCTAAAAAGCTTACAGCGCCTAGTGTTCCCTGGCAGTCTCCATTCCAAGTACTAACTAAGCGCACAAGCTCGGGATTCCTAAGAGTGCTATGGCCATAAGCAATAACTGTTGGCTGTAGAAGACTATTTGTAATGAATGTTCTAAGAGTAACTCTTGTTACAGAGCTGCTTGTAAACTAAAAAGCCTCACAACTCAAAATAAATGACTGGCTTTCCAGTGTTTTTTGTTTATTTGTTTTTTTATTTGTTTGTTTATTTTTTATTCATTTATTGTTTATTTGTTTATTTTTTTTAAGTTTTGATCTCCTCTTGTGTTTAAATGACTGTAGCTACAATCTTCACAATCGGAGCCTTAAGCTAAAAAGCTTACAGCGCCTAGTGTTCCCTGGCAGTCTCCATTCCAAGTACTAACTAAGCGCACAAGCTCGGGATTCCTAAGAGTGCTATGGCCATAAGCAATGACTGTTGGCTGTAGAAGACTATTTGTAATGACTGTTCTAAGAGTAACACTTGATACAGAGCTGCTTGTAAACAAAAAAGCCTCACAACTCAAAATAAATGACTGGCTTTCCAGTGTTTTTTGTTTATTTGTTTTTTTATTTGTTTGTTTATTTTTTATTCATTTATTGTTTATTTTTTTAAAGTTTTGATCTCCTCTTGTGTTTAAATGACTGTAGCTACAATCTTCACAATCGGAGCCTTAAGCTAAAAAGCTTACAGCGCCTAGTGTTCCCTGGCAGTCTCCATTCCAAGTACTAACTAAGCGCACAAGCTCGGGATTCCTAAGAGTGCTATGGCCATAAGCAATGACTGTTGGCTGTAGAAGACTATTTGTAATGACTGTTCTAAGAGTAACTCTTGTTACAGAGCTGCTTGCAAACTAAAAAGCCTCACAACTCAAAATAAATGACTGGCTTTCCAGTGTTTTTTTTTTATTTGTTTTTTTTATTTGTTTGTTTATTTTTTATTCATTTATTGTTTATTTGTTTATTTTTTAAAGTTTTGATCTCCTCTTGTGTTTAAATGACTGTAGCTACAATCTTCACAATCGGAGCCTTAAGCTAAAAAGCTTACAGCGCCTAGTGTTCCCTGGCAGTCTCCATTCCAAGTACTAACTAAGCGCACAAGCTCGGGATTCCTAAGAGTGCTATGGCCATAAGCAATGACTGTTGGCTGTAGAAGACTATTTGTAATGACTCTTCTAAGAGTAACTCTTGTTACAGAGCTGCTTGTAAACTAAAAAGCCTCACAACTCAAAATAAATGACTGGCTTTCCAGTGTTTTTTGTTTGTTTGTTTTTTTTATTTGTTTGTTTATTTTTTATTTATTTATTGTTTATTTGTTTATTTTTTTTTAAGTTTTGATCTCCTCTTGTGTTTAAATGACTGTAGCTACAATCTTCACAATCGGAGCCTTAAGCTAAAAAGCTTACAGCGCCTAGAGTTCCCTGGCAGTCTCCATTCCAAGTACTAACTAAGCGCACAAGCTCGGGATTCCTAAGAGTGCTATGGCCATAAGCAATGACTGTTGGCTGTAGAAGACTATTTGTAATGACTGTTCTAAGAGTAGCTCTTGTTACAGAGCTGCTTGTAAACAAAAAAGCCTCACAACTCAAAATAAATGACTGGCTTTCGAGTGTTTTTTGTTTATTTGTTTTTTATTTGTTTGTTTATTTTTTATTCATTTATTGTTTATTTGTTTATTTTTTTTTAAGTTTTGATCTCCTCTTGTGTTTAAATGACTGTAGCTACAATCTTCACAATCGGAGCCTTAAGCTAAAAAGCTTACAGCGCCTAGTGTTCCCTGGCAGTCTCCATTCCAAGTACTAACTAAGCGCACAAGCTCGGGATTCCTAAGAGTGCTATGGCCATAAGCAATGACTGTTGGCTGTAGAAGACTATTTGTAATGACTGTTCTAAGAGTAACTCTTGTTACAGAGCTGCTTGCAAACTAAAAAGCCTCACAACTCAAAATAAATGACTGGCTTTCCAGTGTTTTTTGTTTATTTGTTTTTTTATTTGTTTGTTTATTTTTTATTCATTTATTGTTTATTTGTTTATTTTTTTAAAGTTTTGATCTCGTCTTGTGTTTAAATGACTGTAGCTACAATCTTCACAATCGGAGCCTTAAGCTAAAAAGCTTACAGCGCCTAGTGTTCCCTGGCAGTCTCCATTCCAAGTACTAACTAAGCGCACAAGCTCGGGATTCCTAAGAGTGCTATGGCCATAAGCAATGACTGTTGGCTGTAGAAGACTATTTGTAATGACTGTTCTAAGAGTAACTCTTGTTACAGAGCTGCTTGTAAACTAAAAAGCCTCACAACTCAAAATAAATGACTGGCTTTCCAGTGTTTTTTGTTTATTTGTTTTTTTATTTGTTTGTTTATTTTTTATTCATTTATTGTTTATTTTTTTAAAGTTTTGATCTCCTCTTGTGTTTAAATGACTGTAGCTACAATCTTCACAATCGGAGCCTTAAGCTAAAAAGCTTACAGTGCCTAGTGTTCCCTGGCAGTCTCCATTCCAAGTACTAACTAAGCGCACAAGCTCAGGATTCCTAAGAGTGCTATGGCCATAAGCAATGACTGTTGGCTGTAGAAGACTATTTGTAATGACTGTTCTAAGAGTAGCTCTTGTTACAGAGCTGCTTGTAAACTTAAAAGCCTCACAACTCAAAATAAATGACTGGCTTTCCAGTGTTTTTTGTTTATTTGTTTTTTTATTTGTTTGTTTATTTTTTATTCATTTATTGTTTATTTGTTTATTTTTTTAAAGTTTTGATCTCCTCTTGTGTTTAAATGACTGTAGCTACAATCTTCACAATCGGAGCCTTAAGCTAAAAAGCTTACAGCGCCTAGTGTTCCCTGGCAGTCTCCATTCCAAGTACTAACTAAGCGCACAAGCTCGGGATTCCTAAGAGTGCTATGGCTATAAGCAATGACTGTTGGCTGTAGAAGACTATTTGTAATGACTGTTCTAAGAGTAGCTCTTGTTACAGAGCTGCTTGTAAACTAAAAAGCCTCACAACTCAAAATAAATGACTGGCTTTCCAGTGTTTTTTGTTTATTTGTTTTTTTTATTTGTTTGTTTATTTTTTATTCATTTATTGTTTATTTGTTTATTTTTTTTAAAGTTTTGATCTCCTCTTGTGTTTAAATGACTGTAGCTACAATCTTCACAATCGGAGCCTTAAGCTAAAAAGCTTACAGCGCCTAGTGTTCCCTGGCAGTCTCCATTCCAAGTACTAACTAAGCGCACAAGCTCGGGATTCCTAAGAGTGCTATGGCCATAAGCAATGACTGTTGGCTGTAGAAGACTATTTGTAATGACTGTTCTAAGAGTAGCTCTTGTTACAGAGCTGCTTGTAAACTAAAAAGCCTCACAACTCAAAATAAATGACTGGCTTTCCAGTGTTTTTTGTTTGTTTGTTTTTTATTTGTTTGTTTATTTTTTATTCATTTATTGTCTGTTTGTTTATTTCTTTTTTAAGTTTTGATCTCCTCTTGTGTTTAAATGACTGTAGCTACAATCTTCACAATCGGAGCCTTAAGCTAAAAAGCTTACAGCGCCTAGTGTTCCCTGGCAGTCTCCATTCCAAGTACTAACTAAGCGCACAAGATCGGGATTCCTAAGAGTGCTATGGCCATAAGCAATGACTGTTGGCTGTAGCAGACAATTTGTAATGACTGTTCTAAGAGTCTCCCCGTGTCCGCGTGGGTTTCCTCCGGGTGCTCCGGTTTCCTCCCACAGTCCAAAAACACACGTTGCAGGTGGATTGGCGACTCGAAAGTGTCCGTAGGTGTGAGTGAATGTGTGTCTGTCTGTGTTGCCCTGTGAAGGACTGGCGTCCCCTCCAGGGTGTATTCCCGCCTTGCGCCCGATGATTCCAGGTAGGCTCTGGACCCCCCGCGACCCTAAATTGGATAAGCGGTTACAGATAATGGATGGATGGATGGATGTTCTAAGAGTAACACTTGTTACAGAGCTGCTTGTAAACTAAAAAGCCTCACAACTCAAAATAAATGACTGGCTTTCCAGTGTTTTTTATTTGTTTGTTTTTTATTTGTTTGTTTATTTTTTATTCATTTATTGTTTGTTTGTTTATTTTTTTAAAGTTTTGATCTCCTCTTGTGTTTAAATGACTGTAGCTACAATCTTCACAATCGGAGCCTTAAGCTAAAAAGCTTACAGCGCCTAGTGTTCCCTGGCAGTTTCCATTCCAAGTACTAACTAAGCGCACAAGCTCAGGATTCCTAAGAGTGCTATGGCCATAAGCAATGACTGTTGGCTGTAGAAGACTATTTGTAATGACTGTTCTAAGAGTAACTCTTGTTACAGAGCTGCTTGTAAACTAAAAAGCCTCACAACTCAAAATAAATGACTGGCTTTCCAGTGTTTTTTATTTGTTTGTTTTTTATTTGTTTGTTTATTTTTTATTCATTTATTGTTTGTTTGTTTATTTTTTTAAAGTTTTGATCTCCTCTTGTGTTTAAATGACTGTAGCTACAATCTTCACAATCGGAGCCTTAAGCTAAAAAGCTTACAGCGCCTAGTGTTCCCTGGCAGTTTCCATTCCAAGTACTAACTAAGCGCACAAGCTCAGGATTCCTAAGAGTGCTATGGCCATAAGCAATGACTGTTGGCTGTAGAAGACTATTTGTAATGACTGTTCTAAGAGTAACTCTTGTTACAGAGATGCTTGTAAACTAAAAAGCCTCACAACTCAAAATAAATGACTGGCTTTCCAGTGTTATTTGTTTGTTTTTTTTTTTTATTTGTTTGTTTTTTTTTTATTCATTTATTGTTTATTTGTTTATTTTTTTTAAGTTTTGATCTCCTCTTGTGTTTAAATGACTGTAGCTACAATCTTCACAATCGGAGCCTTAAGCTAAAAAGCTTACAGCGCCTAGTGTTCCCTGGCAGTCTCCATTCCAAGTACTAACTAAGCGCACAAGCTCGGGATTCCTAAGAGTGCTATGGCCATAAGCAATGACTGTTGGCTGTAGAAGACTATTTGTAATGACTGTTCTAAGAGTAGCTCTTGTTACAGAGCTGCTTGTAAACTAAAAAGCCTCACAACTCAAAATAAATGACTGGCTTTCCAGTGTTTTTTGTTTATTTGTTTTTTTCTTTGTTTGTTTATTTTTTATTCATTTATTGTTTATTTGTTTATTTTTTTAAAGTTTTGATCTCCTCTTGTGTTTAAATGACTGTAGCTACAATCTTCACAATCGGAGCCTTAAGCTAAAAAGCTTACAGCGCCTAGTGTTCCCTGGCAGTCTCCATTCCAAGTACTAACTAAGCGCACAACATCGGGATTCCTAAGAGTGCTATGGCCATAAGCAATGACTGTTGGCTGTAGAAGACTATTTGTAATGACTGTTCTAAGAGTAGCTCTTGTTACAGAGCTGCTTGTAAACTAAAAAGCCTCACAACTCAAAATAAATGACTGGCTTTCCAGTGTTTTTTGTTTGTTTGTTTTTTATTTGTTTGTTTATTTTTTATTCATTTATTGTCTGTTTGTTTATTTTTTTTTTAAGTTTTGATCTCCTCTTGTGTTTAAATGACTGTAGCTACAATCTTCACAATCGGAGCCTTAAGCTAAAAAGCTTACAGCGCCTAGAGTTCCCTGGCAGTCTCCATTCCAAGTACTAACTAAGCGCACAAGCTCGGGATTCCTAAGAGTGCTATGGCCATAAGCAATGACTGTTGGCTGTAGAAGACTATTTGTAATGACTGTTCTAAGAGTAACTCTTGTTACAGAGCTGCTTGCAAACTAAAAAGCCTCACAACTCAAAATAAATGACTGGCTTTCCAGTGTTTTTTGTTTATTTGTTTTTTTATTTGTTTGTTTATTTTTTATTCATTTATTGTTTATTTTTTTAAAGTTTTGATCTCCTCTTGTGTTTAAATGACTGTAGCTACAATCTTCACAATCGGAGCCTTAAGCTAAAAAGCTTACAGCGCCTAGTGTTCCCTGGCAGTCTCCATTCCAAGTACTAACTAAGCGCACAAGCTCGGGATTCCTAAGAGTGCTATGGCCATAAGCAATGACTGTTGGCTGTAGAAGACTATTTGTAATGACTGTTCTAAGAGTAGCTCTTGTTACAGAGCTGCTTGTAAACTAAAAAGCCTCACAACTCAAAATAAATGACTGGCTTTCCAGTGTTTTTTGTTTATTTGTTTTTTTATTTGTTTGTTTATTTTTTATTCATTTATTGTTTATTTGTTTATTTTTTAAAAGTTTTGATCTCCTCTTGTGTTTAAATGACTGTAGCTACAATCTTCACAATCGGAGCCTTAAGCTAAAAAGCTTACAGTGCCTAGTGTTCCCTGGCAGTCTCCATTCCAAGTACTAACTAAGCGCACAAGCTCGGGATTCCTAAGAGTGCTATGGCCATAAGCAATGACTGTTGGCTGTAGAAGACTATTTGTAATGACTGTTCTAAGAGTAGCTCTTGTTACAGAGCTGCTTGTAAACTAAAAAGCCTCACAACTCAAAATAAATGACTGGCTTTCCAGTGTTTTTTGTTTATTTGTTTTTTTCTTTGTTTGTTTATTTTTTATTCATTTATTGTTTATTTGTTTATTTTTTTAAAGTTTTGATCTCCTCTTGTGTTTAAATGACTGTAGCTACAATCTTCACAATCGGAGCCTTAAGCTAAAAAGCTTACAGCGCCTAGTGTTCCCTGGCAGTCTCCATTCCAAGTACTAACTAAGCGCACAAGCTCGGGATTCCTAAGAGTGCTATGGCCATAAGCAATGACTGTTGGCTGTAGAAGACTATTTGTAATGACTGTTCTAAGAGTAGCTCTTGTTACAGAGCTGCTTGTAAACTAAAAAGCCTCACAACTCAAAATAAATGACTGGCTTTCCAGTGTTTTTTGTTTGTTTGTTTTTTATTTGTTTGTTTATTTTTTATTCATTTATTGTCTGTTTGTTTATTTTTTTTTTAAGTTTTGATCTCCTCTTGTGTTTAAATGACTGTAGCTACAATCTTCACAATCGGAGCCTTAAGCTAAAAAGCTTACAGCGCCTAGTGTTCCCTGGCAGTCTCCATTCCAAGTACTAACTAAGCGCACAAGATCGGGATTCCTAAGAGTGCTATGGCCATAAGCAATGACTGTTGGCTGTAGCAGACAATTTGTAATGACTGTTCTAAGAGTAACACTTGTTACAGAGCTGCTTGTAAACTAAAAAGCCTCACAACTCAAAATAAATGACTGGCTTTCCAGTGTTTTTTGTTTATTTGTTTTTTTATTTGTTTGTTTATTTTTTATTCATTTATTGTTTATTTGTTTATTTTTTAAAAGTTTTGATCTCCTCTTGTGTTTAAATGACTGTAGCTACAATCTTCACAATCGGAGCCTTAAGCTAAAAAGCTTACAGCGCCTAGTGTTCCCTGGCAGTCTCCATTCCAAGTACTAACTAAGCGCACAAGCTCGGGATTCCTAAGAGTGCTATGGCCATAAGCAATGACTGTTGGCTGTAGAAGACTATTTGTAATGACTGTTCTAAGAGTAACTCTTGTTACAGAGCTGCTTGTAAACTAAAAAGCCTCACAACTCAAAATAAATGACTGGCTTTCCAGTGTTTTTTGTTTATTTGTTTTTTTATTTGTTTGTTTATTTTTTATTCATTTATTGTTTATTTTTTTAAAGTTTTGATCTCCTCTTGTGTTTAAATGACTGTAGCTACAATCTTCACAATCGGAGCCTTAAGCTAAAAAGCTTACAGCGCCTAGTGTTCCCTGGCAGTCTCCATTCCAAGTACTAACTAAGCGCACAAGCTCGGGATTCCTAAGAGTGCTATGGCCATAAGCAATGACTGTTGGCTGTAGAAGACTATTTGTAATGACTGTTCTAAGAGTAACTCTTGTTACAGAGCTGCTTGTAAACTAAAAAGCCTCACAACTCAAAATAAATGACTGGCTTTCCAGTGTTTTTTGTTTATTTGTTTTTTTATTTGTTTGTTTATTTTTTATTCATGTATTGTTTATTTGGTTATTTTTTTAAAGTTTTGATCTCCTCTTGTGTTTAAATGACTGTAGCTACAATCTTCACAATCGGAGCCTTAAGCTAAAAAGCTTACAGCGCCTAGTGTTCCCTGGCAGTCTCCATTCCAAGTACTAACTAAGCGCACAAGCTCGGGATTCCTAAGAGTGCTATGGCCATAAGCAATGACTGTTGGCTGTAGAAGACTATTTGTAATGACTGTTCTAAGAGTAGCTCTTGTTACAGAGCTGCTTGTAAACTAAAAAGCCTCACAACTCAAAATAAATGACTGGCTTTCCAGTGTTTTTTGTTTATTTGTTTTTTTATTTGTTTGTTTATTTTTTATTCATTTATTGTTTATTTGTTTATTTTTTAAAAGTTTTGATCTCCTCTTGTTATTAAATGACTGTAGCTACAATCTTCACAATCGGAGCCTTAAGCTAAAAAGCTTACAGCGCCTAGTGTTCCCTGGCAGTCTCCATTCCAAGTACTAACTAAGCGCACAAGCTCGGGATTCCTAAGAGTGCTATGGCCATAAGCAATGACTGTTGGCTGTAGAAGACTATTTGTAATGACTGTTCTAAGAGTAGCTCTTGTTACAGAGCTGCTTGTAAACTAAAAAGCCTCACAAGTCAAAATAAATGACTGGCTTTCCAGTGTTTTTTGTTTGTTTGTTTTTTATTTGTTTGTTTATTTTTTATTCATTTATTGTCTGTTTGTTTATTTTTTTTTTAAAGTTTTGATCTCCTCTTGTGTTTAAATGACTGTAGCTACAATCTTCACAATCGGAGCCTTAAGCTAAAAAGCTTACAGCGCCTAGTGTTCCCTGGCAGTCTCCATTCCAAGTACTAACTAAGCGCACAAGCTCGGGATTCCTAAGAGTGCTATGGCCATAAGCAATGACTGTTGGCTGTAGAAGACTATTTGTAATGACTGTTCTAAGAGTAGCTCTTGTTACAGAGCTGCTTGTAAACTAAAAAGCCTCACAACTCAAAATAAATGACTGGCTTTCCAGTGTTTTTGTTTGTTTGTTTTTTATTTGTTTGTTTATTTTTTATTCATTTATTGTCTGTTTGTTTATTTTTTTTTTAAGTTTTGATCTCCTCTTGTGTTTAAATGACTGTAGCTACAATCTTCACAATCGGAGCCTTAAGCTAAAAAGCTTACAGCGCCTAGTGTTCCCTGGCAGTCTCCATTCCAAGTACTAACTAAGCGCACAAGATCGGGATTCCTAAGAGTGCTATGGCCATAAGCAATGACTGTTGGCTGTAGCAGACAATTTGTAATGACTGTTCTAAGAGTAACACTTGTTACAGAGCTGCTTGTAAACTAAAAAGCCTCACAACTCAAAATAAATGACTGGCTTTCCAGTGTTTTTTGTTCATTTGTTTTTTTATTTGTTTGTTTATTTTTTATTCATTTATTGTTTATTTGTTTATTTTTTAAAAGTTTTGATCTCCTCTTGTGTTTAAATGACTGTAGCTACAATCTTCACAATCGGAGCCTTAAGCTAAAAAGCTTACAGTGCCTAGTGTTCCCTGGCAGTCTCCATTCCAAGTACTAACTAAGCGCACAAGCTCGGGATTCCTAAGAGTGCTATGGCCATAAGCAATGACTGTTGGCTGTAGAAGACTATTTGTAATGACTGTTCTAAGAGTAACTCTTGTTAAAGAGCTGCTTGTAAACTAAAAAGCCTCACAACTCAGAATAAATGACTGGCTTTCCAGTATTTTTTGTTTGTTTGTTTTTTATTTGTTTGTTTATTTTTTATTCATTTATTGTTTATTTGTTTTTTTTTTTTTTTTAAAGTTTTGATCTCCTCTTGTGTTTAAATGACTGTAGCTACAATCTTCACAATCGGAGCCTTAAGCTAAAAAGCTTACAGCGCCTAGTGTTCCCTGGCAGTCTCCATTCCAAGTACTAACTAAGCGCACAAGCTCGGGATTCCTAAGAGTGCTATGGCCATAAGCAATGACTGTTGGCTGTAGAAGACTATTTGTAATGACTGTTCTAAGAGTAACTCTTGTTACAGAGCTGCTTGCAAACTAAAAAGCCTCACAACTCAAAATAAATGACTGGCTTTCCAGTGTTTTTTGTTTATTTGTTTTTTTATTTGTTTGTTTATTTTTTATTCATTTATTGTTTATTTGTTTATTTTTTAAAGTTTTGATCTCCTCTTGTGTTTAAATGACTGTAGCTACAATCTTCACAATCGGAGCCTTAAGCTAAAAAGCTTACAGCGCCTAGTGTTCCCTGGCAGTCTCCATTCCAAGTACTAACTAAGCGCACAAGCTCGGCATTCCTAAGAGTGCTATGGCCATAAGCAATGACTGTTGGCTGTAGAAGACTATTTGTAATGACTGTTCTAAGAGTAACTCTTGTTACAGAGCTGCTTGTAAACTAAAAAGCCTCACAACTCAAAATAAATGACTGGCTTTCCAGTGTTTTTTGTTTGTTTGTTTTTTATTTGTTTGTTTATTTTTTATTCATTTATTGATTATTTGTTTATTTTTTTTCAGGTTTGATCTCCTCTTGTGTTTAAATGACTGTAGCTACAATCTTCACAATCGGAGCCTTAAGCTAAAAAGCTTACAGCGCCTAGTGTTCCCTGGCAGTCTCCATTCCAAGTACTAACTAAGCGCACAAGCTCGGGATTCCTAAGAGTGCTATGGCCATAAGCAATGACTGTTGGCTGTAGAAGACTATTTGTAATGACTGTTCTAAGAGTAGCTCTTGTTACAGAGCTGCTTGTAAACTAAAAAGCCTCACAACTCAAAATAAATGACTGGCTTTCCAGTGTTTTTTGTTTGTTTGTTTTTTATTTGTTTGTTTATTTTTTATTCATTTATTGTTTGTTTGTTTATTTTTTAAAGTTTTGATCTCCTCTTGTGTTTAAATGGCTGTAGCTACAATCTTCACAATCGGAGCCTTAAGCTAAAAAGCTTACAGCGCCTAGTGTTCCCTGGCAGTCTCCATTCCAAGTACTAACTAAGCGCACAAGCTCGGGATTCCTAAGAGTGCTATGGCCATAAGCAATGACTGTTGGCTGTAGAAGACTATTTGTAATGACTGTTCTAAGAGTAACTCTTGTTACAGAGCTGCTTGCAAACTAAAAAGCCTCACAACTCAAAATAAATGACTGGCTTTCCAGTGTTTTTTGTTTATTTGTTTTTTTTATTTGTTTGTTTATTTTTTATTCATTTATTGTTTATTTGTTTATTTTTTAAAGTTTTGATCTCCTCTTGTGTTTAAATGACTGTAGCTACAATCTTCACAATCGGAGCCTTAAGCTAAAAAGCTTACAGCGCCTAGTGTTCCCTGGCAGTCTCCATTCCAAGTACTAACTAAGCGCACAAACTCGGGATTCCTAAGAGTGCTATGGCCATAAGCAATGACTGTTGGCTGTAGAAGACTATTTGTAATGACTGTTCTAAGAGTAACTCTTGTTACAGAGCTGCTTGTAAACTAAAAAGCCTCACAACTCAAAATAAATGACTGGCTTTCCAGTGTTTTTTGTTTATTTGTTTTTTTTATTTGTTTGTTTATTTTTTATTCATTTATTGTTTATTTATTTATTTATTTATTTTTAAGTTTTGATCTCCTCTTGTGTTTAAATGACTGTAGCTACAATCTTCACAATCGGAGCCTTAAGCTAAAAAGCTTACAGCGCCTAGTGTTCCCTGGCAGTTTCCATTCCAAGTACTAACTAAGCGCACAAGCTCGGGATTCCTAAGAGTGCTATGGCCATAAGCAATGACTGTTGGCTGTAGAAGACTATTTGTAATGACTGTTCTAAGAGTAACTCTTGTTACAGAGCTGCTTGTAAAATAAAAAGCCTCACAACTCAAAATAAATGACTGGCTTTCCAGTGTTTTTTGTTTATTTGTTTTTTTATTTGTTTGTTTATTTTTTATTCATGTATTGTTTATTTGGTTATTTTTTTTTAAGTTTTGATCTCCTCTTGTGTTTAAATGACTGTAGCTACAATCTTCACAATCGGAGCCTTAAGCTAAAAAGCTTACAGCGCCTAGTGTTCCCTGGCAGTCTCCATTCCAAGTACTAACTAAGCGCACAAGCTCGGGATTCCTAAGAGTGCTATGGCCATAAGCAATGACTGTTGGCTGTAGAAGACTATTTGTAATGACTGTTCTAAGAGTAGCTCTTGTTACAGAGCTGCTTGTAAACTAAAAAGCCTCACAACTCAAAATAAATGACTGGCTTTCCAGTGTTTTTTGTTTATTTGTTTTTTTTCTTTGTTTGTTTATTTTTTATTCATTTATTGTTTATTTGTTTATTTTTTTAAAGTTTTGATCTCCTCTTGTGTTTAAATGACTGTAGCTACAATCTTCACAATCGGAGCCTTAAGCTAAAAAGCTTACAGCGCCTAGTGTTCCCTGGCAGTCTCCATTCCAAGTACTAACTAAGCGCACAAGCTCGGGATTCCTAAGAGTGCTATGGCCATAAGCAATGACTGTTGGCTGTAGAAGACTATTTGTAATGACTGTTCTAAGAGTAGCTCTTGTTACAGAGCTGCTTGTAAACTAAAAAGCCTCACAACTCAAAATAAATGACTGGCTTTCCAGTGTTTTTTGTTTGTTTGTTTTTTATTTGTTTGTTTATTTTTTATTCATTTATTGTCTGTTTGTTTATTTTTTTTTTAAGTTTTGATCTCCTCTTGTGTTTAAATGACTGTAGCTACAATCTTCACAATCGGAGCCTTAAGCTAAAAAGCTTACAGCGCCTAGTGTTCCCTGGCAGTCTCCATTCCAAGTACTAACTAAGCGCACAAGATCGGGATTCCTAAGAGTGCTATGGCCATAAGCAATGACTGTTGGCTGTAGCAGACAATTTGTAATGACTGTTCTAAGAGTAACACTTGTTACAGAGCTGCTTGTAAACTAAAAAGCCTCACAACTCAAAATAAATGACTGGCTTTCCAGTGTTTTTTGTTTATTTGTTTTTTTATTTGTTTGTTTATTTTTTATTCATTTATTGTTTATTTGTTTATTTTTTAAAAGTTTTGATCTCCTCTTGTGTTTAAATGACTGTAGCTACAATCTTCACAATCGGAGCCTTAAGCTAAAAAGCTTACAGCGCCTAGTGTTCCCTGGCAGTCTCCATTCCAAGTACTAACTAAGCGCACAAGCTCGGGATTCCTAAGAGTGCTATGGCCATAAGCAATGACTGTTGGCTGTAGAAGACTATTTGTAATGACTGTTCTAAGAGTAACTCTTGTTACAGAGCTGCTTGTAAACTAAAAAGCCTCACAACTCAAAATAAATGACTGGCTTTCCAGTGTTTTTTGTTTATTTGTTTTTTTATTTGTTTGTTTATTTTTTATTCATTTATTGTTTATTTTTTTAAAGTTTTGATCTCCTCTTGTGTTTAAATGACTGTAGTTACAATCTTCACAATCGGAGCCTTAAGCTAAAAAGCTTACAGCGCCTAGTGTTCCCTGGCAGTCTCCATTCCAAGTACTAACTAAGCGCACAAGCTCGGGATTCCTAAGAGTGCTATGGCCATAAGCAATGACTGTTGGCTGTAGAAGACTATTTGTAATGACTGTTCTAAGAGTAACTCTTGTTACAGAGCTGCTTGTAAACTAAAAAGCCTCACAACTCAAAATAAATGACTGGCTTTCCAGTGTTTTTTGTTTATTTGTTTTTTTATTTGTTTGTTTATTTTTTATTCATGTATTGTTTATTTGGTTATTTTTTTAAAGTTTTGATCTCCTCTTGTGTTTAAATGACTGTAGCTACAATCTTCACAATCGGAGCCTTAAGCTAAAAAGCTTACAGCGCCTAGTGTTCCCTGGCAGTCTCCATTCCAAGTACTAACTAAGCGCACAAGCTCGGGATTCCTAAGAGTGCTATGGCCATAAGCAATGACTGTTGGCTGTAGAAGACTATTTGTAATGACTGTTCTAAGAGTAGCTCTTGTTACAGAGCTGCTTGTAAACTAAAAAGCCTCACAACTCAAAATAAATGACTGGCTTTCCAGTGTTTTTTGTTTGTTTGTTTTTTATTTGTTTGTTTATTTTTTATTCATTTATTGTCTGTTTGTTTATTTTTTTTTTAAAGTTTTGATCTCCTCTTGTGTTTAAATGACTGTAGCTACAATCTTCACAATCGGAGCCTTAAGCTAAAAAGCTTACAGCGCCTAGTGTTCCCTGGCAGTCTCCATTCCAAGTACTAACTAAGCGCACAAGCTCGGGATTCCTAAGAGTGCTATGGCCATAAGCAATGACTGTTGGCTGTAGAAGACTATTTGTAATGACTGTTCTAAGAGTAGCTCTTGTTACAGAGCTGCTTGTAAACTAAAAAGCCTCACAACTCAAAATAAATGACTGGCTTTCCAGTGTTTTTGTTTGTTTGTTTTTTATTTGTTTGTTTATTTTTTATTCATTTATTGTCTGTTTGTTTATTTTTTTTTTAAGTTTTGATCTCCTCTTGTGTTTAAATGACTGTAGCTACAATCTTCACAATCGGAGCCTTAAGCTAAAAAGCTTACAGCGCCTAGTGTTCCCTGGCAGTCTCCATTCCAAGTACTAACTAAGCGCACAAGATCGGGATTCCTAAGAGTGCTATGGCCATAAGCAATGACTGTTGGCTGTAGCAGACAATTTGTAATGACTGTTCTAAGAGTAACACTTGTTACAGAGCTGCTTGTAAACTAAAAAGCCTCACAACTCAAAATAAATGACTGGCTTTCCAGTGTTTTTTGTTCATTTGTTTTTTTATTTGTTTGTTTATTTTTTATTCATTTATTGTTTATTTGTTTATTTTTTAAAAGTTTTGATCTCCTCTTGTGTTTAAATGACTGTAGCTACAATCTTCACAATCGGAGCCTTAAGCTAAAAAGCTTACAGCGCCTAGTGTTCCCTGGCAGTTTCCATTCCAAGTACTAACTAAGCGCACAAGCTCGGGATTCCTAAGAGTGCTATGGCCATAAGCAATGACTGTTGGCCGTAGAAGACTATTTGTAATGACTGTTCTAAGAGTAACTCTTGTTACAGAGCTGCTTGCAAACTAAAAAGCCTCACAACTCAAAATAAATGACTGGCTTTCCAGTGTTTTTTGTTTATTTGTTTGTTTATTTTTTATTCATTTATTGTTTATTTGTTTATTTTTTAAAGTTTTGATCTCCTCTTGTGTTTAAATGACTGTAGCTACAATCTTCACAATCGGAGCCTTAAGCTAAAAAGCTTACAGCGCCTAGTGTTCCCTGGCAGTCTCCATTCCAAGTACTAACTAAGCGCACAAGCTCGGGATTCCTAAGAGTGCTATGGCCATAAGCAATGACTGTTGGCTGTAGAAGACTATTTGTAATGACTGTTCTAAGAGTAACTCTTGTTACAGAGCTGCTTGTAAACTAAAAAGCCTCACAACTCAAAATAAATGACTGGCTTTCCAGTGTTTTTTGTTTGTTTGTTTTTTATTTGTTTGTTTATTTTTTATTCATTTATTGTTTATTTGTTTATTTTTTTAAAGTTTTGATCTCCTCTTGTGTTTAAATGACTGTAGCTACAATCTTCACAATCGGAGCCTTAAGCTAAAAAGCTTACAGCGCCTAGTGTTCCCTGGCAGTTTCCATTCCAAGTACTAACTAAGCGCACAAGCTCGGGATTCCTAAGAGTGCTATGGCCATAAGCAATGACTGTTGGCTGTAGAAGACTATTTGTAATGACTGTTCTAAGAGTAACTCTTGTTACAGAGCTGCTTGTAAACTAAAAAGCCTCACAACTCAAAATAAATGACTGGCTTTCCAGTGTTTTTTGTTTGTTTGTTTGTTTCATTTGTTTGTTTATTTTTTATTCATGTATTGTTTATTTGTTTATTTTTTTAACGTTTTGATCTCCTCTTGTGTTTAAATGACTGTAGCTACAATCTTCACAATCGGAGCCTTAAGCTAAAAAGCTTACAGCGCCTAGTGTTCCCTGGCAGTCTCCATTCCAAGTACTAACTAAGCGCACAAGCTCGTGATTCCTAAGAGTGCTATGGCCATAAGCAATGACTGTTGGCTGTAGAAGACTATTTGTAATGACTTGTTCTAAGAGTAGCTCTTGTTACAGAGCTGCTTGTAAACTAAAAAGCCTCACAACTCAAAATAAATGACTGGCTTTCCAGTGTTTTTTGTTTGTTTGTTTTTTATTTGTTTGTTTATTTTTTATTCATTTATTGTTTATTTGTTTATTTTTTTTAAGTTTTGATCTCCTCTTGTGTTTAAATGACTGTAGCTACAATCTTCACAATCGGAGCCTTAAGCTAAAAAGCTTACAGCGCCTAGTGTTCCCTGGCAGTTTCCATTCCAAGTACTAACTAAGCGCACAAGCTCGTGATTCCTAAGAGTGCTATGGCCATAAGCAATGACTGTTGGCTGTAGAAGACTATTTGTAATGACTGTTCTAAGAGTAACTCTTGTTACAGAGCTGCTTGTAAACTAAAAAGCCTCACAACTCAAAATAAATGACTGGCTTCCAGTGTTTTTTTTGTTTATTTGTTTTTTTATTTGTTTGTTTATTTTTTATTCATTTATTGTTTATTTGTTTATTTTTTTTAAGTTTTGATCTCCTCTTGTGTTTAAATGACTGTAGCTACAATCTTCACAATCGGAGCCTTAAGCTAAAAAGCTTACAGCGCCTAGTGTTCCCTGGCAGTCTCCATTCCAAGTACTAACTAAGCGCACAAGCTCGGGATTCCTAAGAGTGCTATGGCCATAAGCAATGACTGTTGGCTGTAGAAGACTATTTGTAATGACTCTTCTAAGAGTAACTCTTGTTACAGAGCTGCTTGTAAACTAAAAAGCCTCACAACTCAAAATAAATGACTGGCTTTCCAGTGTTTTTTGTTTGTTTGTTTTTTTTATTTGTTTGTTTATTTTTTATTCATGTATTGTTTATTTGTTTATTTTTTTAACGTTTTGATCTCCTCTTGTGTTTAAATGACTGTAGCTACAATCTTCACAATCGGAGCCTTAAGCTAAAAAGCTTACAGCGCCTAGTGTTCCCTGGCAGTTTCCATTCCAAGTACTAACTAAGCGCACAAGCTCGGGATTCCTAAGAGTGCTATGGCCATAAGCAATGACTGTTGGCTGTAGAAGACTATTTGTAATGACTGTTCTAAGAGTAACTCTAATTACAGAGCTGCTTGTAAACTAAAAAGCCTCACAACTCAAAATAAATGACTGGCTTTCCAGTGTTTTTTTTGTTTATTTGTTTTTTTATTTGTTTGTTTATTTTTTATTCATTTATTGTTTATTTTTTTAAAGTTTTGATCTCCTCTTGTGTTTAAATGACTGTAGCTACAATCTTCACAATCGGAGCCTTAAGCTAAACAGCTTACAGCGCCTAGTGTTCCCTGGCAGTCTCCATTCCAAGTACTAACTAAGCGCACAAGCTCGGGATTCCTAAGAGTGCTATGGCCATAAGCAATGACTGTTGGCTGTAGAAGACTATTTGTAATGACTCTTCTAAGAGTAACTCTTGTTACAGAGCTGCTTGTAAACTAAAAAGCCTCACAACTCAAAATAAATGACTGGCTTTCCAGTGTTTTTTGTTTGTTTGTTTTTTTTTATTTGTTTGTTTATTTTTTATTCATGTATTGTTTATTTGTGTACTTTTTTAACGTTTTGATCTCCTCTTGTGTTTAAATGACTGTAGCTACAATCTTCACAATCGGAGCCTTAAGCTAAAAAGCTTACAGCGCCTAATGTTCCCTGGCAGTCTCCATTCCAAGTACTAACTAAGCGCACAAGCTCGGGATTCCTAAGAGTGCTATGGCCATAAGCAATGACTGTTGGCTGTAGAAGACTATTTGTAATGACTTGTTCTAAGAGTAGCTCTTGTTACAGAGCTGCTTGTAAACTAAAAAGCCTCACAACTCAAAATAAATGACTGGCTTTCCAGTGTTTTTTTTGTTTATTTGTTTTTTTATTTGTTTGTTTATTTTTTATTCATTTATTGTTTATTTGTTTATTTTTTTAAAGTTTTGATCTCCTCTTGTGTTTAAATGACTGTAGCTACAATCTTCACAATCGGAGCCTTAAGCTAAAAAGCTTACAGCGCCTAGTGTTCCCTGGCAGTTTCCATTCCAAGTACTAACTAAGCGCACAAGCTCGGGATTCCTAAGAGTGCTATGGCCATAAGCAATGACTGTTGGCTGTAGACGACTATTTGTAATGACTGTTCTAAGAGTAACTCTTGTTACAGAGCTGCTTGTAAACTAAAAAGCCTCACAACTCAAAATAAATAACTGGCTTTCCAGTGTTTTTTTTGTTTATTTGTTTTTTTTTATTTGTTTGTTTATTTTTTATTCATGTATTGTTTATTTGTTTATTTTTTTAACGTTTTGATCTCCTCTTGTGTTTAAATGACTGTAGCTACAATCTTCACAATCGGAGCCTTAAGCTAAAAAGCTTACAGCGCCTAATGTTCCCTGGCAGTTTCCATTCCAAGTACTAACTAAGCGCACAAGCTCGGGATTCCTAAGAGTGCTATGGCCATAAGCAATGACTGTTGGCTGTAGAAGACTATTTGTAATGACTGTTCTAAGAGTAACTCTTGTTACAGAGCTGCTTGTAAACTAAAAAGCCTCACAACTCAAAATAAATGACTGGCTTTCCAGTGTTTTTTTTTGTTTATTTGTTTTTTTATTTGTTTGTTTATTTTTTATTCATTTATTGTTTATTTGTTTATTCTTTTAAAGTTTTGATCTCCTCTTGTGTTTAAATGACTGTAGCTACAATCTTCACAATCGGAGCCTTAAGCTAAAAAGCTTACAGCGCCTAGTGTTCCCTTGCAGTTTCCATTCCAAGTACTAACTAAGCGCACAAGCTCGGGATTCCTAAGAGTGCTATGGCCATAAGCAATGACTGTTGGCTGTAGAAGACTATTTGTAATGACTGTTCTAAGAGTAGCTCTTGTTACAGAGCTGCTTGTAAACTAAAAAGCCTCACAACTCAAAATAAATGACTGGCTTTCCAGTGTTTTTTGTTTATTTGTTTTTTTACTTGTTTGTTTATTTTTTATTCATTTATTGTTTATTTGTTTATTTTTTTTAAAGTTTTGATCTCCTCTTGTGTTTAAATGACTGTAGCTACAATCTTCACAATCGGAGCCTTAAGCTAAAAAGCTTACAGCGCCTAGTGTTCCCTGGCAGTCTCCATTCCAAGTACTAACTAAGCGCACAAGCTCGGGATTCCTAAGAGTGCTATGGCCATAAGCAATGACTGTTGGCTGTAGAAGACTATTTGTAATGACTGTTCTAAGAGTAACTCTTGTTACAGAGCTGCTTGTAAACTAAAAAGCCTCACAACTCAAAATAAATGACTGGCTTTCCAGTGTTTTTTGTTTGTTTGTTTTTTTTATTTGTTTGTTTATTTTTTATTCATTTATTGTTTATTTGTTTATTTTTTTAAAGTTTTTTCTCCTCTTGTGTTTAAATGACTGTAGCTACAATCTTCACAATCGGAGCCTTAAGCTAAAAAGCTTACAGCGCCTAGTGTTCCCTGGCAGTCTCCATTCCAAGTACTAACTAAGCGCACAAGCTCGGGATTCCTAAGAGTGCTATGGCCATAAGCAATGACTGTTGGCTGTAGAAGACTATTTGTAATGACTGTTCTAAGAGTAACTCTTGTTACAGAGCTGCTTGTAAACTAAAAAGCCTCACAACTCAAAATAAATGACTGGCTTTCCAGTGTTTTTTGTTTGTTTGTTTTTTTATTTGTTTGTTTATTTTTTATTCATTTATTGTTTATTTATTTTTTTTTTTTTTTAAGTTTTGATCTCCTCTTGTGTTTAAATGACTGTAGCTACAATCTTCACAATCGGAGCCTTAAGCCAAAAAGCTTACAGCGCCTAGTGTTCCCTGGCAGTCTCCATTCCAAGTACTAACTAAGCGCACAAGCTCGGGATTCCTAAGAGTGCTTTGGCCATAAGCAATGACTGTTGGCTGTAGAAGACTATTTGTAATGACTTGTTCTAAGAGTAGCTCTTGTTACAGAGCTGCTTGTAAACTAAAAAGCCTCACAACTCAAAATAAATGACTGGCTTTCCAGTGTTTTTTGTTTGTTTGTTTTTTATTTGTTTGTTTATTTTTTATTCATTTATTGTTTATTTGTTTATTTTTTAAAGTTTTGATCTCCTCTTGTGTTTAAATGACTGTAGCTACAATCTTCACAATCGGAGCCTTAAGCTAAAAAGCTTACAGCGCCTAGTGTTCCCTGGCAGTCTCCATTCCAAGTACTAACTAAGCGCACAAGCTCGGGATTCCTAAGAGTGCTATGGCCATAAGCAATGACTGTTGGCTGTAGAAGACTATTTGTAATGACTGTTCTAAGAGTAACTCTTGTTACAGAGCTGCTTGTAAACTAAAAAGCCTCACAACTCAAAATAAATGACTGGCTTTCCAGTGTTTTTTGTTTATTTGTTTTTTTATTTGTTTGTTTATTTTTTATTCATTTATTGTTTATTTATTTATTTATTTTTTTAAAGTTTTGATCTCCTCTTGTGTTTAAATGACTGTAGCTACAATCTTCACAATCGGAGCCTTAAGCTAAAAAGCTTACAGCGCCTAGTGTTCCCTGGCAGTCTCCATTCCAAGTACTAACTAAGCGCACAAGCTCGGGATTCCTAAGAGTGCTATGGCCATAAGCAATGACTGTTGGCTGTAGAAGACTATTTGTAATGACTTGTTCTAAGAGTAGCTCTTGTTACAGAGCTGCTTGTAAACTAAAAAGCCTCACAACTCAAAATAAATGACTGGCTTTCCAGTGTTTTTTGTTTGTTTGTTTTTTATTTGTTTGTTTATTTTTTATTCATTTATTGTTTATTTGTTTATTTTTTTAAGTTTTGATCTCCTCTTGTGTTTAAATGACTGTAGCTACAATCTTCACAATCGGAGCCTTAAGCTAAAAAGCTTACAGCGCCTAGTGTTCCCTGGCAGTTTCCATTCCAAGTACTAACTAAGCGCACAAGCTCGGGATTCCTAAGAGTGCTATGGCCATAAGCAATGACTGTTGGCTGTAGAAGACTATTTGTAATGACTGTTCTAAGAGTAACTCTTGTTACAGAGCTGCTTGTAAACTAAAAAGCCTCACAACTCAAAATAAATGACTGGCTTTCCAGTGTTTTTTGTTTGTTTGTTTTTTTTATTTGTTTGTTTATTTTTTATTCATTTATTGTTTATTTGTTTATTTTTTTAAAGTTTTGATCTCCTCTTGTGTTTAAATGACTGTAGCTACAATCTTCACAATCGGAGCCTTAAGCTAAAAAGCTTACAGCGCCTAGTGTTCCCTGGCAGTCTCCATTCCAAGTACTAACTAAGCGCACAAGCTCGGGATTCCTAAGAGTGCTATGGCCATAAGCAATGACTGTTGGCTGTAGAAGACTATTTGTAATGACTGTTCTAAGAGTAACTCTTGTTACAGAGCTGCTTGTAAACTAAAAAGCCTCACAACTCAAAATAAATGACTGGCTTTCCAGTGTTTTTTGTTTGTTTGTTTTTTATTTGTTTGTTTATTTTTTATTCATTTATTGTTTATTTGTTTATTTTTTCAGGTTTGATCTCCTCTTGTGTTTAAATGACTGTAGCTACAATCTTCACAATCGGAGCCTTAAGCTAAAAAGCTTACAGCGCCTAGTGTTCCCTGGCAGTCTCCATTCCAAGTACTAACTAAGCGCACAAGCTCGGGATTCCTAAGAGTGCTATGGCCATAAGCAATGACTGTTGGCTGTAGAAGACTATTTGTAATGACTGTTCTAAGAGTAACTCTTGTTACAGAGCTGCTTGTAAACTAAAAAGCCTCACAACTCAAAATAAATGACTGGCTTTCCAGTGTTTTTTGT
Source organism: Hoplias malabaricus (assembly GCF_029633855.1). Classification (NCBI taxonomy): domain Eukaryota; kingdom Metazoa; phylum Chordata; class Actinopteri; order Characiformes; family Erythrinidae; genus Hoplias; species Hoplias malabaricus. The sequence goes on from NC_089818.1 coordinate 10,225,636, forward strand.
TTGTTTGTTTTTTATTTGTTTGTTTATTTTTTATTCATGTATTGTTTATTTGTTTATTTTTTTAAGTTTTGATCTCCTCTTGTGTTTAAATGACTGTAGCTACAATCTTCACAATCGGAGCCTTAAGCTAAGAAGCTTACAGCGCCTAGTGTTCCCTGGCAGTTTCCATTCCAAGTACTAACTAAGCGCACAAGCTCGGGATTCCTAAGAGTGCTATGGCCATAAGCAATGACTGTTGGCTGTAGAAGACTATTTGTAATGACTCTTCTAAGAGTAACTCTTGTTACAGAGCTGCTTGTAAACTAAAAAGCCTCACAACTCAAAATAAATGACTGGCTTTCCAGTGTTTTTTGTTTATTTGTTTTTTTATTTGTTTGTTTATTTTTTATTCATTTATTGTTTATTTATTTATTTTTTTTTTAAGTTTTGATCTCCTCTTGTGTTTAAATGACTGTAGCTACAATCTTCACAATCGGAGCCTTAAGCTAAAAAGCTTACAGCGCCTAGTGTTCCCTGGCAGTTTCCATTCCAAGTACTAACTAAGCGCACAAGCTCGGGATTCCTAAGAGTGCTATGGCCATAAGCAATGACTGTTGGCTGTAGACGACTATTTGTAATGACTGTTCTAAGAGTAACTCTTGTTACAGAGCTGCTTGTAAACTAAAAAGCCTCACAACTCAAAATAAATAACTGGCTTTCCAGTGTTTTTTTTGTTTATTTGTTTTTTTTTATTTGTTTGTTTATTTTTTATTCATGTATTGTTTATTTGTTTATTTTTTTAACGTTTTGATCTCCTCTTGTGTTTAAATGACTGTAGCTACAATCTTCACAATCGGAGCCTTAAGCTAAAAAGCTTACAGCGCCTAATGTTCCCTGGCAGTTTCCATTCCAAGTACTAACTAAGCGCACAAGCTCGGGATTCCTAAGAGTGCTATGGCCATAAGCAATGACTGTTGGCTGTAGAAGACTATTTGTAATGACTGTTCTAAGAGTAACTCTTGTTACAGAGCTGCTTGTAAACTAAAAAGCTTCACAACTCAAAATAAATGACTGGCTTTCCAGTGTTTTTTTTTTGTTTATTTGTTTTTTTATTTGTTTGTTTATTTTTTATTCATTTATTGTTTATTTGTTTATTTTTTTAAAGTTTTGATCTCCTCTTGTGTTTAAATGACTGTAGCTACAATCTTCACAATCGGAGCCTTAAGCTAAAAAGCTTACAGCGCCTAGTGTTCCCTTGCAGTCTCCATTCCAAGTACTAACTAAGCGCACAAGCTCGGGATTCCTAAGAGTGCTATGGCCATAAGCAATGACTGTTGGCTGTAGAAGACTATTTGTAATGACTCTTCTAAGAGTAACTCTTGTTACAGAGCTGCTTGTAAACTAAATAGCCTCACAACTCAAAATAAATGACTGGCTTTCCAGTGTTTTTTGTTTGTTTGTTTTTTATTTGTTTGTTTATTTTTTATTCATTTATTGTTTATTTGATTATTTTTTTTCAGGTTTGATCTCCTCTTGTGTTTAAATGACTGTAGCTACAATCTTCACAATCGGAGCCTTAAGCTAAAAAGCTTACAGCGCCTAGTGTTCCCTGGCAGTCTCCATTCCAAGTACTAACTAAGCGCACAAGCTCGGGATTCCTAAGAGTGCTATGGCCATAAGCAATGACTGTTGGCTGTAGAAGACTATTTGTAATGACTGTTCTAAGAGTAACTCTTGTTACAGAGCTGCTTGTAAACTAAAAAGCCTCACATCTCAAAATAAATGACTGGCTTTCCAGTGTTTTTTGTTTATTTGTTTTTTTATATGTTTGTTTATTTTTTATTCATGTATTGTTTATTTGGTTATTTTTTTTAAGTTTTGATCTCCTCTTGTGTTTAAATGACTGTAGCTACAATCTTCACAATCGGAGCCTTAAGCTAAAAAGCTTACAGCGCCTAGTGTTCCCTGGCAGTCTCCATTCCAAGTACTAACTAAGCGCACAAGCTCGGGATTCCTAAGAGTGCTATGGCCATAAGCAATGACTGTTGGCTGTAGAAGACTATTTGTAATGACTGTTCTAAGAGTAGCTCTTGTTACAGAGCTGCTTGTAAACTAAAAAGCCTCACAACTCAAAATAAATGACTGGCTTTCCAGTGTTTTTTGTTTATTTGTTTTTTTACTTGTTTGTTTATTTTTTATTCATTTATTGTTTATTTGTTTATTTTTTTTAAAGTTTTGATCTCCTCTTGTGTTTAAATGACTGTAGCTACAATCTTCACAATCGGAGCCTTAAGCTAAAAAGCTTACAGCGCCTAGTGTTCCCTGGCAGTCTCCATTCCAAGTACTAACTAAGCGCACAAGCTCGGGATTCCTAAGAGTGCTATGGCCATAAGCAATGACTGTTGGCTGTAGAAGACTATTTGTAATGACTGTTCTAAGAGTAACTCTTGTTACAGAGCTGCTTGTAAACTAAAAAGCCTCACAACTCAAAATAAATGACTGGCTTTCCAGTGTTTTTTGTTTGTTTGTTTTTTTTATTTGTTTGTTTATTTTTTATTCATTTATTGTTTATTTGTTTATTTTTTTAAAGTTTTGATCTCCTCTTGTGTTTAAATGACTGTAGCTACAATCTTCACAATCGGAGCCTTAAGCTAAAAAGCTTACAGCGCCTAGTGTTCCCTGGCAGTCTCCATTCCAAGTACTAACTAAGCGCACAAGCTCGGGATTCCTAAGAGTGCTATGGCCATAAGCAATGACTGTTGGCTGTAGAAGACTATTTGTAATGACTGTTCTAAGAGTAACTCTTGTTACAGAGCTGCTTGTAAACTAAAAAGCCTCACAACTCAAAATAAATGACTGGCTTTCCAGTGTTTTTTGTTTGTTTGTTTTTTATTTGTTTGTTTATTTTTTATTCATTTATTGTTTATTTGTTTATTTTTTCAGGTTTGATCTCCTCTTGTGTTTAAATGACTGTAGCTACAATCTTCACAATCGGAGCCTTAAGCTAAAAAGCTTACAGCGCCTAGTGTTCCCTGGCAGTCTCCATTCCAAGTACTAACTAAGCGCACAAGCTCGGGATTCCTAAGAGTGCTATGGCCATAAGCAATGACTGTTGGCTGTAGAAGACTATTTGTAATGACTGTTCTAAGAGTAACTCTTGTTACAGAGCTGCTTGTAAACTAAAAAGCCTCACAACTCAAAATAAATGACTGGCTTTCCAGTGTTTTTTGTTTGTTTGTTTTTTATTTGTTTGTTTATTTTTTATTCATGTATTGTTTATTTGTTTATTTTTTTTAAGTTTTGATCTCCTCTTGTGTTTAAATGACTGTAGCTACAATCTTCACAATCGGAGCCTTAAGCTAAGAAGCTTACAGCGCCTAGTGTTCCCTGGCAGTTTCCATTCCAAGTACTAACTAAGCGCACACGATCGGGATTCCTAAGAGTGCTATGGCCATAAGCAATGACTGTTGGCTGTAGAAGACTATTTGTAATGACTCTTCTAAGAGTAACTCTTGTTACAGAGCTGCTTGTAAACTAAAAAGCCTCACAACTCAAAATAAATGACTGGCTTTCCAGTGTTTTTTGTTTATTTGTTTTTTTATTTGTTTGTTTATTTTTTATTCATTTATTGTTTATTTATTTTTTTTTTTTTTTAAGTTTTGATCTCCTCTTGTGTTTAAATGACTGTAGCTACAATCTTCACAATCGGAGCCTTAAGCCAAAAAGCTTACAGCGCCTAGTGTTCCCTGGCAGTCTCCATTCCAAGTACTAACTAAGCGCACAAGCTCGGGATTCCTAAGAGTGCTTTGGCCATAAGCAATGACTGTTGGCTGTAGAAGACTATTTGTAATGACTTGTTCTAAGAGTAGCTCTTGTTACAGAGCTGCTTGTAAACTAAAAAGCCTCACAACTCAAAATAAATGACTGGCTTTCCAGTGTTTTTTGTTTGTTTGTTTTTTATTTGTTTGTTTATTTTTTATTCATTTATTGTTTATTTGTTTATTTTTTAAAGTTTTGATCTCCTCTTGTGTTTAAATGACTGTAGCTACAATCTTCACAATCGGAGCCTTAAGCTAAAAAGCTTACAGCGCCTAGTGTTCCCTGGCAGTCTCCATTCCAAGTACTAACTAAGCGCACAAGCTCGGGATTCCTAAGAGTGCTATGGCCATAAGCAATGACTGTTGGCTGTAGAAGACTATTTGTAATGACTGTTCTAAGAGTAACTCTTGTTACAGAGCTGCTTGTAAACTAAAAAGCCTCACAACTCAAAATAAATGACTGGCTTTCCAGTGTTTTTTGTTTATTTGTTTTTTTATTTGTTTGTTTATTTTTTATTCATTTATTGTTTATTTATTTATTTATTTTTTTAAAGTTTTGATCTCCTCTTGTGTTTAAATGACTGTAGCTACAATCTTCACAATCGGAGCCTTAAGCTAAAAAGCTTACAGCGCCTAGTGTTCCCTGGCAGTCTCCATTCCAAGTACTAACTAAGCGCACAAGCTCGGGATTCATAAGAGTGCTATGGCCATAAGCAATGACTGTTGGCTGTAGAAGACTATTTGTAATGACTTGTTCTAAGAGTAGCTCTTGTTACAGAGCTGCTTGTAAACTAAAAAGCCTCACAACTCAAAATAAATGACTGGCTTTCCAGTGTTTTTTGTTTGTTTGTTTTTTATTTGTTTGTTTATTTTTTATTCATTTATTGTTTATTTGTTAATTTTTTTAAGTTTTGATCTCCTCTTGTGTTTAAATGACTGTAGCTACAATCTTCACAATCGGAGCCTTAAGCTAAAAAGCTTACAGCGCCTAGTGTTCCCTGGCAGTTTCCATTCCAAGTACTAACTAAGCGCACAAGCTCGGGATTCCTAAGAGTGCTATGGCCATAAGCAATGACTGTTGGCTGTAGAAGACTATTTGTAATGACTGTTCTAAGAGTAACTCTTGTTACAGAGCTGCTTGTAAACTAAAAAGCCTCACAACTCAAAATAAATGACTGGCTTTCCAGTGTTTTTTGTTTGTTTGTTTTTTTTATTTGTTTGTTTATTTTTTATTCATTTATTGTTTATTTGTTTATTTTTTTAAAGTTTTGATCTCCTCTTGTGTTTAAATGACTGTAGCTACAATCTTCACAATCGGAGCCTTAAGCTAAAAAGCTTACAGCGCCTAGTGTTCCCTGGCAGTCTCCATTCCAAGTACTAACTAAGCGCACAAGCTCGGGATTCCTAAGAGTGCTATGGCCATAAGCAATGACTGTTGGCTGTAGAAGACTATTTGTAATGACTGTTCTAAGAGTAACTCTTGTTACAGAGCTGCTTGTAAACTAAAAATCCTCACAACTCAAAATAAATGACTGGCTTTCCAGTGTTTTTTGTTTGTTTGTTTTTTATTTGTTTGTTTATTTTTTATTCATTTATTGTTTATTTGTTTATTTTTTCAGGTTTGATCTCCTCTTGTGTTTAAATGACTGTAGCTACAATCTTCACAATCGGAGCCTTAAGCTAAAAAGCTTACAGCGCCTAGTGTTCCCTGGCAGTCTCCATTCCAAGTACTAACTAAGCGCACAAGCTCGGGATTCCTAAGAGTGCTATGGCCATAAGCAATGACTGTTGGCTGTAGAAGACTATTTGTAATGACTGTTCTAAGAGTAACTCTTGTTACAGAGCTGCTTGTAAACTAAAAAGCCTCACAACTCAAAATAAATGACTGGCTTTCCAGTGTTTTTTGTTTGTTTGTTTTTTATTTGTTTGTTTATTTTTTATTCATGTATTGTTTATTTGTTTATTTTTTTTAAGTTTTGATCTCCTCTTGTGTTTAAATGACTGTAGCTACAATCTTCACAATCGGAGCCTTAAGCTAAGAAGCTTACAGCGCCTAGTGTTCCCTGGCAGTTTCCATTCCAAGTACTAACTAAGCGCACAAGCTCGGGATTCCTAAGAGTGCTATGGCCATAAGCAATGACTGTTGGCTGTAGAAGACTATTTGTAATGACTCTTCTAAGAGTAACTCTTGTTACAGAGCTGCTTGTAAACTAAAAAGCCTCACAACTCAAAATAAATGACTGGCTTTCCAGTGTTTTTTGTTTATTTGTTTTTTTATTTGTTTGTTTATTTTTTATTCATTTATTGTTTATTTATTTTATTTTTTTTTTAAGTTTTGATCTCCTCTTGTGTTTAAATGACTGTAGCTACAATCTTCACAATCGGAGCCTTAAGCCAAAAAGCTTACAGCGCCTAGTGTTCCCTGGCAGTCTCCATTCCAAGTACTAACTAAGCGCACAAGCTCGGGATTCCTAAGAGTGCTTTGGCCATAAGCAATGACTGTTGGCTGTAGAAGACTATTTGTAATGACTTGTTCTAAGAGTAGCTCTTGTTACAGAGCTGCTTGTAAACTAAAAAGCCTCACAACTCAAAATAAATGACTGGCTTTCCAGTGTTTTTTGTTTGTTTGTTTTTTATTTGTTTGTTTATTTTTTATTCATTTATTGTTTATTTGTTTATTTTTTAAAGTTTTGATCTCCTCTTGTGTTTAAATGACTGTAGCTACAATCTTCACAATCGGAGCCTTAAGCTAAAAAGCTTACAGCGCCTAGTGTTCCCTGGCAGTCTCCATTCCAAGTACTAACTAAGCGCACAAGCTCGGGATTCCTAAGAGTGCTATGGCCATAAGCAATGACTGTTGGCTGTAGAAGACTATTTGTAATGACTGTTCTAAGAGTAACTCTTGTTACAGAGCTGCTTGTAAACTAAAAAGCCTCACAACTCAAAATAAATGACTGGCTTTCCAGTGTTTTTTGTTTATTTGTTTTTTTATTTGTTTGTTTATTTTTTATTCATTTATTGTTTATTTATTTATTTATTTTTTTAAAGTTTTGATCTCCTCTTGTGTTTAAATGACTGTAGCTACAATCTTCACAATCGGAGCCTTAAGCTAAAAAGCTTACAGCGCCTAGTGTTCCCTGGCAGTCTCCATTCCAAGTACTAACTAAGCGCACAAGCTCGGGATTCATAAGAGTGCTATGGCCATAAGCAATGACTGTTGGCTGTAGAAGACTATTTGTAATGACTTGTTCTAAGAGTAGCTCTTGTTACAGAGCTGCTTGTAAACTAAAAAGCCTCACAACTCAAAATAAATGACTGGCTTTCCAGTGTTTTTTGTTTGTTTGTTTTTTATTTGTTTGTTTATTTTTTATTCATTTATTGTTTATTTGTTAATTTTTTTAAGTTTTGATCTCCTCTTGTGTTTAAATGACTGTAGCTACAATCTTCACAATCGGAGCCTTAAGCTAAAAAGCTTACAGCGCCTAGTGTTCCCTGGCAGTTTCCATTCCAAGTACTAACTAAGCGCACAAGCTCGGGATTCCTAAGAGTGCTATGGCCATAAGCAATGACTGTTGGCTGTAGAAGACTATTTGTAATGACTGTTCTAAGAGTAACTCTTGTTACAGAGCTGCTTGTAAACTAAAAAGCCTCACAACTCAAAATAAATGACTGGCTTTCCAGTGTTTTTTGTTTGTTTGTTTTTTTTATTTGTTTGTTTATTTTTTATTCATTTATTGTTTATTTGTTTATTTTTTTAAAGTTTTGATCTCCTCTTGTGTTTAAATGACTGTAGCTACAATCTTCACAATCGGAGCCTTAAGCTAAAAAGCTTACAGCGCCTAGTGTTCCCTGGCAGTCTCCATTCCAAGTACTAACTAAGCGCACAAGCTCGGGATTCCTAAGAGTGCTATGGCCATAAGCAATGACTGTTGGCTGTAGAAGACTATTTGTAATGACTGTTCTAAGAGTAACTCTTGTTACAGAGCTGCTTGTAAACTAAAAATCCTCACAACTCAAAATAAATGACTGGCTTTCCAGTGTTTTTTGTTTGTTTGTTTTTTATTTGTTTGTTTATTTTTTATTCATTTATTGTTTATTTGTTTATTTTTTCAGGTTTGATCTCCTCTTGTGTTTAAATGACTGTAGCTACAATCTTCACAATCGGAGCCTTAAGCTAAAAAGCTTACAGCGCCTAGTGTTCCCTGGCAGTCTCCATTCCAAGTACTAACTAAGCGCACAAGCTCGGGATTCCTAAGAGTGCTATGGCCATAAGCAATGACTGTTGGCTGTAGAAGACTATTTGTAATGACTGTTCTAAGAGTAACTCTTGTTACAGAGCTGCTTGTAAACTAAAAAGCCTCACAACTCAAAATAAATGACTGGCTTTCCAGTGTTTTTTGTTTGTTTGTTTTTTATTTGTTTGTTTATTTTTTATTCATGTATTGTTTATTTGTTTATTTTTTTTAAGTTTTGATCTCCTCTTGTGTTTAAATGACTGTAGCTACAATCTTCACAATCGGAGCCTTAAGCTAAGAAGCTTACAGCGCCTAGTGTTCCCTGGCAGTTTCCATTCCAAGTACTAACTAAGCGCACAAGCTCGGGATTCCTAAGAGTGCTATGGCCATAAGCAATGACTGTTGGCTGTAGAAGACTATTTGTAATGACTCTTCTAAGAGTAACTCTTGTTACAGAGCTGCTTGTAAACTAAAAAGCCTCACAACTCAAAATAAATGACTGGCTTTCCAGTGTTTTTTGTTTATTTGTTTTTTTATTTGTTTGTTTATTTTTTATTCATTTATTGTTTATTTATTTTTTTTTTTTTTAAGTTTTGATCTCCTCTTGTGTTTAAATGACTGTAGCTACAATCTTCACAATCGGAGCCTTAAGCCAAAAAGCTTACAGCGCCTAGTGTTCCCTGGCAGTCTCCATTCCAAGTACTAACTAAGCGCACAAGCTCGGGATTCCTAAGAGTGCTTTGGCCATAAGCAATGACTGTTGGCTGTAGAAGACTATTTGTAATGACTTGTTCTAAGAGTAGCTCTTGTTACAGAGCTGCTTGTAAACTAAAAAGCCTCACAACTCAAAATAAATGACTGGCTTTCCAGTGTTTTTTGTTTGTTTGTTTTTTATTTGTTTGTTTATTTTTTATTCATTTATTGTTTATTTGTTTATTTTTTAAAGTTTTGATCTCCTCTTGTGTTTAAATGACTGTAGCTACAATCTTCACAATCGGAGCCTTAAGCTAAAAAGCTTACAGCGCCTAGTGTTCCCTGGCAGTCTCCATTCCAAGTACTAACTAAGCGCACAAGCTCGGGATTCCTAAGAGTGCTATGGCCATAAGCAATGACTGTTGGCTGTAGAAGACTATTTGTAATGACTGTTCTAAGAGTAACTCTTGTTACAGAGCTGCTTGTAAACTAAAAAGCCTCACAACTCAAAATAAATGACTGGCTTTCCAGTGTTTTTTGTTTATTTGTTTTTTTATTTGTTTGTTTATTTTTTATTCATTTATTGTTTATTTATTTATTTATTTTTTTAAAGTTTTGATCTCCTCTTGTGTTTAAATGACTGTAGCTACAATCTTCACAATCGGAGCCTTAAGCTAAAAAGCTTACAGCGCCTAGTGTTCCCTGGCAGTCTCCATTCCAAGTACTAACTAAGCGCACAAGCTCGGGATTCATAAGAGTGCTATGGCCATAAGCAATGACTGTTGGCTGTAGAAGACTATTTGTAATGACTTGTTCTAAGAGTAGCTCTTGTTACAGAGCTGCTTGTAAACTAAAAAGCCTCACAACTCAAAATAAATGACTGGCTTTCCAGTGTTTTTTGTTTGTTTGTTTTTTATTTGTTTGTTTATTTTTTATTCATTTATTGTTTATTTGTTTATTTTTTTAAGTTTTGATCTCCTCTTGTGTTTAAATGACTGTAGCTACAATCTTCACAATCGGAGCCTTAAGCTAAAAAGCTTACAGCGCCTAGTGTTCCCTGGCAGTTTCCATTCCAAGTACTAACTAAGCGCACAAGCTCGGGATTCCTAAGAGTGCTATGGCCATAAGCAATGACTGTTGGCTGTAGAAGACTATTTGTAATGACTGTTCTAAGAGTAACTCTTGTTACAGAGCTGCTTGTAAACTAAAAAGCCTCACAACTCAAAATAAATGACTGGCTTTCCAGTGTTTTTTTTGTTTATTTGTTTTTTTATTTGTTTGTTTATTTTTTATTCATTTATTGTTTATTTGTTTATTTTTTTAAAGTTTTGATCTCCTCTTGTGTTTAAATGACTGTAGCTACAATCTTCACAATCGGAGCCTTAAGCTAAAAAGCTTACAGCGCCTAGTGTTCCCTGGCAGTCTCCATTCCAAGTACTAACTAAGCGCACAAGCTCGGGATTCCTAAGAGTGCTATGGCCATAAGCAATGACTGTTGGCTGTAGAAGACTATTTGTAATGACTCTTCTAAGAGTAACTCTTGTTACAGAGCTGCTTGTAAACTAAAAAGCCTCACAACTCAAAATAAATGACTGGCTTTCCAGTGTTTTTTGTTTATTTGTTTTTTTATTTGTTTGTTTATTTTTTATTCATTTATTGTTTATTTTTTATTTATTTATTTTTTTAAAGTTTTGATCTCCTCTTGTGTTTAAATGACTGTAGCTACAATCTTCACAATCGGAGCCTTAAGCTAAAAAGCTTACAGCGCCTAGTGTTCCCTGGCAGTCTCCATTCCAAGTACTAACTAAGCGCACAAGCTCGGGATTCCTAAGAGTGCTATGGCCATAAGCAATGACTGTTGGCTGTAGAAGACTATTTGTAATGACTGTTCTAAGAGTAACTCTTGTTACAGAGCTGCTTGTAAACTAAAAAGCCTCACAACTCAAAATAAATGACTGGCTTTCCAGTGTTTTTTGTTTATTTGTTTTTTTATTTGTTTGTTTATTTTTTATTCATTTATTGTTTATTTATTTATTTTTTTTTTTTAAGTTTTGATCTCCTCTTGTGTTTAAATGACTGTAGCTACAATCCACAATCGGAGCCTTAAGCTAAAAAGCTTACAGCGCCTAGTGTTCCCTGGCAGTTTCCATTCCAAGTACTAACTAAGCGCACAAGCTCGGGATTCCTAAGAGTGCTATGGCCATAAGCAATGACTGTTGGCTGTAGAAGACTATTTGTAATGACTGTTCTAAGAGTAACTCTTGTTACAGAGCTGCTTGTAAACTAAAAAGCCTCACAACTCAAAATAAATGACTGGCTTTCCAGTGTTTTTTGTTTATTTGTTTTTTATTTGTTTGTTTATTTTTTATTCATGTATTGTTTATTTGGTTATTTTTTTTTAAGTTTTGATCTCCTCTTGTGTTTAAATGACTGTAGCTACAATCCACAATCGGAGCCTTAAGCTAAAAAGCTTACAGCGCCTAGTGTTCCCTGGCAGTTTCCATTCCAAGTACTAACTAAGCGCACAAGCTCGGGATTCCTAAGAGTGCTATGGCCATAAGCAATGACTGTTGGCTGTAGAAGACTATTTGTAATGACTGTTCTAAGAGTAACTCTTGTTACAGAGCTGCTTGTAAACTAAAAAGCCTCACAACTCAAAATAAATGACTGGCTTTCCAGTGTTTTTTGTTTATTTGTTTTTTATTTGTTTGTTTATTTTTTATTCATGTATTGTTTATTTGGTTATTTTTTTTAAGTTTTGATCTCCTCTTGTGTTTAAATGACTGTAGCTACAATCTTCACAATCGGAGCCTTAAGCTAAAAAGCTTACAGCGCCTAGTGTTCCCTGGCAGTCTCCATTCCAAGTACTAACTAAGCGCACAAGCTCGGGATTCCTAAGAGTGCTATGGCCATAAGCAATGACTGTTGGCTGTAGAAGACTATTTGTAATGACTGTTCTAAGAGTAACTCTTGTTACAGAGCTGCTTGTAAACTAAAAAGCCTCACAACTCAAAATAAATGACTGGCTTTCCAGTGTTTTTTGTTTGTTTGTTTTTTTTATTTGTTTGTTTATTTTTTATTCATTTATTGTTTATTTGTTTATTTTTTTAAAGTTTTGATCTCCTCTTGTGTTTAAATGACTGTAGCTACAATCTTCACAATCGGAGCCTTAAGCTAAAAAGCTTACAGCGCCTAGTGTTCCCTGGCAGTCTCCATTCCAAGTACTAACTAAGCGCACAAGCTCGGGATTCCTAAGAGTGCTATGGCCATAAGCAATGACTGTTGGCTGTAGAAGACTATTTGTAATGACTGTTCTAAGAGTAACTCTTGTTACAGAGCTGCTTGTAAACTAAAAAGCCTCACAACTCAAAATAAATGACTGGCTTTCCAGTGTTTTTTGTTTGTTTGTTTTTTATTTGTTTGTTTATTTTTTATTCATTTATTGTTTATTTGTTTATTTTTTCAGGTTTGATCTCCTCTTGTGTTTAAATGACTGTAGCTACAATCTTCACAATCGGAGCCTTAAGCTAAGAAGCTTACAGCGCCTAGTGTTCCCTGGCAGTTTCCATTCCAAGTACTAACTAAGCGCACAAGCTCGGGATTCCTAAGAGTGCTATGGCCATAAGCAATGACTGTTGGCTGTAGAAGACTATTTGTAATGACTCTTCTAAGAGTAACTCTTGTTACAGAGCTGCTTATAAACTAAAAAGCCTCACAACTCAAAATAAATGACTGGCTTTCCAGTGTTTTTTGTTTATTTGTTTTTTTATTTGTTTGTTTATTTTTTATTCATTTATTGTTTGTTTATTTATTTATTTTTTTAAGTTTTGATCTCCTCTTGTGTTTAAATGACTGTAGCTACAATCTTCACAATCGGAGCCTTAAGCCAAAAAGCTTACAGCGCCTAGTGTTCCCTGGCAGTCTCCATTCCAAGTACTAACTAAGCGCACAAGCTCGGGATTCCTAAGAGTGCTATGGCCATAAGCAATGACTGTTGGCTGTAGAAGACTATTTGTAATGACTCTTCTAAGAGTAACTCTTGTTACAGAGCTGCTTGTAAACTAAAAAGCCTCACAACTCAAAATAAATGACTGGCTTTCCAGTGTTTTTTGTTTATTTGTTTTTTTATTTGTTTGTTTATTTTTTATTCATTTATTGTTTATTTTTTATTTATTTATTTTTTTTAAGTTTTGATCTCCTCTTGTGTTTAAATGACTGTAGCTACAATCTTCACAATCGGAGCCTTAAGCTAAAAAGCTTACAGCGCCTAGTGTTCCCTGGCAGTCTCCATTCCAAGTACTAACTAAGCGCACAAGCTCGGGATTCCTAAGAGTGCTATGGCCATAAGCAATGACTGTTGGCTGTAGAAGACTATTTGTAATGACTGTTCTAAGAGTAACTCTTGTTACAGAGCTGCTTGTAAACTAAAAAGCCTCACAACTCAAAATAAATGACTGGCTTTCCAGTGTTTTTTGTTTATTTGTTTTTTTATTTGTTTGTTTATTTTTTATTCATTTATTGTTTATTTATTTATTTATTTTTTTAAAGTTTTGATCTCCTCTTGTGTTTAAATGACTGTAGCTACAATCTTCACAATCGGAGCCTTAAGCTAAAAAGCTTACAGCGCCTAGTGTTCCCTGGCAGTCTCCATTCCAAGTACTAACTAAGCGCACAAGCTCGGGATTCCTAAGAGTGCTATGGCCATAAGCAATGACTGTTGGCTGTAGAAGACTATTTGTAATGACTTGTTCTAAGAGTAGCTCTTGTTACAGAGCTGCTTGTAAACTAAAAAGCCTCACAACTCAAAATAAATGACTGGCTTTCCAGTGTTTTTTGTTTGTTTGTTTTTTATTTGTTTGTTTATTTTTTATTCATTTATTGTTTATTTGTTTATTTTTTTAAGTTTTGATCTCCTCTTGTGTTTAAATGACTGTAGCTACAATCTTCACAATCGGAGCCTTAAGCTAAAAAGCTTACAGCGCCTAGTGTTCCCTGGCAGTTTCCATTCCAAGTACTAACTAAGCGCACAAGCTCGGGATTCCTAAGAGTGCTATGGCCTTAAGCAATGACTGTTGGCTGTAGAAGACTATTTGTAATGACAGTTCTAAGAGTAACTCTTGTTACAGAGCTGCTTGTAAACTAAAAAGCCTCACAACTCAAAATAAATGACTGGCTTTCCAGTGTTTTTTTTTGTTTATTTGTTTTTTTATTTGTTTGTTTATTTTTTATTCATTTATTGTTTATTTGTTTATTTTTTTAAAGTTTTGATCTCCTCTTGTGTTTAAATGACTGTAGCTACAATCTTCACAATCGGAGCCTTAAGCTAAAAAGCTTACAGCGCCTAGTGTTCCCTGGCAGTCTCCATTCCAAGTACTAACTAAGCGCACAAGCTCGGGATTCCTAAGAGTGCTATGGCCATAAGCAATGACTGTTGGCTGTAGAAGACTATTTGTAATGACTGTTCTAAGAGTAGCTCTTGTTACAGAGCTGCTTGTAAACTAAAAAGCCTCACAACTCAAAATAAATGACTGGCTTTCCAGTGTTTTTTGTTTGTTTGTTTTTTATTTGTTTGTTTATTTTTTATTCATTTATTGTTTATTTGTTTATTTTTTTTTTTAAAGTTTTGATCTCCTCTCGTGTTTAAATGACTGTAGCTACAATCTTCACAATCGGAGCCTTAAGCTAAAACGCTTACAGCGCCTAGTGTTCCCTGGCAGTCTCCATTCCAAGTACTAACTAAGCGCACAAGCTCGGGATTCCTAAGAGTGCTAAGGCCATAAGCAATGACTGTTGGCTGTAGAAGACTATTTGTAATGACTTGTTCTAAGAGTAGCTCTTGTTACAGAGCTGCTTGTAAACTAAAAAGCCTCACAACTCAAAATAAATGACTGGCTTTCCAGTGTTTTTTGTTTGTTTGTTTTTTATTTGTTTGTTTATTTTTTATTCATTTATTGTTTATTTGTTTATTTTTTTAAGTTTTGATCTCCTCTTGTGTTTAAATGACTGTAGCTACAATCCACAATCGGAGCCTTAAGCTAAAAAGCTTACAGCGCCTAGTGTTCCCTGGCAGTTTCCATTCCAAGTACTAACTAAGCGCACAAGCTCGGGATTCCTAAGAGTGCTATGGCCATAAGCAATGACTGTTGGCTGTAGAAGACTATTTGTAATGACTGTTCTAAGAGTAACTCTTGTTACAGAGCTGCTTGTAAACTAAAAAGCCTCACAACTCAAAATAAATGACTGGATTTCCAGTGTTTTTTGTTTGTTTGTTTTTTTATTTGTTTGTTTATTTTTTAGTCATGTATTGTTTATTTGTTTATTTTTTTAACGTTTTGATCTCCTCTTGTGTTTAAATGACTGTAGCTACAATCTTCACAATCGGAGCCTTAAGCTAAAAAGCTTACAGCGCCTAGTGTTCCCTGGCAGTCTCCATTCCAAGTACTAACTAAGCGCACAAGCTCGGGATTCCTAAGAGTGCTATGGCCATAAGCAATGACTGTTGGCTGTAGAAGACTATTTGTAATGACTGTTCTAAGAGTAACTCTTGTTACAGAGCTGCTTGTAAACTAAAAAGCCTCACAACTCAAAATAAATGACTGGCTTTCCAGTGTTTTTTTTTGTTTATTTGTTTTTTTATTTGTTTGTTTATTTTTTATTCATGTATTGTTTATTTGTTTATTTTTTTAACGTTTTGATCTCCTCTTGTGTTTAAATGACTGTAGCTACAATCTTCACAATCGGAGCCTTAAGCTAAAAAGCTTACAGCGCCTAGTGTTCCCTGGCAGTCTCCATTCCAAGTACTAACTAAGCGCACAAGCTCGGGATTCCTAAGAGTGCTATGGCCATAAGCAATGACTGTTGGCTGTATAAGACTATTTGTAATGACTCTTCTAAGAGTAACTCTTGTTACAGAGCTGCTTGTAAACTAAAAAGCCTCACAACTCAAAATAAATGACTGGCTTTCCAGTGTTTTTTTGTTTGTTTGTTTTTTTTATTTGTTTGTTTATTTTTTATTCATGTATTGTTTATTTGTTTATTTTTTTAACGTTTTGATCTCCTCTTGTGTTTAAATGACTGTAGCTACAATCTTCACAATCGGAGCCTTAAGCTAAAAAGCTTACAGCGCCTAGTGTTCCCTGGCAGTCTCCATTCCAAGTACTAACTAAGCGCACAAGCTCGGGATTCCTAAGAGTGCTATGGCCATAAGCAATGACTGTTGGCTGTAGAAGACTATTTGTAATGACTTGTTCTAAGAGTAGCTCTTGTTACAGAGCTGCTTGTAAACTAAAAAGCCTCACAACTCAAAATAAATGACTGGCTTTCCAGTGTTTTTTGTTTGTTTGTTTTTTATTTGTTTGTTTATTTTTTATTCATTTATTGTTTATTTGTTTATTTTTTTAAGTTTTGATCTCCTCTTGTGTTTAAATGACTGTAGCTACAATCTTCACAATCGGAGCCTTAAGCTAAAAAGCTTACAGCGCCTAGTGTTCCCTGGCAGTTTCCATTCCAAGTACTAACTAAGCGCACAAGCTCGGGATTCCTAAGAGTGCTATGGCCATAAGCAATGACTGTTGGCTGTAGAAGACTATTTGTAATGACTGTTCTAAGAGTAACTCTTGTTACAGAGCTGCTTGTAAACTAAAAAGCCTCACAACTCAAAATAAATGACTGGCTTTCCAGTGTTTTTTTTGTTTATTTGTTTTTTTATTTGTTTGTTTATTTTTTATTCATTTATTGTTTATTTGTTTATTTTTTTTAAGTTTTGATCTCCTCTTGTGTTTAAATGACTGTAGCTACAATCTTCACAATCGGAGCCTTAAGCTAAAAAGCTTACAGCGCCTAGTGTTCCCTGGCAGTCTCCATTCCAAGTACTAACTAAGCGCACAAGCTCGGGATTCCTAAGAGTGCTATGGCCATAAGCAATGACTGTTGGCTGTAGAAGACTATTTGTAATGACTCTTCTAAGAGTAACTCTTGTTACAGAGCTGCTTGTAAACTAAAAAGCCTCACAACTCAAAATAAATGACTGGCTTTCCAGTGTTTTTTTTTGTTTATTTGTTTTTTTATTTGTTTGTTTATTTTTTATTCATTTATTGTTTATTTGTTTATTTTTTTAAAGTTTTGATCTCCTCTTGTGTTTAAATGACTGTAGCTACAATCTTCACAATCGGAGCCTTAAGCTAAAAAGCTTACAGCGCCTAGTGTTCCCTGGCAGTTTCCATTCCAAGTACTAACTAAGCGCACAAGCTCGGGATTCCTAAGAGTGCTATGGCCATAAGCAATGACTGTTGGCTGTAGAAGACTATTTGTAATGACTCTTCTAAGAGTAACTCTTGTTACAGAGCTGCTTGTAAACTAAAAAGCCTCACAACTCAAAATAAATGACTGGCTTTTCCAGTGTTTTTTTTTTGTTTGTTTTTTTTATTTGTTTGTTTATTTTTTATTCATGTATTGTTTATTTGTTTATTTTTTTAACGTTTTGATCTCCTCTTGTGTTTAAATGACTGTAGCTACAATCTTCACAATCGGAGCCTTAAGCTAAAAAGCTTACAGCGCCTAGTGTTCCCTGGCAGTCTCCATTCCAAGTACTAACTAAGCGCACAAGCTCGGGATTCCTAAGAGTGCTATGGCCATAAGCAATGACTGTTGGCTGTAGAAGACTATTTGTAATGACTTGTTCTAAGAGTAGCTCTTGTTACAAAGCTGCTTGTAAACTAAAAAGCCTCACAACTCAAAATAAATGACTGGCTTTCCAGTGTTTTTTGTTTGTTTGTTTTTTATTTGTTTGTTTATTTTTTATTCATTTATTGTTTATTTGTTTATTTTTTTAAGTTTTGATCTCCTCTTGTGTTTAAATGACTGTAGCTACAATCTTCACAATCGGAGCCTTAAGCTAAAAAGCTTACAGCGCCTAGTGTTCCCTGGCAGTTTCCATTCCAAGTACTAACTAAGCGCACAAGCTCGGGATTCCTAAGAGTGCTATGGCCATAAGCAATGACTGTTGGCTGTAGAAGACTATTTGTAATGACTGTTCTAAGAGTAACTCTTGTTACAGAGCTGCTTGTAAACTAAAAAGCCTCACAACTCAAAATAAATGACTGGCTTTCCAGTGTTTTTTTTGTTTATTTGTTTTTTTATTTGTTTGTTTATTTTTTATTCATTTATTGTTTATTTGTTTATTTTTTTAAAGTTTTGATCTCCTCTTGTGTTTAAATGACTGTAGCTACAATCTTCACAATCGGAGCCTTAAGCTAAAAAGCTTACAGCGCCTAGTGTTCCCTGGCAGTTTCCATTCCAAGTACTAACTAAGCGCACAAGCTCGGGATTCCTAAGAGTGCTATGGCCATAAGCAATGACTGTTGGCTGTAGAAGACTATTTGTAATGACTGTTCTAAGAGTAACTCTTGTTACAGAGCTGCTTGTAAACTAAAAAGCCTCACAACTCAAAATAAATGACTGGCTTTCCAGTGTTTTTTTTGTTTATTTGTTTTTTTTTATTTGTTTGTTTATTTTTTATTCATGTATTGTTTATTTGTTTATTTTTTTAACGTTTTGATCTCCTCTTGTGTTTAAATGACTGTAGCTACAATCTTCACAATCGGAGCCTTAAGCTAAAAAGCTTACAGCGCCTAGTGTTCCCTGGCAGTCTCCATTCCAAGTACTAACTAAGCGCACAAGCTCGGGATTCCTAAGAGTGCTATGGCCATAAGCAATGACTGTTGGCTGTAGAAGACTATTTGTAATGACTTGTTCTAAGAGTAGCTCTTGTTACAGAGCTGCTTGTAAACTAAAAAGCCTCACAACTCAAAATAAATGACTGGCTTTCCAGTGTTTTTTGTTTGTTTGTTTTTTATTTGTTTGTTTATTTTTTATTCATTTATTGTTTATTTGTTTATTTTTTTAACGTTTTGATCTCCTCTTGTGTTTAAATGACTGTAGCTACAATCTTCACAATCGGAGCCTTAAGCTAAAAAGCTTACAGCGCCTAGTGTTCCCTGGCAGTCTCCATTCCAAGTACTAACTAAGCGCACAAGCTCGGGATTCCTAAGAGTGCTATGGCCATAAGCAATGACTGTTGGCTGTAGAAGACTATTTGTAATGACTGTTCTAAGAGTAACTCTTGTTACAGAGCTGCTTGTAAACTAAAAAGCCTCACAACTCAAAATAAATGACTGGCTTTCCAGTGTTTTTTGTTTGTTTGTTTTTTTATTTGTTTGTTTATTTTTTATTCATGTATTGTTTATTTGTTTATTTTTTTAACGTTTTGATCTCCTCTTGTGTTTAAATGACTGTAGCTACAATCTTCACAATCGGAGCCTTAAGCTAAAAAGCTTACAGCGACTAGTGTTCCCTGGCAGTTTCCATTCCAAGTACTAACTAAGCGCACAAGCTCGGGATTCCTAAGAGTGCTATGGCCATAAGCAATGACTGTTGGCCGTAGAAGACTATTTGTAATGACTGTTCTAAGAGTAACTCTTGTTACAGAGCTGCTTGTAAACTAAAAAGCCTCACAACTCAAAATAAATGACTGGCTTTCCAGTGTTTTTTTTGTTTATTTGTTTTTTTATTTGTTTGTTTATTTTTTATTCATTTATTGTTTATTTGTTTATTTTTTTAAAGTTTTGATCTCCTCTTGTGTTTAAATGACTGTAGCTACAATCTTCACAATCGGAGCCTTAAGCTAAAAAGCTTACAGCGCCTAGTGTTCCCTGGCAGTCTCCATTCCAAGTACTAACTAAGCGCACAAGCTCGGGATTCCTAAGAGTGCTATGGCCATAAGCAATGACTGTTGGCTGTAGAAGACTATTTGTAATGACTGTTCTAAGAGTAACTCTTGTTACAGAGCTGCTTGCAAACTAAAAAGCCTCACAACTCAAAATAAATGACTGGCTTTCCAGTGTTTTTTGTTTGTTTGTTTTTTTATTTGTTTGTTTATTTTTTATTCATGTATTGTTTATTTGTTTATTTTTTTAACGTTTTGATCTCCTCTTGTGTTTAAATGACTGTAGCTACAATCTTCACAATCGGAGCCTTAAGCTAAAAAGCTTACAGCGCCTAGTGTTCCCTGGCAGTCTCCATTCCAAGTACTAACTAAGCGCACAAGCTCGGGATTCCTAAGAGTGCTATGGCCATAAGCAATGACTGTTGGCTGTAGAAGACTATTTGTAATGACTGTTCTAAGAGTAACTCTTGTTACAGAGCTGCTTGCAAACTAAAAAGCCTCACAACTCAAAATAAATGACTGGCTTTCCAGTGTTTTTTGTTTGTTTGTTTGTTTTTTATTTGTTTGTTTATTTTTTATTCATTTATTGTTTATTTGTTTTTTTTTTTTCAGGTTTGATCTCCTTTTGTGTTTAAATGACTATACTACAATCTTCACAATCGGAGCCTTAAGCTAAAAAGCTTACAGCGCCTAGTGTTCCCTGGCAGTCTCCATTCCAAGTACTAACTAAGCGCACAAGCTCGGGATTCCTAAGAGTGCTATGGCCATAAGCAATGACTGTTGGCTGTAGAAGACTATTTGTAATGACTGTTCTAAGAGTAACTCTTGTTACAGAGCTGCTTGTAAACTAAAAAGCCTTACAACTCAAAATAAATGACTGGCTTTCCAGTGTTTTTTTTTTTTTGTTTATTTGTTTTTTTATTTGTTTGTTTATTTTTTATTCATTTATTGTTTATTTGTTTATTTTTTTAAAGTTTTGATCTCCTCTTGTGTTTAAATGACTGTAGCTACAATCTTCACAATCGGAGCCTTAAGCTAAAAAGCTTACAGCGCCTAGTGTTCCCTGGCAGTCTCCATTCCAAGTACTAACTAAGCGCACAAGCTCGGGATTCCTAAGAGTGCTATGGCCATAAGCAATGACTGTTGGCTGTAGAAGACTATTTGTAATGACTGTTCTAAGAGTAACTCTTGTTACAGAGCTGCTTGTAAACTAAAAAGCCTTACAACTCAAAATAAATGACTGGCTTTCCAGTGTTTTTTTTTTTGTTTATTTGTTTTTTTATTTGTTTGTTTATTTTTTATTCATTTATTGTTTATTTGTTTATTTTTTTAAAGTTTTGATCTCCTCTTGTGTTTAAATGACTGTAGCTACAATCTTCACAATCGGAGCCTTAAGCTAAAAAGCTTACAGCGCCTAGTGTTCCCTGGCAGTCTCCATTCCAAGTACTAACTAAGCGCACAAGCTCGGGATTCCTAAGAGTGCTATGGCCATAAGCAATGACTGTTGCCTGTAGAAGACTATTTGTAATGACTCTTCTAAGAGTAACTCTTGTTACAGAGCTGCTTGTAAACTAAAAAGCCTCACAACTCAAAATAAATGACTGGCTTTCCAGTGTTTTTTGTTTGTTTGTTTGTTTTATTTGTTTGTTTATTTTTTATTCATGTATTGTTTATTTGTTTATTTTTTTAACGTTTTGATCTCCTCTTGTGTTTAAATGACTGTAGCTACAATCTTCACAATCGGAGCCTTAAGCTAAAAAGCTTACAGCGCCTAGTGTTCCCTGGCAGTCTCCATTCCAAGTACTAACTAAGCGCACAAGCTCGGGATTCCTAAGAGTGCTATGGCCATAAGCAATGACTGTTGGCTGTAGAAGACTATTTGTAATGACTCTTCTAAGAGTAACTCTTGTTACAGAGCTGCTTGTAAACTAAAAAGCCTCACAACTCAAAATAAATGTCTGGCTTTCCAGTGTTTTTTGTTTGTTTGTTTGTTTTTTATTTGTTTGTTTATTTTTTATTCATTTATTGTTTATTTGTTTATTTTTTTTCAGTTTTGATCTCCTCTTGTGTTTAAATGACTGTACTACAATCTTCACAATCGGAGCCTTAAGCTAAAAAGCTTACAGCGCCTAGTGTTCCCTGGCAGTCTCCATTCCAAGTACTAACTAAGCGCACAAGCTCGGGATTCCTAAGAGTGCTATGGCCATAAGCAATGACTGTTGGCTGTAGAAGACTATTTGTAATGACTGTTCTAAGAGTAACTCTTGTTACAGAGCTGCTTGTAAACTAAAAAGCCTCACAACTCAAAATAAATGACTGGCTTTCCAGTGTTTTTTGTTTATTTGTTTTTTTATTTGTTTGTTTATTTTTTATTCATGTATTGTTTATTTGTTTATTTTTTTTAAAGTTTTGATCTCCTCTTGTGTTTAAATGACTGTAGCTACAATCTTCACAATCGGAGCCTTAAGCTAAAAAGCTTACAGCGCCTAGTGTTCCCTGGCAGTCTCCATTCCAAGTACTAACTAAGCGCACAAGCTCGGGATTCCTAAGAGTGCTATGGCCATAAGCAATGACTGTTGGCTGTAGAAGACTATTTGTAATGACTCTTCTAAGAGTAACTCTTGTTACAGAGCTGCTTGCAAACTAAAAAGCCTCACAACTCAAAATAAATGTCTGGCTTTCCAGTGTTTTTTGTTTGTTTGTTTGTTTTTTATTTGTTTGTTTATTTTTTATTCATTTATTGTTTATTTGTTTATTTTTTTTTCAGGTTTGATCTCCTCTTGTGTTTAAATGACTGTAGCTACAATCTTCACAATCGGAGCCTTAAGCTAAAAAGCTTACAGCGCCTAGTGTTCCCTGGCAGTCTCCATTCCAAGTACTAACTAAGCGCACAAGCTCGGGATTCCTAAGAGTG
Source organism: Hoplias malabaricus (assembly GCF_029633855.1). Lineage (NCBI taxonomy): Eukaryota > Metazoa > Chordata > Actinopteri > Characiformes > Erythrinidae > Hoplias > Hoplias malabaricus. The sequence goes on from NC_089818.1 coordinate 10,247,998, forward strand.
CTATGGCCATAAGCAATGACTGTTGGCTGTAGAAGACTATTTGTAATGACTGTTCTAAGAGTGACTCTTGTTACAGAGCTGATTGTAAACTAAAAAGCCTCACAACTCAAAATAAATGACTGGCTTTCCAGTGTTTTTTGTTTATTGGTTTTTTTATTTGTTTGTTTATTTTTTATTCATTTATTGTTTATTTTTTTAAAGTTTTGATCTCCTCTTGTGTTTAAATGACTGTAGCTACAATCTTCACAATCGGAGCCTCAAGCTAAAAAGCTTACAGCGCCTAGTGTTCCCTGGCAGTCTCCATTCCAAGTACTAACTAAGCGCACAAGCTCGGGATTCCTAAGAGTGCTATGGCCATAAGCAATGACTGTTGGCTGTAGAAGACTATTTGTAATGACTGTTCTAAGAGTAACTCTTGTTACAGAGCTGCTTGCAAACTAAAAAGCCTCACAACTCAAAATAAATGACTGGCTTTCCAGTGTTTTTTGTTTGTTTGTTTGTTTTTTATTTGTTTGTTTATTTTTTATTCATTTATTGTTTATTTGTTTATTTTTTTTTCAGGTTTGATCTCCTCTTGTGTTTAAATGACTGTAGCTACAATCTTCACAATCGGAGCCTTAAGCTAAAAAGCTTACAGCGCCTAGTGTTCCCTGGCAGTCTCCATTCCAAGTACTAACTAAGCGCACAAGCTCGGGATTCCTAAGAGTGCTATGGCCATAAGCAATGACTGTTGGCTGTAGAAGACTATTTGTAATGACTGTTCTAAGAGTAACTCTTGTTACAGAGCTGCTTGTAAACTAAAAAGCCTCACAACTCAAAATAAATGACTGGCTTTCCAGTGTTTTTTGTTTATTTGTTTTTTTATTTGTTTGTTTATTTTTTATTCATTTATTGTTTATTTTTTTAAAGTTTTGATCTCCTCTTGTGTTTAAATGACTGTAGCTACAATCTTCACAATCGGAGCCTTAAGCTAAAAAGCTTACAGCGCCTAGTGTTCCCTGGCAGTCTCCATTCCAAGTACTAACTAAGCGCACAAGCTCGGGATTCCTAAGAGTGCTATGGCCATAAGCAATGACTGTTGGCTGTAGAAGACTATTTGTAATGACTGTTCTAAAAGTAACTCTTGTTACAGAGCTGCTTGCAAACTAAAAAGCCTCACAACTCAAAATAAATGACTGGCTTTCCAGTGTTTTTTGTTTGTTTGTTTGTTTTTTATTTGTTTGTTTATTTTTTATTCATTTATTGTTTATTTGTTTATTTTTTTTTAGGGTTTGATCTCCTCTTGTGTTTAAATGACTATACTACAATCTTCACAATCGGAGCCTTAAGCTAAAAAGCTTACAGCGCCTAGTGTTCCCTGGCAGTCTCCATTCCAAGTACTAACTAAGCGCACAAGCTCGGGATTCCTAAGAGTGCTATGGCCATAAGCAATGACTGTTGGCTGTAGAAGACTATTTGTAATGACTGTTCTAAGAGTAACTCTTGTTACAGAGCTGCTTGTAAACTAAAAAGCCTTACAACTCAAAATAAATGACTGGCTTTCCAGTGTTTTTTTATTGTTTATTTGTTTTTTTATTTGTTTGTTTATTTTTTATTCATTTATTGTTTATTTGTTTATTTTTTTAAAGTTTTGATCTCCTCTTGTGTTTAAATGACTGTAGCTACAATCTTCACAATCGGAGCCTTAAGCTAAAAAGCTTACAGCGCCTAGTGTTCCCTGGCAGTCTCCATTCCAAGTACTAACTAAGCGCACAAGCTCGGGATTCCTAAGAGTGCTATGGCCATAAGCAATGACTGTTGGCTGTAGAAGACTATTTGTAATGACTCTTCTAAGAGTAACTCTTGTTACAGAGCTGCTTGTAAACTAAAAAGCCTCACAACTCAAAATAAATGACTGGCTTTCCAGTGTTTTTTGTTTGTTTGGTTGTTTTATTTGTTTGTTTATTTTTTATTCATGTATTGTTTATTTGTTTATTTTTTTAACGTTTTGATCTCCTCTTGTGTTTAAATGACTGTAGCTACAATCTTCACAATCTGAGCCTTAAGCTAAAAAGCTTACAGCGCCTAGTGTTCCCTGGCAGTCTCCATTCCAAGTACTAACTAAGCGCACAAGCTCGGGATTCCTAAGAGTGCTATGGCCATAAGCAATGACTGTTGGCTGTAGAAGACTATTTGTAATGACTCTTCTAAGAGTAACTCTTGTTACAGAGCTGCTTGCAAACTAAAAAGCCTCACAACTCAAAATAAATGACTGGCTTTCCAGTGTTTTTTGTTTGTTTGTTTGTTTTTTATTTGTTTGTTTATTTTTTATTCATTTATTGTTTATTTGTTTATTTTTTTTCAGGTTTGATCTCCTCTTGTGTTTAAATGACTGTACTACAATCTTCACAATCGGAGCCTTAAGCTAAAAAGCTTACAGCGCCTAGTGTTCCCTGGCAGTCTCCATTCCAAGTACTAACTAAGCGCACAAGCTCGGGATTCCTAAGAGTGCTATGGCCATAAGCAATGACTGTTGGCTGTAGAAGACTATTTGTAATGACTGTTCTAAGAGTAACTCTTGTTACAGAGCTGCTTGTAAACTAAAAAGCCTCACAACTCAAAATAAATGACTGGCTTTCCAGTGTTTTTTGTTTATTTGTTTTTTTATTTGTTTGTTTATTTTTTATTCATGTATTGTTTATTTGTTTATTTTTTTTAAAGTTTTGATCTCCTCTTGTGTTTAAATGACTGTAGCTACAATCTTCACAATCGGAGCCTTAAGCTAAAAAGCTTACAGCGCCTAGTGTTCCCTGGCAGTCTCCATTCCAAGTACTAACTAAGCGCACAAGCTCGGGATTCCTAAGAGTGCTATGGCCATAAGCAATGACTGTTGGCTGTAGAAGACTATTTGTAATGACTGTTCTAAGAGTAACTCTTGTTATAGAGCTGCTTGTAAACTAAAAAGCCTCACATCTCAAAATAAATGACTGGCTTTCCAGTGTTTTTTGTTTATTTGTTTTTTTATTTGTTTGTTTATTTTTTATTCATGTATTGTTTATTTGGTTATTTTTTTTAAGTTTTGATCTCCTCTTGTGTTTAAATGACTGTAGCTACAATCTTCACAATCGGAGCCTTAAGCTAAAAAGCTTACAGCGCCTAGTGTTCCCTGGCAGTCTCCATTCCAAGTACTAACTAAGCGCACAAGCTCGGGATTCCTAAGAGTGCTATGGCCATAAGCAATGACTGTTGGCTGTAGAAGACTATTTGTAATGACTCTTCTAAGAGTAACTCTTGTTACAGAGCTGCTTGTAAACTAAAAAGCCTCAAAACTCAAAATAAATGACTGGCTTTCCAGTGTTTTTTGTTTGTTTGTTTTTTTTATATGTTTGTTTATTTTTTATTCATTTATTGTTTATTTGTTTATTTTTTTTTAAGTTTTGATCTCCTCTTGTGTTTAAATGACTGTAGCTACAATCTTCACAATCAGAGCCTTAAGCTAAAAAGCTTACAGCGCCTAGTGTTCCCTGGCAGTCTCCATTCCAAATACTAACTAAGCGCACAAGCTCGGGATTCCTAAGAGTGCTATGGCCATAAGCAATGACTGTTGGCTGTAGAAGACTATTTGTAATGACTGTTCTTAGAGTAACTCTTGTTACAGAGCTGCTTGTAAGCTAAAAAGCCTCACAACTCAAAATAAATGACTGGCTTTCCAGTGTTTTTTGTTTGTTTGTTTGTTTTATTTGTTTGTTTATTTTTTATTCATTTATTGTTTATTTGTTTATTTTTTTCAGGTTTGATCTCCTCTTGTGTTTGAATGACTGTAGCTACAATCTTCACAATAGGAGCCTTAAGCTAAAAAGCTTACAGCGCCTAGTGTTCCCTGGCAGTCTCCATTCCAAGTACTAACTAAGCGCATAAGCTCGGGATTCCTAAGAGTGCTATGGCCATAAGCAATGACTGTTGGCTGTAGAAGACTATTTGTAATGACTGTTCTAAGAGTAACTCTTGTTACAGAGCTGCTTGTAAACTAAAAAGCCTCACATCTCAAAATAAATGACTGGCTTTCCAGTGTTTTTTGTTTATTTGTTTTTTTATTTGTTTGTTTATTTTTTATTCATGTATTGTTTATTTGGTTATTTTTTTTAAGTTTTGATCTCCTCTTGTGTTTAAATGACTGTAGCTACAATCTTCACAATCGGAGCCTTAAGCTAAAAAGCTTACAGCGCCTAGTGTTCCCTGGCACTCTCCATTCCAAGTACTAACTAAGCGCACAAGCTCGGGATTCCTAAGAGTGCTATGGCCATAAGCAATGACTGTTGGCTGTAGAAGACTATTTGTAATGACTGTTCTAAGAGTAGCTCTTGTTACAGAGCTGCTTGTAAACTAAAAAGCCTCACAACTCAAAATAAATGACTGGCTTTCCAGTGTTTTTTGTTTATTTGTTTTTTTACTTGTTTGTTTATTTTTTATTCATTTATTGTTTATTTGTTTATTTTTTTAAAGTTTTGATCTCCTCTTGTGTTTAAATGACTGTAGCTACAATCTTCACAATCGGAGCCTTAAGCTAAAAAGCTTACAGCGCCTAGTGTTCCCTGGCAGTCTCCATTCCAAGTACTAACTAAGCGCACAAGCTCGGGATTCCTAAGAGTGCTATGGCCATAAGCAATGACTGTTGGCTGTAGAAGACAATTTGTAATGACTGTTCTAAGAGTAACTCTTGTTACAGAGCTGCTTGTAAACTAAAAAGCCTCACATCTCAAAATAAATGACTGGCTTTCCAGTGTTTTTTGTTTATTTGTTTTTTTATTTGTTTGTTTATTTTTTATTCATTTATTGTTTATTTGTTTATTTTTTTTAAAGTTTTGATCTCCTCTTGTGTTTAAATGACTGTAGCTACAATCTTCACAATCGGAGCCTTAAGCTAAAAAGCTTACAGCGCCTAGTGTTCCCTGGCAGTCTCCATTCCAAGTACTAACTAAGCGCACAAGCTCGGGATTCCTAAGAGTGCTATGGCCATAAGCAATGACTGTTGGCTGTAGAAGACTATTTGTAATGACTGTTCTAAGAGTAACTCTTGTTACAGAGCTGCTTGTAAACTAAAAAGCCTCACATCTCAAAATAAATGACTGGCTTTCCAGTGTTTTTTGTTTATTTGTTTTTTTATTTGTTTGTTTATTTTTTATTCATGTATTGTTTATTTGGTTATTTTTTTTCAGGTTTGATCTCCTCTTGTGTTTGAATGACTGTAGCTACAATCTTCACAATAGGAGCCTTAAGCTAAAAAGCTTACAGCGCCTAGTGTTCCCTGGCAGTCTCCATTCCAAGTACTAACTAAGCGCATAAGCTCGGGATTCCTAAGAGTGCTATGGCCATAAGCAATGACTGTTGGCTGTAGAAGACTATTTGTAATGACTGTTCTAAGAGTAACTCTTGTTACAGAGCTGCTTGTAAACTAAAAAGCCTCACATCTCAAAATAAATGACTGACTTTCCAGTGTTTTTTGTTTATTTGTTTTTTTATTTGTTTGTTTATTTTTTATTCATTTATTGTTTATTTGTTTATTTTTTTTAAAGTTTTGATCTCCTCTTGTGTTTAAATGACTGTAGCTACAGTCTTCACAATCGGAGCCTTAAGCTAAAAAGCTTACAGCGCCTAGTGTTCCCTGGCAGTCTCCATTCCAAGTACTAACTAAGCGCACAAGCTCGGGATTCCTAAGAGTGCTATGGCCATAAGCAATGACTGTTGGCTGTAGAAGACTATTTGTAATGACTGTTCTAAGAGTAACTCTTGTTACAGAGCTGCTTGTAAACTAAAAAGCCTCACATCTCAAAATAAATGACTGGCTTTCCAGTGTTTTTTGTTTATTTGTTTTTTTATTTGTTTGTTTATTTTTTATTCATGTATTGTTTATTTGGTTATTTTTTTTCAGGTTTGATCTCCTCTTGTGTTTGAATGACTGTAGCTACAATCTTCACAATAGGAGCCTTAAGCTAAAAAGCTTACAGCGCCTAGTGTTCCCTGGCAGTCTCCATTCCAAGTACTAACTAAGCGCACAACATCGGGATTCCTAAGAGTGCTATGGCCATAAGCAATGACTGTTGGCTGAAGCAGACAATTTGTAATGACTGTTCTAAGAGTAACACTTGTTAAAGAGCTGCTTGTAAACTAAAAGGCCTCACAACTCAAAATAAATGACTGGCTTTCCAGTGTTTTTTGTTTGTTTGTTTTTTTATTTGTTTGTTTATTTTTTTTATTCATTTATTGTTCATTTGTTTATTTTTTTAAAGTTTTGATCTCTTCTTGTGTATAAATGACTGTAGCTACAATCTTCACAACCGGAGCCTTAAGCTAAAAAGCTTACAGCGCCTAGTGTTCCCTGGCAGTCTCCATTCCAAGTACTAACTAAGCGCACAAGCTCGGGATTCCTAAGAGTGCTATGGCCATAAGCAATGACTGTTGGCTGTAGAAGACTATTTGTAATGACTGTTCTAAGAGTAACTCTTGTTACAGAGCTGCTTGTAAACTAAAAAGCCTCACAACTCAAAATAAATGACTGGCTTTCCAGTGTTTTTTGTTTATTTGTTTTTTTATTTGTTTGTTTATTTTTTATTCATTTATTGTTTATTTGTTTATTTTTTAAAAGTTTTGATCTCTTCTTGTGTTTAAATGACTGTAGCTACAATCTTCACAATCGGAGCCTTAAGCTAAAAAGCTTACAGCGCCTAGTGTTCCCTGGCAGTCTCCATTCCAAGTACTAACTAAGCGCACAACATCGGGATTCCTAAGAGTGCTATGGCCATAAGCAATGACTGTTGGCTGTAGCAGACAATTTGTAATGACTGTTCTAAGAGTAACACTTGTTAAAGAGCTGCTTGTAAACTAAAAGGCCTTACAACTCAAAATAAATGACTGGCTTTCCAGTGTTTTTTGTTTGTTTGTTTTTTTATTTGTTTGTTTATTTTTTTATTCATTTATTGTTTATTTGTTTATTTTTTTAAAGTTTTGATCTCTTCTTGTGTTTAAATGACTGTAGCTACAATCTTCACAATCGGAGCCTTAAGCTAAAAAGCTTACAGCGCCTAGTGTTCCCTGGCAGTCTCCATTCCAAGTACTAACTAAGCGCACAAGCTCGGGATTCCTAAGAGTGCTATGGCCATAAGCAATGACTGTTGGCTGTAGAAGACTATTTGTAATGACTGTTCTAAGAGTAACTCTTGTTACAGAGCTGCTTGTAAACTAAAAAGCCTCACAACTCAAAATAAATGACGGGCTTTCCAGTGTTTTTTATTCATTTATTGTTTATTTGTTTATTTTTTATTCATTTATTGTTTATTTGTTTATTTTTTTTAAGTTTTTATCTCCTCTTGTGTTTAAATGACTGTAGCTACAATCTTCACAATCGGAGCCTTAAGCTAAAAAGCTTACAGCGCCTAGTGTTCCCTGGCAGTCTCCATTCCAAGTACTAACTAAGCGCACAAGCTCGGGATTCCTAAGAGTGCTATGGCCATAAGCAATGACTGTTGGCTGTGGAAGACTATTTGTAATGACTGTTCTAAGAGTAACTCTTGTTACAGAGCTGCTTGTAAACTAAAAAGCCTCACAACTCAAAATAAATGACTGGCTTTCCAGTGTTTTTTGTTTGTTTGTTTTTTTATTTGTTTGTTTATTTTTTATTCATTTATTGTTTATTTGTTTATTTTTTTAAAGTTTTGATCTCCTCTTGTGTTTAAATGACTGTAGCTACAATCTTCACAATCGGAGCCTTAAGCTAAAAAGCTTACAGCGCCTAGTGTTCCCTGGCAGTCTCCATTCCAAGTACTAACTAAGCGCACAAGCTCGGGATTCCTAAGAGTGCTATGGCCATAAGCAATGACTGTTGGCTGTAGAAGACAATTTGTAATGACTGTTCTAAGAGTAACTCTTGTTACAGAGCTGCTTGTAAACTAAAAAGCCTCACATCTCAAAATAAATGACTGGCTTTCCAGTGTTTTTTGTTTATTTGTTTTTTTATTTGTTTGTTTATTTTTTATTCATTTATTGTTTATTTGTTTATTTTTTTTAAAGTTTTGATCTCCTCTTGTGTTTAAATGACTGTAGCTACAATCTTCACAATCGGAGCCTTAAGCTAAAAAGCTTACAGCGCCTAGTGTTCCCTGGCAGTCTCCATTCCAAGTACTAACTAAGCGCACAAGCTCGGGATTCCTAAGAGTGCTATGGCCATAAGCAATGACTGTTGGCTGTAGAAGACTATTTGTAATGACTGTTCTAAGAGTAACTCTTGTTACAGAGCTGCTTGTAAACTAAAAAGCCTCACATCTCAAAATAAATGACTGGCTTTCCAGTGTTTTTTGTTTATTTGTTTTTTTATTTGTTTGTTTATTTTTTATTCATGTATTGTTTATTTGGTTATTTTTTTTCAGGTTTGATCTCCTCTTGTGTTTGAATGACTGTAGCTACAATCTTCACAATAGGAGCCTTAAGCTAAAAAGCTTACAGCGCCTAGTGTTCCCTGGCAGTCTCCATTCCAAGTACTAACTAAGCGCATAAGCTCGGGATTCCTAAGAGTGCTATGGCCATAAGCAATGACTGTTGGCTGTAGAAGACTATTTGTAATGACTGTTCTAAGAGTAACTCTTGTTACAGAGCTGCTTGTAAACTAAAAAGCCTCACATCTCAAAATAAATGACTGACTTTCCAGTGTTTTTTGTTTATTTGTTTTTTTATTTGTTTGTTTATTTTTTATTCATTTATTGTTTATTTGTTTATTTTTTTTAAAGTTTTGATCTCCTCTTGTGTTTAAATGACTGTAGCTACAATCTTCACAATCGGAGCCTTAAGCTAAAAAGCTTACAGCGCCTAGTGTTCCCTGGCAGTCTCCATTCCAAGTACTAACTAAGCGCACAAGCTCGGGATTCCTAAGAGTGCTATGGCCATAAGCAATGACTGTTGGCTGTAGAAGACAATTTGTAATGACTGTTCTAAGAGTAACTCTTGTTACAGAGCTGCTTGTAAACTAAAAAGCCTCACATCTCAAAATAAATGACTGGCTTTCCAGTGTTTTTTGTTTATTTGTTTTTTTATTTGTTTGTTTATTTTTTATTCATTTATTGTTTATTTGTTTATTTTTTTTAAAGTTTTGATCTCCTCTTGTGTTTAAATGACTGTAGCTACAATCTTCACAATCGGAGCCTTAAGCTAAAAAGCTTACAGCGCCTAGTGTTCCCTGGCAGTCTCCATTCCAAGTACTAACTAAGCGCACAAGCTCGGGATTCCTAAGAGTGCTATGGCCATAAGCAATGACTGTTGGCTGTAGAAGACTATTTGTAATGACTGTTCTAAGAGTAACTCTTGTTACAGAGCTGCTTGTAAACTAAAAAGCCTCACATCTCAAAATAAATGACTGGCTTTCCAGTGTTTTTTGTTTATTTGTTTTTTTATTTGTTTGTTTATTTTTTATTCATGTATTGTTTATTTGGTTATTTTTTTTCAGGTTTGATCTCCTCTTGTGTTTGAATGACTGTAGCTACAATCTTCACAATAGGAGCCTTAAGCTAAAAAGCTTACAGCGCCTAGTGTTCCCTGGCAGTCTCCATTCCAAGTACTAACTAAGCGCACAACATCGGGATTCCTAAGAGTGCTATGGCCATAAGCAATGACTGTTGGCTGAAGCAGACAATTTGTAATGACTGTTCTAAGAGTAACACTTGTTAAAGAGCTGCTTGTAAACTAAAAGGCCTCACAACTCAAAATAAATGACTGGCTTTCCAGTGTTTTTTGTTTGTTTGTTTTTTTATTTGTTTGTTTATTTTTTTTATTCATTTATTGTTCATTTGTTTATTTTTTTAAAGTTTTGATCTCTTCTTGTGTTTAAATGACTGTAGCTACAATCTTCACAACCGGAGCCTTAAGCTAAAAAGCTTACAGCGCCTAGTGTTCCCTGGCAGTCTCCATTCCAAGTACTAACTAAGCGCACAAGCTCGGGATTCCTAAGAGTGCTATGGCCATAAGCAATGACTGTTGGCTGTAGAAGACTATTTGTAATGACTGTTCTAAGAGTAACTCTTGTTACAGAGCTGCTTGTAAACTAAAAAGCCTCACAACTCAAAATAAATGACTGGCTTTCCAGTGTTTTTTGTTTATTTGTTTTTTTATTTGTTTGTTTATTTTTTATTCATTTATTGTTTATTTGTTTATTTTTTAAAAGTTTTGATCTCTTCTTGTGTTTAAATGACTGTAGCTACAATCTTCACAACCGGAGCCTTAAGCTAAAAAGCTTACAGCGCCTAGTGTTCCCTGGCAGTCTCCATTCCAAGTACTAACTAAGCGCACAACATCGGGATTCCTAAGAGTGCTATGGCCATAAGCAATGACTGTTGGCTGTAGCAGACAATTTGTAATGACTGTTCTAAGAGTAACACTTGTTAAAGAGCTGCTTGTAAACTAAAAGGCCTCACAACTCAAAATAAATGACTGGCTTTCCAGTGTTTTTTGTTTGTTTGTTTTTTTATTTGTTTGTTTATTTTTTTATTCATTTATTGTTTATTTGTTTATTTTTTTAAAGTTTTGATCTCTTCTTGTGTTTAAATGACTGTAGCTACAATCTTCACAATCGGAGCCTTAAGCTAAAAAGCTTACAGCGCCTAGTGTTCCCTGGCAGTCTCCATTCCAAGTACTAACTAAGCGCACAAGCTCGGGATTCCTAAGAGTGCTATGGCCATAAGCAATGACTGTTGGCTGTAGAAGACTATTTGTAATGACTGTTCTAAGAGTAACTCTTGTTACAGAGCTGCTTGTAAACTAAAAAGCCTCACAACTCAAAATAAATGACGGGCTTTCCAGTGTTTTTTATTCATTTATTGTTTATTTGTTTATTTTTTATTCATTTATTGTTTATTTGTTTATTTTTTTTAAGTTTTTATCTCCTCTTGTGTTTAAATGACTGTAGCTACAATCTTCACAATCGGAGCCTTAAGCTAAAAAGCTTACAGCGCCTAGTGTTCCCTGGCAGTCTCCATTCCAAGTACTAACTAAGCGCACAAGCTCGGGATTCCTAAGAGTGCTATGGCCATAAGCAATGACTGTTGGCTGTGGAAGACTATTTGTAATGACTGTTCTAAGAGTAACTCTTGTTACAGAGCTGCTTGTAAACTAAAAAGCCTCACAACTCAAAATAAATGACTGGCTTTCCAGTGTTTTTTGTTTGTTTGTTTTTTTATTTGTTTGTTTATTTTTTATTCATTTATTGTTTATTTGTTTATTTTTTTAAAGTTTTGATCTCCTCTTGTGTTTAAATGACTTTAGCTACAATCTTCACAATCGGAGCCTTAAGCTAAAAAGCTTACAGCGCCTAGTGTTCCCTGGCAGTCTCCATTCCAAGTACTAACTAAGCGCACAAGCTCGGGATTCCTAAGAGTGCTATGGCCATAAGCAATGACTGTTGGCTGTAGAAGACTATTTGTAATGACTGTTCTAAGAGTAACTCTTGTTACAGAGCTGCTTGTAAACTAAAAAGCCTCACAACTCAAAATAAATGACGGGCTTTCCAGTGTTTTTTATTCATTTATTGTTTATTTGTTTATTTTTTATTCATTTATTGTTTATTTGTTTATTTTTTTAAAGTTTTGATCTCCTCTTGTGTTTAAATGACTGTAGCTACAATCTTCACAATCGGAGCCTTAAGCTAAAAACCTTACGGCGCCTAGTGTTCCCTGGCAGTCTCCATTCCAAGTACTAACTAAGCGCACAAGCTCGGGATTCCTAAGATTGCTATGGCCACAAGCAATGACTGTTGGCTGTAGAAGACTATTTGTAATGACTGTTCTAAGAGTAACTCTTGTTACAGAGCTGCTTGTAAACTAAAAAGCCTCACAACTCAAAATAAATGACTGGCTTTCCAGTGTTTTTTGTTTGTTTGTTTTTTTATTTGTTTGTTTATTTTTTATTCATTTATTGTTTATTTGTTTATTTTTTTTAAGTTTTGATCTCCTCTTGTGTTTAAATGACTGTAGCTACAATCTTCACAATCGGAGCCTTAAGCTAAAAAGCTTACAGCGCCTAGTGTTCCCTGGCAGTCTCCATTCCAAGTACTAACTAAGCGCATAAGCTCGGGATTCCTAAGAGTGCTATGGCCATAAGCAATGACTGTTGGCTGTAGAAGACTATTTGTAATGACTGTTCTAAGAGTAACTCTTGTTACAGAGCTGCTTGTAAACTAAAAAGCCTCACATCTCAAAATAAATGACTGGCTTTCCAGTGTTTTTTGTTTATTTGTTTTTTTATTTGTTTGTTTATTTTTTATTCATTTATTGTTTATTTGTTTATTTTTTTTAAAGTTTTGATCTCCTCTTGTGTTTAAATGACTGTAGCTACAATCTTCACAATCGGAGCCTTAAGCTAAAAAGCTTACAGCGCCTAGTGTTCCCTGGCAGTCTCCATTCCAAGTACTAACTAAGCGCACAAGCTCGGGATTCCTAAGAGTGCTATGGCCATAAGCAATGACTGTTGGCTGTAGAAGACTATTTGTAATGACTGTTCTAAGAGTAACTCTTGTTACAGAGCTGCTTGTAAACTAAAAAGCCTCACATCTCAAAATAAATGACTGGCTTTCCAGTGTTTTTTGTTTGTTTGTTTTTTTATTTGTTTGTTTATTTTTTATTCATGTATTGTTTATTTGGTTATTTTTTTTCAGGTTTGATCTCCTCTTGTGTTTGAATGACTGTAGCTACAATCTTCACAATAGGAGCCTTAAGCTAAAAAGCTTACAGCGCCTAGTGTTCCCTGGCAGTCTCCATTCCAAGTACTAACTAAGCGCATAAGCTCGGGATTCCTAAGAGTGCTATGGCCATAAGCAATGACTGTTGGCTGTAGAAGACTATTTGTAATGACTGTTCTAAGAGTAACTCTTGTTACAGAGCTGCTTGTAAACTAAAAAGCCTCACATCTCAAAATAAATGACTGGCTTTCCAGTGTTTTTTGTTTATTTGTTTTTTTATTTGTTTGTTTATTTTTTATTCATTTATTGTTTATTTGTTTATTTTTTTTAAAGTTTTTATCTCCTCTTGTGTTTAAATGACTGTAGCTACAATCTTCACAATCGGAGCCTTAAGCTAAAAAGCTTACAGCGCCTAGTGTTCCCTGGCAGTCTCCATTCCAAGTACTAACTAAGCGCACAAGCTCGGGATTCCTAAGAGTGCTATGGCCATAAGCAATGACTGTTGGCTGTAGAAGACTATTTGTAATGACTGTTCTAAGAGTAACTCTTGTTACAGAGCTGCTTGTAAACTAAAAAGCCTCACATCTCAAAATAAATGACTGGCTTTCCAGTATTTTTTGTTTATTTGTTTTTTTATTTGTTTGTTTATTTTTTATTCATGTATTGTTTATTTGGTTATTTTTTTTCAGGTTTGATCTCCTCTTGTGTTTGAATGACTGTAGCTACAATCTTCACAATAGGAGCCTTAAGCTAAAAAGCTTACAGCGCCTAGTGTTCCCTGGCAGTCTCCATTCCAAGTACTAACTAAGCGCACAACATCGGGATTCCTAAGAGTGCTATGGCCATAAGCAATGACTGTTGGCTGAAGCAGACAATTTGTAATGACTGTTCTAAGAGTAACACTTGTTAAAGAGCTGCTTGTAAACTAAAAGGCCTCACAACTCAAAATAAATGACTGGCTTTCCAGTGTTTTTTGTTTGTTTGTTTTTTTATTTGTTTGTTTATTTTTTTTATTCATTTATTGTTCATTTGTTTATTTTTTTAAAGTTTTGATCTCTTCTTGTGTTTAAATGACTGTAGCTACAATCTTCACAATCGGAGCCTTAAGCTAAAAAGCTTACAGCGCCTAGTGTTCCCTGGCAGTCTCCATTCCAAGTACTAACTAAGCGCACAAGCTCGGGATTCCTAAGAGTGCTATGGCCATAAGCAATGACTGTTGGCTGTAGAAGACTATTTGTAATGACTGTTCTAAGAGTAACTCTTGTTACAGAGCTGCTTGTAAACTAAAAAGCCTCACAACTCAAAATAAATGACTGGCTTTCCAGTGTTTTTTGTTTATTTGTTTTTTTATTTGTTTGTTTATTTTTTATTCATTTATTGTTTATTTGTTTATTTTTTAAAAGTTTTGATCTCTTCTTGTGTTTAAATGACTGTAGCTACAATCTTCACAATCGGAGCCTTAAGCTAAAAAGCTTACAGCGCCTAGTGTTCCCTGGCAGTCTCCATTCCAAGTACTAACTAAGCGCACAACATCGGGATTCCTAAGAGTGCTATGGCCATAAGCAATGACTGTTGGCTGTAGCAGACAATTTGTAATGACTGTTCTAAGAGTAACACTTGTTAAAGAGCTGCTTGTAAACTAAAAGGCCTCACAACTCAAAATAAATGACTGGCTTTCCAGTGTTTTTTGTTTGTTTGTTTTTTTATTTGTTTGTTTATTTTTTTATTCATTTATTGTTTATTTGTTTATTTTTTTAAAGTTTTGATCTCTTCTTGTGTTTAAATGACTGTAGCTACAATCTTCACAATCGGAGCCTTAAGCTAAAAAGCTTACAGCGCCTAGTGTTCCCTGGCAGTCTCCATTCCAAGTACTAACTAAGCGCACAAGCTCGGGATTCCTAAGAGTGCTATGGCCATAAGCAATGACTGTTGGCTGTAGAAGACTATTTGTAATGACTGTTCTAAGAGTAACTCTTGTTACAGAGCTGCTTGTAAACTAAAAAGCCTCACAACTCAAAATAAATGACGGGCTTTCCAGTGTTTTTTATTCATTTATTGTTTATTTGTTTATTTTTTATTCATTTATTGTTTATTTGTTTATTTTTTTTAAGTTTTTATCTCCTCTTGTGTTTAAATGACTGTAGCTACAATCTTCACAATCGGAGCCTTAAGCTAAAAAGCTTACAGCGCCTAGTGTTCCCTGGCAGTCTCCATTCCAAGTACTAACTAAGCGCACAAGCTCGGGATTCCTAAGAGTGCTATGGCCATAAGCAATGACTGTTGGCTGTGGAAGACTATTTGTAATGACTGTTCTAAGAGTAACTCTTGTTACAGAGCTGCTTGTAAACTAAAAAGCCTCACAACTCAAAATAAATGACTGGCTTTCCAGTGTTTTTTGTTTGTTTGTTTTTTTATTTGTTTGTTTATTTTTTATTCATTTATTGTTTATTTGTTTATTTTTTTAAAGTTTTGATCTCCTCTTGTGTTTAAATGACTGTAGCTACAATCTTCACAATCGGAGCCTTAAGCTAAAAACCTTACAGCGCCTAGTGTTCCCTGGCAGTCTCCATTCCAAGTACTAACTAAGCGCACAAGCTCGGGATTCCTAAGAGTGCTATGGCCATAAGCAATGACTGTTGGCTGTAGAAGACTATTTGTAATGACTGTTCTAAGAGTAACTCTTGTTACAGAGCTGCTTGTAAACTAAAAAGCCTCACAACTCAAAATAAATGACGGGCTTTCCAGTGTTTTTTATTCATTTATTGTTTATTTGTTTATTTTTTATTCATTTATTGTTTATTTGTTTATTTTTTTAAAGTTTTGATCTCCTCTTGTGTTTAAATGACTGTAGCTACAATCTTCACAATCGGAGCCTTAAGCTAAAAACCTTACAGCGCCTAGTGTTCCCTGGCAGTCTCCATTCCAAGTACTAACTAAGCGCACAAGCTCGGGATTCCTAAGAGTGCTATGGCCATAAGCAATGACTGTTGGCTGTAGAAGACTATTTGTAATGACTGTTCTAAGAGTAACTCTTGTTACAGAGCTGCTTGTAAACTAAAAAGCCTCACAACTCAAAATAAATGACTGGCTTTCCAGTGTTTTTTGTTTGTTTGTTTTTTTATTTGTTTGTTTATTTTTTATTCATTTATTGTTTATTTGTTTATTTTTTTTAAGTTTTGATCTCCTCTTGTGTTTAAATGACTGTAGCTACAATCTTCATAATCGGAGCCTTAAGCTAAAAAGCTTACAGCGCCTAGTGTTCCCTGGCAGTCTCCATTCCAAGTACTAACTAAGCGCACAACATCGGGATTCCTAAGAGTGCTATGGCCATAAGCAATGACTGTTGGCTGAAGCAGACAATTTGTAATGACTGTTCTAAGAGTAACACTTGTTAAAGAGCTGCTTGTAAACTAAAAGGCCTCACAACTCAAAATAAATGACTGGCTTTCCAGTGTTTTTTGTTTGTTTGTTTTTTTATTTGTTTGTTTATTTTTTTTATTCATTTATTGTTCATTTGTTTATTTTTTTAAAGTTTTGATCTCTTCTTGTGTTTAAATGACTGTAGCTACAATCTTCACAATCGGAGCCTTAAGCTAAAAAGCTTACAGCGCCTAGTGTTCCCTGGCAGTCTCCATTCCAAGTACTAACTAAGCGCACAACATCGGGATTCCTAAGAGTGCTATGGCCATAAGCAATGACTGTTGGCTGTAGCAGACAATTTGTAATGACTGTTCTAAGAGTAACACTTGTTAAAGAGCTGCTTGTAAACTAAAAGGCCTCACAACTCAAAATAAATGACTGGCTTTCCAGTGTTTTTTGTTTGTTTGTTTTTTTATTTGTTTGTTTATTTTTTTTATTCATTTATTGTTCATTTGTTTATTTTTTTAAAGTTTTGATCTCTTCTTGTGTTTAAATGACTGTAGCTACAATCTTCACAATCGGAGCCTTAAGCTAAAAAGCTTACAGCGCCTAGTGTTCCCTGGCAGTCTCCATTCCAAGTACTAACTAAGCGCACAACATCGGGATTCCTAAGAGTGCTATGGCCATAAGCAATGACTGTTGGCTGTAGCAGACAATTTATAATGACTGTTCTAAGAGTAACACTTGTTAAAGAGCTGCTTGTAAACTAAAAGGCCTCACAAATCAAAATAAATGACTGGCTTTCCAGTGTTTTTTGTTTGTTTGTTTTTTTATTTGTTTGTTTATTTTTTTATTCATTTATTGTTTATTTGTTTATTTTTTTAAAGTTTTGATCTCTTCTTGTGTTTAAATGACTGTAGCTACAATCTTCACAATCGGAGCCTTAAGCTAAAAAGCTTACAGCGCCTAGTGTTCCCTGGCAGTCTCCATTCCAAGTACTAACTAAGCGCACAAGCTCGGGATTCCTAAGAGTGCTATGGCCATAAGCAATGACTGTTGGCTGTGGAAGACTATTTGTAATGACTGTTCTAAGAGTAACTCTTGTTACAGAGCTGCTTGTAAACTAAAAAGCCTCACAACTCAAAATAAATGACGGGCTTTCCAGTGTTTTTTATTCATTTATTGTTTATTTGTTTATTTTTTATTCATTTATTGTTTATTTGTTTATTTTTTTCAGGTTTTTATCTCCTCTTGTGTTTAAATGACTGTAGCTACAATCTTCACAATCGGAGCCTTAAGCTAAAAAGCTTACAGCGCCTAGTGTTCCCTGGCAGTCTCCATTCCAAGTACTAACTAAGCGCACAAGCTCGGGATTCCTAAGAGTGCTATGGCCATAAGCAATGACTGTTGGCTGTGGAAGACTATTTGTAATGACTGTTCTAAGAGTAACTCTTGTTACAGAGCTGCTTGTAAACTAAAAAGCCTCACAACTCAAAATAAATGACTGGCTTTCCAGTGTTTTTTGTTTGTTTGTTTTTTTATTTGTTTGTTTATTTTTTATTCATTTATTGTTTATTTGTTTATTTTTTTAAAGTTTTGATCTCCTCTTGTGTTTAAATGACTGTAGCTACAATCTTCACAATCGGAGCCTTAAGCTAAAAAGCTTACAGCGCCTAGTGTTCCCTGGCAGTCTCCATTCCAAGTACTAACTAAACGCACAAGCTCGGGATTCCTAAGAGTGCTATGGCCATAAGCAATGACTGTTGGCTGTAGAAGACTATTTGTAATGACTGTTCTAAGAGTAACTCTTGTTACAGAGCTGCTTGTAAACTAAAAAGCCTCACAACTCAAAATAAATGACGGGCTTTCCAGTGTTTTTTATTCATTTATTGTTTATTTGTTTATTTTTTATTCATTTATTGTTTATTTGTTTATTTTTTTAAAGTTTTTATCTCCTCTTGTGTTTAAATGACTGTAGCTACAATCTTCACAATCGGAGCCTTAAGCTAAAAAGCTTACAGCGCCTAGTGTTCCCTGGCAGTCTCCATTCCAAGTACTAACTAAGCGCACAAGCTCGGGATTCCTAAGAGTGCTATGGCCATAAGCAATGACTGTTGGCTGTGGAAGACTATTTGTAATGACTGTTCTAAGAGTAACTCTTGTTACAGAGCTGCTTGTAAACTAAAAAGCCTCACAACTCAAAATAAATGACTGGCTTTCCAGTGTTTTTTGTTTGTTTGTTTTTTTATTTGTTTGTTTATTTTTTATTCATTTATTGTTTATTTGTTTATTTTTTTAAAGTTTTGATCTCCTCTTGTGTTTAAATGACTGTAGCTACAATCTTCACAATCGGAGCCTTAAGCTAAAAAGCTTACAGCGCCTAGTGTTCCCTGGCAGTCTCCATTCCAAGTACTAACTAAACGCACAAGCTCGGGATTCCTAAGAGTGCTATGGCCATAAGCAATGACTGTTGGCTGTAGAAGACTATTTGTAATGACTGTTCTAAGAGTAACTCTTGTTACAGAGCTGCTTGTAAACTAAAAAGCCTCACAACTCAAAATAAATGACGGGCTTTCCAGTGTTTTTTATTCATTTATTGTTTATTTGTTTATTTTTTATTCATTTATTGTTTATTTGTTTATTTTTTTAAAGTTTTGATCTCCTCTTGTGTTTAAATGACTGTAGCTACAATCTTCACAATCGGAGCCTTAAGCTAAAAAGCTTACAGCGCCTAGTGTTCCCTGGCAGTCTCCATTCCAAGTACTAACTAAGCGCACAAGCTCGGGATTCCTAAGAGTGCTATGGCCATAAGCAATGACTGTTGGCTGTGGAAGACTATTTGTAATGACTGTTCTAAGAGTAACTCTTGTTACAGAGCTGCTTGTAAACTAAAAAGCCTCACAACTCAAAATAAATGACTGGCTTTCCAGTGTTTTTTGTTTGTTTGTTTTTTTATTTGTTTGTTTATTTTTTATTCATTTATTGTTTATTTGTTTATTTTTTTAAAGTTTTGATCTCCTCTTGTGTTTAAATGACTGTAGCTACAATCTTCACAATCGGAGCCTTAAGCTAAAAAGCTTACAGCGCCTAGTGTTCCCTGGCAGTCTCCATTCCAAGTACTAACTAAACGCACAAGCTCGGGATTCCTAAGAGTGCTATGGCCATAAGCAATGACTGTTGGCTGTAGAAGACTATTTGTAATGACTGTTCTAAGAGTAACTCTTGTTACAGAGCTGCTTGTAAACTAAAAAGCCTCACAACTCAAAATAAATGACGGGCTTTCCAGTGTTTTTTATTCATTTATTGTTTATTTGTTTATTTTTTATTCATTTATTGTTTATTTGTTTATTTTTTTAAAGTTTTGATCTCCTCTTGTGTTTAAATGACTGTAGCTACAATCTTCACAATCGGAGCCTTAAGCTAAAAACCTTACAGCGCCTAGTGTTCCCTGGCAGTCTCCATTCCAAGTACTAACTAAGCGCACAAGCTCGGGATTCCTAAGATTGCTATGGCCATAAGCAATGACTGTTGGCTGTGGAAGACTATTTGTAATGACTGTTCTAAGAGTAACTCTTGTTACAGAGCTGCTTGTAAACTAAAAAGCCTCACAACTCAAAATAAATGACTGGCTTTCCAGTGTTTTTTGTTTGTTTGTTTTTTTATTTGTTTGTTTATTTTTTATTCATTTATTGTTTATTTGTTTATTTTTTTAAAGTTTTGATCTCCTCTTGTGTTTAAATGACTGTAGCTACAATCTTCACAATCGGAGCCTTAAGCTAAAAAGCTTACAGCGCCTAGTGTTCCCTGGCAGTCTCCATTCCAAGTACTAACTAAGCGCACAACATCGGGATTCCTAAGAGTGCTATGGCCATAAGCAATGACTGTTGGCTGTAGCAGACAATTTGTAATGACTGTTCTAAGAGTAACACTTGTTAAAGAGCTGCTTGTAAACTAAAAGGCCTCACAACTCAAAATAAATGACTGGCTTTCCAGTGTTTTTTGTTTGTTTGTTTTTTTATTTGTTTGTTTATTTTTTTATTCATTTATTGTTTATTTGTTTATTTTTTTAAAGTTTTGATCTCTTCTTGTGTTTAAATGACTGTAGCTACAATCTTCACAATCGGAGCCTTAAGCTAAAAAGCTTACAGCGCCTAGTGTTCCCTGGCAGTCTCCATTCCAAGTACTAACTAAGCGCACAAGCTCGGGATTCCTAAGAGTGCTATGGCCATAAGCAATGACTGTTGGCTGTAGAAGACTATTTGTAATGACTGTTCTAAGAGTAACTCTTGTTACAGAGCTGCTTGTAAACTAAAAAGCCTCACAACTCAAAATAAATGACTGGCTTTCCAGTGTTTTTTATTCATTTATTGTTTATTTGTTTATTTTTTATTCATTTATTGTTTATTTGTTTATGTTTTAAAAGTTTTGATCTCTTCTTGTGTTTAAATGACTGTAGCTACAATCTTCACAATCGGAGCCTTAAGCTAAAAAGCTTACAGCGCCTAGTGTTCCCTGGCAGTCTCCATTCCAAGTACTAACTAAGCGCACAACATCGGGATTCCTAAGAGTGCTATGGCCATAAGCAATGACTGTTGGCTGTAGCAGACAATTTGTAATGACTGTTCTAAGAGTAACACTTGTTAAAGAGCTGCTTGTAAACTAAAAGGCCTCACAACTCAAAATAAATGACTGGCTTTCCAGTGTTTTTTGTTTGTTTGTTTTTTTATTTGTTTGTTTATTTTTTTATTCATTTATTGTTTATTTGTTTATTTTTTTAAAGTTTTGATCTCTTCTTGCGTTTAAATGACTGTAGCTACAATCTTCACAATCGGAGCCTTAAGCTAAAAAGCTTACAGCGCCTAGTGTTCCCTGGCAGTCTCCATTCCAAGTACTAACTAAGCGCACAAGCTCGGGATTCCTAAGAGTGCTATGGCCATAAGCAATGACTGTTGGCTGTGGAAGACTATTTGTAATGACTGTTCTAAGAGTAACTCTTGTTACAGAGCTGCTTGTAAACTAAAAAGCCTCACAACTCAAAATAAATGACTGGCTTTCCAGTGTTTTTTGTTTGTTTGTTTTTTTATTTGTTTGTTTATTTTTTATTCATTTATTGTTTATTTGTTTATTTTTTTAAAGTTTTGATCTCCTCTTGTGTTTAAATGACTGTAGCTACAATCTTCACAATCGGAGCCTTAAGCTAAAAAGCTTACAGCGCCTAGTGTTCCCTGGCAGTCTCCATTCCAAGTACTAACTAAGCGCACAACATCGGGATTCCTAAGAGTGCTATGGCCATAAGCAATGACTGTTGGCTGTAGCAGACAATTTGTAATGACTGTTCTAAGAGTAACACTTGTTAAAGAGCTGCTTGTAAACTAAAAGGCCTCACAACTCAAAATAAATGACTGGCTTTCCAGGGTTTTTTGTTTGTTTTTATTTATTTGTTTGTTTATTTTTTTATTCATTTATTGTTTATTTGTTTATTTTTTTAAAGTTTTGATCTCTTCTTGTGTTTAAATGACTGTAGCTACAATCTTCACAATCGGAGCCTTAAGCTAAAAAGCTTACAGCGCCTAGTGTTCCCTGGCAGTCTCCATTCCAAGTACTAACTAAGCGCACAAGCTCGGGATTCCTAAGAGTGCTATGGCCATAAGCAATGACTGTTGGCTGTAGAAGACTATTTGTAATGACTGTTCTAAGAGTAACTCTTGTTACAGAGCTGCTTGTAAACTAAAAAGCCTCACAACTCAAAATAAATGACGGGCTTTCCAGTGTTTTTTATTCATTTATTGTTTATTTGTTTATTTTTTATTCATTTATTGTTTATTTGTTTATTTTTTTAAAGTTTTGATCTCCTCTTGTGTTTAAATGACTGTAGCTACAATCTTCACAATCGGAGCCTTAAGCTAAAAAGCTTACAGCGCCTAGTGTTCCCTGGCAGTCTCCATTCCAAGTACTAACTAAGCGCACAAGCTCGGGATTCCTAAGAGTGCTATGGCCATAAGCAATGACTGTTGGCTGTAGAAGACTATTTGTAATGACTGTTCTAAGAGTAACTCTTGTTACAGAGCTGCTTGTAAACTAAAAAGCCTCACAACTCAAAATAAATGACTGGCTTTCCAGTGTTTTTTGTTTATTTGTTTTTTTTATTTGTTTGTTTATTTTTTTATTCATTTATTGTTTATTTGTTTATTTTTTTTTAAGTTTTGATCTCCTCTTGTGTTTAAATGACTGTAGCTACAATCTTCACAATCGGAGCCTTAAGCTAAAAAGCTTACAGCGCCTAGTGTTCCCTGGCAGTCTCCATTCCAAGTACTAACTAAGCGCACAAGCTCGGGATTCCTAAGAGTGCTATGGCCATAAGCAATGACTGTTGGCTGTAGAAGACTATTTGTAATGACTGTTCTAAGAGTAACTCTTGTTACAGAGCTGCTTGTAAACTAAAAAGCCTCACAACTCAAAATAAATGACTGGCTTTCCAGTGTTTTTTGTTTATTTGTTTTTTTATTTGTTTGTTTATTTTTTATTCATTTATTGTTTATTTGTTTATTTTTTAAAAGTTTTGATCTCTTCTTGTGTTTAAATGACTGTAGCTACAATCTTCACAATCGGAGCCTTAAGCTAAAAAGCTTACAGCGCCTAGTGTTCCCTGGCAGTCTCCATTCCAAGTACTAACTAAGCGCACAAGCTCGGGATTCCTAAGAGTGCTATGGCCATAAGCAATGACTGTTGGCTGTAGAAGACTATTTGTAATGACTGTTCTAAGAGTAACTCTTGTTACAGAGCTGCTTGTAAACTAAAAAGCCTCACAACTCAAAATAAATGACTGGCTTTCCAGTGTTTTTTGTTTATTTGTTTTTTTTATTTGTTTGTTTATTTTTTTATTCATTTATTGTTTATTTGTTTATTTTTTTTTAAGTTTTGATCTCCTCTTGTGTTTAAATGACTGTAGCTACAATCTTCACAATCGGAGCCTTAAGCTAAAAAGCTTACAGCGCCTAGTGTTCCCTGGCAGTCTCCATTCCAAGTACTAACTAAGCGCACAAGCTCGGGATTCCTAAGAGTGCTATGGCCATAAGCAATGACTGTTGGCTGTAGAAGACTATTTGTAATGACTGTTCTAAGAGTAACTCTTGTTACAGAGCTGCTTGTAAACTAAAAGGCCTCACAACTCAAAATAAATGACTGGCTTTCCAGTGTTTTTTGTTTGTTTGTTTTTTTATTTGTTTGTTTATTTTTTTATTCATTTATTGTTTATTTGTTTATTTTTTTAAAGTTTTGATCTCTTCTTGCGTTTAAATGACTGTAGCTACAATCTTCACAATCGGAGCCTTAAGCTAAAAAGCTTACAGCGCCTAGTGTTCCCTGGCAGTCTCCATTCCAAGTACTAACTAAGCGCACAAGCTCGGGATTCCTAAGAGTGCTATGGCCATAAGCAATGACTGTTGGCTGTAGAAGACTATTTGTAATGACTGTTCTAAGAGTAACTCTTGTTACAGAGCTGGTTGTAAACTAAAAAGCCTCACAACTCAAAATAAATGACGGGCTTTCCAGTGTTTTTTATTCATTTATTGTTTATTTGTTTATTTTTTATTCATTTATTGTTTATTTGTTTATTTTTTAAAAGTTTTTATCTCCTCTTGTGTTTAAATGACTGTAGCTACAATCTTCACAATCGGAGCCTTAAGCTAAAAAGCTTACAGCGCCTAGTGTTCCCTGGCAGTCTCCATTCCAAGTACTAACTAAGCGCACAACATCGGGATTCCTAAGAGTGCTATGGCCATAAGCAATGACTGTTGGCTGTAGCAGACAATTTGTAATGACTGTTCTAAGAGTAACACTTGTTAAAGAGCTGCTTGTAAACTAAAAGGCCTCACAACTCAAAATAAATGACTGGCTTTCCAGTGTTTTTTGTTTGTTTTTATCTATTTGTTTGTTTATTTTTTTATTCATTTATTGTTTATTTGTTTATTTTTTTAAAGTTTTGATCTCTTCTTGTGTTTAAATGACTGTAGCTACAATCTTCACAATCGGAGCCTTAAGCTAAAAAGCTTACAGCGCCTAGTGTTCCCTGGCAGTCTCCATTCCAAGTACTAACTAAGCGCACAAGCTCGGGATTCCTAAGAGTGCTATGGCCATAAGCAATGACTGTTGGCTGTAGAAGACTATTTGTAATGACTGTTCTAAGAGTAACTCTTGTTACAGAGCTGCTTGTAAACTAAAAAGCCTCACAACTCAAAATAAATGACTGGCTTTCCAGTGTTTTTTGTTTGTTTGTTTTTTTATTTGTTTGTTTATTTTTTATTCATTTATTGTTTATTTGTTTATTTTTTTAAAGTTTTGATCTCCTCTTGTGTTTAAATGACTGTAGCTACAATCTTCACAATCGGAGCCTTAAGCTAAAAAGCTTACAGCGCCTAGTGTTCCCTGGCAGTCTCCATTCCAAGTACTAACTAAGCGCACAACATCGGGATTCCTAAGAGTGCTATGGCCATAAGCAATGACTGTTGGCTGTAGCAGACAATTTGTAATGACTGTTCTAAGAGTAACACTTGTTAAAGAGCTGCTTGTAAACTAAAAGGCCTCACAACTCAAAATAAATGACTGGCTTTCCAGTGTTTTTTGTTTGTTTTTATCTATTTGTTTGTTTATTTTTTTATTCATTTATTGTTTATTTGTTTATTTTTTTAAAGTTTTGATCTCTTCTTGTGTTTAAATGACTGTAGCTACAATCTTCACAATCGGAGCCTTAAGCTAAAAAGCTTACAGCGCCTAGTGTTCCCTGGCAGTCTCCATTCCAAGTACTAACTAAGCGCACAAGCTCGGGATTCCTAAGAGTGCTATGGCCATAAGCAATGACTGTTGGCTGTAGAAGACTATTTGTAATGACTGTTCTAAGAGTAACTCTTGTTACAGAGCTGCTTGTAAACTAAAAAGCCTCACAACTCAAAATAAATGACTGGCTTTCCAGTGTTTTTTGTTTATTTGTTTTTTTATTTGTTTGTTTATTTTTTTATTCATTTATTGTTTATTTGTTTATTTTTTTTAAGTTTTGATCTCCTCTTGTGTTTAAATGACTGTAGCTACAATCTTCACAATCGGAGCCTTAAGCTAAAAAGCTTACAGCGCCTAGTGTTCCCTGGCAGTCTCCATTCCAAGTACTAACTAAGCGCACAAGCTCGGGATTCCTAAGAGTGCTATGGCCATAAGCAATGACTGTTGGCTGTAGAAGACTATTTGTAATGACTGTTCTAAGAGTAACTCTTGTTACAGAGCTGCTTGTAAACTAAAAAGCCTCACAACTCAAAATAAATGACTGGCTTTCCAGTGTTTTTTGTTTATTTGTTTTTTTATTTGTTTGTTTATTTTTTATTCATTTATTGTTTATTTGTTTATTTTTTAATAGTTTTGATCTCTTCTTGTGTTTAAATGACTGTAGCTACAATCTTCACAATCGGAGCCTTAAGCTAAAAAGCTTACAGCGCCTAGTGTTCCCTGGCAGTCTCCTTTCCAAGTACTAACTAAGCGCACAACATCGGGATTCCTAAGAGTGCTATGGCCATAAGCAATGACTGTTGGCTGTAGCAGACAATTTGTAATGACTGTTCTAAGAGTAACACTTGTTAAAGAGCTGCTTGTAAACTAAAAGGCCTCACAACTCAAAATAAATGACTGGCTTTCCAGTGTTTTTTGTTTGTTTGTTTTTTTATTTGTTTGTTTATTTTTTTATTCATTTATTGTTTATTTGTTTATTTTTTTAAAGTTTTGATCTCTTCTTGCGTTTAAATGACTGTAGCTACAATCTTCACAATCGGAGCCTTAAGCTAAAAAGCTTACAGCACCTAGTGTTCCCTGGCAGTCTCCATTCCAAGTACTAACTAAGCGCACAAGCTCGGGATTCCTAAGAGTGCTATGGCCATAAGCAATGACTGTTGGCTGTAGAAGACTATTTGTAATGACTGTTCTAAGAGTAACTCTTGTTACAGAGCTGGTTGTAAACTAAAAAGCCTCACAACTCAAAATAAATGACGGGCTTTCCAGTGTTTTTTATTCATTTATTGTTTATTTGTTTATTTTTTATTCATTTATTGTTTATTTGTTTATTTTTTAAAAGTTTTTATCTCCTCTTGTGTTTAAATGACTGTAGCTACAATCTTCACAATCGGAGCCTTAAGCTAAAAAGCTTACAGCGCCTAGTGTTCCCTGGCAGTCTCCATTCCAAGTACTAACTAAGCGCACAACATCGGGATTCCTAAGAGTGCTATGGCCATAAGCAATGACTGTTGGCTGTAGCAGACAATTTGTAATGACTGTTCTAAGAGTAACACTTGTTAAAGAGCTGCTTGTAAACTAAAAGGCCTCACAACTCAAAATAAATGACTGGCTTTCCAGTGTTTTTTGTTTGTTTTTATCTATTTGTTTGTTTATTTTTTTATTCATTTATTGTTTATTTGTTTATTTTTTTAAAGTTTTGATCTCTTCTTGTGTTTAAATGACTGTAGCTACAATCTTCACAATCGGAGCCTTAAGCTAAAAAGCTTACAGCGCCTAGTGTTCCCTGGCAGTCTCCATTCCAAGTACTAACTAAGCGCACAAGCTCGGGATTCCTAAGAGTGCTATGGCCATAAGCAATGACTGTTGGCTGTAGAAGACTATTTGTAATGACTGTTCTAAGAGTAACTCTTGTTACAGAGCTGCTTGTAAACTAAAAAGCCTCACAACTCAAAATAAATGACTGGCTTTCCAGTGTTTTTTGTTTGTTTGTTTTTTTATTTGTTTGTTTATTTTTTATTCATTTATTGTTTATTTGTTTATTTTTTTAAAGTTTTGATCTCCTCTTGTGTTTAAATGACTGTAGCTACAATCTTCACAATCGGAGCCTTAAGCTAAAAAGCTTACAGCGCCTAGTGTTCCCTGGCAGTCTCCATTCCAAGTACTAACTAAGCGCACAACATCGGGATTCCTAAGAGTGCTATGGCCATAAGCAATGACTGTTGGCTGTAGCAGACAATTTGTAATGACTGTTCTAAGAGTAACACTTGTTAAAGAGCTGCTTGTAAACTAAAAGGCCTCACAACTCAAAATAAATGACTGGCTTTCCAGTGTTTTTTGTTTGTTTTTATCTATTTGTTTGTTTATTTTTTTATTCATTTATTGTTTATTTGTTTATTTTTTTAAAGTTTTGATCTCTTCTTGTGTTTAAATGACTGTAGCTACAATCTTCACAATCGGAGCCTTAAGCTAAAAAGCTTACAGCGCCTAGTGTTCCCTGGCAGTCTCCATTCCAAGTACTAACTAAGCGCACAAGCTCGGGATTCCTAAGAGTGCTATGGCCATAAGCAATGACTGTTGGCTGTAGAAGACTATTTGTAATGACTGTTCTAAGAGTAACTCTTGTTACAGAGCTGCTTGTAAACTAAAAAGCCTCACAACTCAAAATAAATGACGGGCTTTCCAGTGTTTTTTATTCATTTATTGTTTATTTGTTTATTTTTTATTCATTTATTGTTTATTTGTTTATTTTTTTAAAGTTTTGATCTCCTCTTGTGTTTAAATGACTGTAGCTACAATCTTCACAATCGGAGCCTTAAGCTAAAAAGCTTACAGCGCCTAGTGTTCCCTGGCAGTCTCCATTCCAAGTACTAACTAAGCGCACAAGCTCGGGATTCCTAAGAGTGCTATGGCCATAAGCAATGACTGTTGGCTGTAGAAGACTATTTGTAATGACTGTTCTAAGAGTAACTCTTGTTACAGAGCTGCTTGTAAACTAAAAAGCCTCACAACTCAAAATAAATGACTGGCTTTCCAGTGTTTTTTGTTTGTTTGTTTTTTTATTTGTTTGTTTATTTTTTATTCATTTATTGTTTATTTCTTTATTTTTTAAAAGTTTTGATCTCCTCTTGTGTTTAAATGACTGTAGCTACAATCTTCACAATCGGAGCCTTAAGCTAAAAACCTTACAGCGCCTAGTGTTCCCTGGCAGTCTCCATTCCAAGTACTAACTAAGCGCACAAGCTCGGGATTCCTAAGATTGCTATGGCCATAAGCAATGACTGTTGGCTGTGGAAGACTATTTGTAATGACTGTTCTAAGAGTAACTCTTGTTACAGAGCTGCTTGTAAACTAAAAAGCCTCACAACTCAAAATAAATGACTGGCTTTCCAGTGTTTTTTGTTTGTTTGTTTTTTTATTTGTTTGTTTATTTTTTATTCATTTATTGTTTATTTGTTTATTTTTTAAAAGTTTTGATCTCTTCTTGTGTTTAAATGACTGTAGCTACAATCTTCACAATCGGAGCCTTAAGCTAAAAAGCTTACAGCGCCTAGTGTTCCCTGGCAGTCTCCATTCCAAGTACTAACTAAGCGCACAACATCGGGATTCCTAAGAGTGCTATGGCCATAAGCAATGACTGTTGGCTGTAGCAGACAATTTGTAATGACTGTTCTAAGAGTAACACTTGTTAAAGAGCTGCTTGTAAACTAAAAGGCCTCACAACTCAAAATAAATGACTGGCTTTCCAGTGTTTTTTGATTGTTTGTTTTTTTATTTGTTTGTTTATTTTTTTATTCATTTATTGTTTATTTGTTTATTTTTTTAAAGTTTTGATCTCTTCTTGTGTTTAAATGACTGTAGCTACAATCTTCACAATCGGAGCCTTAAGCTAAAAAGCTTACAGCGCCTAGTGTTCCCTGGCAGTCTCCATTCCAAGTACTAACTAAGCGCACAAGCTCGGGATTCCTAAGAGTGCTATGGCCATAAGCAATGACTGTTGGCTGTAGAAGACTATTTGTAATGACTGTTCTAAGAGTAACTCTTGTTACAGAGCTGCTTGTAAACTAAAAAGCCTCACAACTCAAAATAAATGACGGGCTTTCCAGTGTTTTTTATTCATTTATTGTTTATTTGTTTATTTTTTTAAAGTTTTGATCTCCTCTTGTGTTTAAATGACTGTAGCTACAATCTTCACAATCGGAGCCTTAAGCTAAAAAGCTTACAGCGCCTAGTGTTCCCTGGCAGTCTCCATTCCAAGTACTAACTAAGCGCACAAGCTCGGGATTCCTAAGAGTGCTATGGCCATAAGCAATGGCTGTTGGCTGTAGAAGACTATTTGTAATGACTGTTCTAAGAGTAACTCTTGTTACAGAGCTGCTTGTAAACTAAAAAGCCTCACAACTCAAAATAAATGACTGGCTTTCCAGTGTTTTTTGTTTGTTTGTTTTTTTATTTGTTTGTTTATTTTTTATTCATTTATTGTTTATTTGTTTATTTTTTTTAAGTTTTGATCTCCTCTTGTGTTTAAATGACTGTAGCTACAATCTTCACAATCGGAGCCTTAAGCTAAAAACCTTACAGCGCCTAGTGTTCCCTGGCAGTCTCCATTCCAAGTACTAACTAAGCGCACAAGCTCGGGATTCCTAAGATTGCTATGGCCATAAGCAATGACTGTTGGCTGTGGAAGACTATTTGTAATGACTGTTCTAAGAGTAACTCTTGTTACAGAGCTGCTTGTAAACTAAAAAGCCTCACAACTCAAAATAAATGACTGGCTTTCCAGTGTTTTTTGTTTGTTTGTTTTTTTATTTGTTTGTTTATTTTTTATTCATTTATTGTTTATTTGTTTATTTTTTTTAAGTTTTGATCTCTTGTGTTTAAATGACTGTAGCTACAATCTTCACAATCGGAGCCTTAAGCTAAAAAGCTTACAGCGCCTAGTGTTCCCTGGCAGTCTCCATTCCAAGTACTAACTAAGCGCACAACATCGGGATTCCTAAGAGTGCTATGGCCATAAGCAATGACTGTTGGCTGTAGCAGACAATTTGTAATGACTGTTCTAAGAGTAACACTTGTTAAAGAGCTGCTTGTAAACTAAAAGGCCTCACAACTCAAAATAAATGACTGGCTTTCCAGTGTTTTTTGTTTGTTTGTTTTTTTATTTGTTTGTTTATTTTTTTATTCATTTATTGTTTATTTGTTTATTTTTTTAAAGTTTTGATCTCTTCTTGTGTTTAAATGACTGTAGCTACAATCTTCACAATCGGAGCCTTAAGCTAAAAAGCTTACAGCGCCTAGTGTTCCCTGGCAGTCTCCATTCCAAGTACTAACTAAGCGCACAAGCTCGGGATTCCTAAGAGTGCTATGGCCATAAGCAATGACTGTTGGCTGTAGAAGACTATTTGTAATGACTGTTCTAAGAGTAACTCTTGTTACAGAGCTGCTTGTAAACTAAAAAGCCTCACAACTCAAAATAAATGACTGGCTTTCCAGTGTTTTTTGTTTGTTTGTTTTTTTATTTGTTTGTTTATTTTTTATTCATTTATTGTTTATTTGTTTATTTTTTTTAAGTTTTGATCTCTTGTGTTTAAATGACTGTAGCTACAATCTTCACAATCGGAGCCTTAAGCTAAAAAGCTTACAGCGCCTAGTGTTCCCTGGCAGTCTCCATTCCAAGTACTAACTAAGCGCACAAGCTCGGGATTCCTAAGAGTGCTATGGCCATAAGCAATGACTGTTGGCTGTAGAAGACTATTTGTAATGACTGTTCTAAGAGTAACTCTTGTTACAGAGCTGCTTGTAAACTAAAAAGCCTCACAACTCAAAATAAATGACTGGCTTTCCAGTGTTTTTTGTTTGTTTGTTTTTTTATTTGTTTGTTTATTTTTTTATTCATTTATTGTTTATTTGTTTATTTTTTTAAAGTTTTGATCTCTTCTTGTGTTTAAATGACTGTAGCTACAATCTTCACAATCGGAGCCTTAAGCTAAAAAGCTTACAGCGCCTAGTGTTCCCTGGCAGTCTCCATTCCAAGTACTAACTAAGCGCACAAGCTCGGGATTCCTAAGAGTGCTATGGCCATAAGCAATGACTGTTGGCTGTAGAAGACTATTTGTAATGACTGTTCTAAGAGTAACTCTTGTTACAGAGCTGCTTGTAAACTAAAAAGCCTCACAACTCAAAATAAATGACGGGCTTTCCAGTGTTTTTTATTCATTTATTGTTTATTTGTTTATTTTTTATTCATTTATTGTTTATTTGTTTATTTTTTTAAAGTTTTTATCTCCTCTTGTGTTTAAATGACTGTAGCTACAATCTTCACAATCGGAGCCTTAAGCTAAAAACCTTACAGCGCCTAGTGTTCCCTGGCAGTCTCCATTCCAAGTACTAACTAAGCGCACAAGCTCGGGATTCCTAAGATTGCTATGGCCATAAGCAATGACTGTTGGCTGTGGAAGACTATTTGTAATGACTGTTCTAAGAGTAACTCTTGTTACAGAGCTGCTTGTAAACTAAAAAGCCTCACAACTCAAAATAAATGACTGGCTTTCCAGTGTTTTTTGTTTGTTTGTTTTTTTATTTGTTTGTTTATTTTTTATTCATTTATTGTTTATTTGTTTATTTTTTAAAAGTTTTGATCTCTTCTTGTGTTTAAATGACTGTAGCTACAATCTTCACAATCGGAGCCTTAAGCTAAAAAGCTTACAGCGCCTAGTGTTCCCTGGCAGTCTCCATTCCAAGTACTAACTAAGCGCACAACATCGGGATTCCTAAGAGTGCTATGGCCATAAGCAATGACTGTTGGCTGTAGCAGACAATTTGTAATGACTGTTCTAAGAGTAACACTTGTTAAAGAGCTGCTTGTAAACTAAAAGGCCTCACAACTCAAAATAAATGACTGGCTTTCCAGTGTTTTTTGATTGTTTGTTTTTTTATTTGTTTGTTTATTTTTTTATTCATTTATTGTTTATTTGTTTATTTTTTTAAAGTTTTGATCTCTTCTTGTGTTTAAATGACTGTAGCTACAATCTTCACAATCGGAGCCTTAAGCTAAAAAGCTTACAGCGCCTAGTGTTCCCTGGCAGTCTCCATTCCAAGTACTAACTAAGCGCACAAGCTCGGGATTCCTAAGAGTGCTATGGCCATAAGCAATGACTGTTGGCTGTAGAAGACTATTTGTAATGACTGTTCTAAGAGTAACTCTTGTTACAGAGCTGCTTGTAAACTAAAAAGCCTCACAACTCAAAATAAATGACGGGCTTTCCAGTGTTTTTTATTCATTTATTGTTTATTTGTTTATTTTTTATTCATTTATTGTTTATTTGTTTATTTTTTTAAAGTTTTTATCTCCTCTTGTGTTTAAATGACTGTAGCTACAATCTTCACAATCGGAGCCTTAAGCTAAAAAGCTTACAGCGCCTAGTGTTCCCTGGCAGTCTCCATTCCAAGTACTAACTAAGCGCACAAGCTCGGGATTCCTAAGAGTGCTATGGCCATAAGCAATGACTGTTGGCTGTAGAAGACTATTTGTAATGACTGTTCTAAGAGTAACTCTTGTTACAGAGCTGCTTGTAAACTAAAAAGCCTCACAACTCAAAATAAATGACTGGCTTTCCAGTGTTTTTTGTTTGTTTGTTTTTTTATTTGTTTGTTTATTTTTTATTCATTTATTGTTTATTTCTTTATTTTTTAAAAGTTTTGATCTCCTCTTGTGTTTAAATGACTGTAGCTACAATCTTCACAATCGGAGCCTTAAGCTAAAAACCTTACAGCGCCTAGTGTTCCCTGGCAGTCTCCATTCCAAGTACTAACTAAGCGCACAAGCTCGGGATTCCTAAGATTGCTATGGCCATAAGCAATGACTGTTGGCTGTGGAAGACTATTTGTAATGACTGTTCTAAGAGTAACTCTTGTTACAGAGCTGCTTCTAAACTAAAAAGCCTCACAACTCAAAATAAATGACTGGCTTTCCAGTGTTTTTTGTTTGTTTGTTTTTTTATTTGTTTGTTTATTTTTTATTCATTTATTGTTTATTTGTTTATTTTTTAAAAGTTTTGATCTCTTCTTGTGTTTAAATGACTGTAGCTACAATCTTCACAATCGGAGCCTTAAGCTAAAAAGCTTACAGCGCCTAGTGTTCCCTGGCAGTCTCCATTCCAAGTACTAACTAAGCGCACAACATCGGGATTCCTAAGAGTGCTATGGCCATAAGCAATGACTGTTGGCTGTAGCAGACAATTTGTAATGACTGTTCTAAGAGTAACACTTGTTAAAGAGCTGCTTGTAAACTAAAAGGCCTCACAACTCAAAATAAATGACTGGCTTTCCAGTGTTTTTTGATTGTTTGTTTTTTTATTTGTTTGTTTATTTTTTTATTCATTTATTGTTTATTTGTTTATTTTTTTAAAGTTTTGATCTCTTCTTGTGTTTAAATGACTGTAGCTACAATCTTCACAATCGGAGCCTTAAGCTAAAAAGCTTACAGCGCCTAGTGTTCCCTGGCAGTCTCCATTCCAAGTACTAACTAAGCGCACAAGCTCGGGATTCCTAAGAGTGCTATGGCCATAAGCAATGACTGTTGGCTGTAGAAGACTATTTGTAATGACTGTTCTAAGAGTAACTCTTGTTACAGAGCTGCTTGTAAACTAAAAACCTCACAACTCAAAATAAATGACGGGCTTTCCAGTGTTTTTTATTCATTTATTGTTTATTTGTTTATTTTTTATTCATTTATTGTTTATTTGTTTATTTTTTTAAAGTTTTGATCTCCTCTTGTGTTTAAATGACTGTAGCTACAATCTTCACAATCGGAGCCTTAAGCTAAAAAGCTTACAGCGCCTAGTGTTCCCTGGCAGTCTCCATTCCAAGTACTAACTAAGCGCACAAGCTCGGGATTCCTAAGAGTGCTATGGCCATAAGCAATGGCTGTTGGCTGTAGAAGACTATTTGTAATGACTGTTCTAAGAGTAACTCTTGTTACAGAGCTGCTTGTAAACTAAAAAGCCTCACAACTCAAAATAAATGACTGGCTTTCCAGTGTTTTTTGTTTGTTTGTTTTTTTATTTGTTTGTTTATTTTTTATTCATTTATTGTTTATTTGTTTATTTTTTTTAAGTTTTGATCTCCTCTTGTGTTTAAATGACTGTAGCTACAATCTTCACAATCGGAGCCTTAAGCTAAAAACCTTACAGCGCCTAGTGTTCCCTGGCAGTCTCCATTCCAAGTACTAACTAAGCGCACAAGCTCGGGATTCCTAAGATTGCTATGGCCATAAGCAATGACTGTTGGCTGTGGAAGACTATTTGTAATGACTGTTCTAAGAGTAACTCTTGTTACAGAGCTGCTTGTAAACTAAAAAGCCTCACAACTCAAAATAAATGACTGGCTTTCCAGTGTTTTTTGTTTGTTTGTTTTTTTATTTGTTTGTTTATTTTTTATTCATTTATTGTTTATTTGTTTATTTTTTTTAAGTTTTGATCTCTTGTGTTTAAATGACTGTAGCTACAATCTTCACAATCGGAGCCTTAAGCTAAAAAGCTTACAGCGCCTAGTGTTCCCTGGCAGTCTCCATTCCAAGTACTAACTAAGCGCACAACATCGGGATTCCTAAGAGTGCTATGGCCATAAGCAATGACTGTTGGCTGTAGCAGACAATTTGTAATGACTGTTCTAAGAGTAACACTTGTTAAAGAGCTGCTTGTAAACTAAAAGGCCTCACAACTCAAAATAAATGACTGGCTTTCCAGTGTTTTTTGTTTGTTTGTTTTTTTATTTGTTTGTTTATTTTTTTATTCATTTATTGTTTATTTGTTTATTTTTTTAAAGTTTTGATCTCTTCTTGTGTTTAAATGACTGTAGCTACAATCTTCACAATCGGAGCCTTAAGCTAAAAAGCTTACAGCGCCTAGTGTTCCCTGGCAGTCTCCATTCCAAGTACTAACTAAGCGCACAAGCTCGGGATTCCTAAGAGTGCTATGGCCATAAGCAATGACTGTTGGCTGTAGAAGACTATTTGTAATGACTGTTCTAAGAGTAACTCTTGTTACAGAGCTGCTTGTAAACTAAAAAGCCTCACAACTCAAAATAAATGACGGGCTTTCCAGTGTTTTTTATTCATTTATTGTTTATTTGTTTATTTTTTATTCATTTATTGTTTATTTGTTTATTTTTTTTAAGTTTTTATCTCCTCTTGTGTTTAAATGACTGTAGCTACAATCTTCACAATCGGAGCCTTAAGCTAAAAAGCTTACAGCGCCTAGTGTTCCCTGGCAGTCTCCATTCCAAGTACTAACTAAGCGCACAAGCTCGGGATTCCTAAGAGTGCTATGGCCATAAGCAATGACTGTTGGCTGTAGAAGACTATTTGTAATGACTGTTCTAAGAGTAACTCTTGTTACAGAGCTGCTTGTAAACTAAAAAGCCTCACAACTCAAAATAAATGACTGGCTTTCCAGTGTTTTTTGTTTGTTTGTTTTTTTATTTGTTTGGTTATTTTTTTATTCATTTATTGTTTATTTGTTTATTTTTTTAAAGTTTTGATCTCTTCTTGTGTTTAAATGACTGTAGCTACAATCTTCACAATCGGAGCCTTAAGCTAAAAAGCTTACAGCGCCTAGTGTTCCCTGGCAGTCTCCATTCCAAGTACTAACTAAGCGCACAAGCTCGGGATTCCTAAGAGTGCTATGGCCATAAGCAATGACTGTTGGCTGTAGAAGACTATTTGTAATGACTGTTCTAAGAGTAACTCTTGTTACAGAGCTGCTTGTAAACTAAAAAGCCTCACAACTCAAAATAAATGACGGGCTTTCCAGTGTTTTTTTATTCATTTATTGTTTATTTGTTTATTTTTTATTCATTTATTGTTTATTTGTTTATTTTTTTAAAGTTTTTATCTCCTCTTGTGTTTAAATGACTGTAGCTACAATCTTCACAATCGGAGCCTTAAGCTAAAAAGCTTACAGCGCCTAGTGTTCCCTGGCAGTCTCCATTCCAAGTACTAACTAAGCGCACAAGCTCGGGATTCCTAAGAGTGCTATGGCCATAAGCAATGACTGTTGGCTGTAGAAGACTATTTGTAATGACTGTTCTAAGAGTAACTCTTGTTACAGAGCTGCTTGTAAACTAAAAAGCCTCACAACTCAAAAT
Source organism: Hoplias malabaricus (assembly GCF_029633855.1). Lineage (NCBI taxonomy): Eukaryota > Metazoa > Chordata > Actinopteri > Characiformes > Erythrinidae > Hoplias > Hoplias malabaricus. The sequence continues at coordinate 10,283,963 of NC_089818.1, forward strand.
AAATGACTGGCTTTCCAGTGTTTTTTGTTTGTTTGTTTTTTTATTTGTTTGTTTATTTTTTATTCATTTATTGTTTATTTGTTTATTTTTTTTTAAAGTTTTGATCTCCTCTTGTGTTTAAATGACTGTAGCTACAATCTTCACAATCGGAGCCTTATGCTAAAAAGCTTACAGCGCCTAGTGTTCCCTGGCAGTCTCCATTCCAAGTGCTAACTAAGCGCACAAGCTCGGGATTTCTAAGAGTGCTATGGCCATAAGCAATGACTGTTGGCTGTAGAAGACTATTTGTAATGACTGTTCTAAGAGTAACTCTTGTTACAGAGATGCTTGTAAACTAAAAAGCCTCACAACTCAAAATAAATGACTGGCTTTCCAGTGTTTTTTGTTTGTTTGTTTTTTTATTTGTTTGTTTATTTTTTATTCATTTATTGTTTATTTGTTTATTTTTTTAAAGTTTTTATCTCCTCTTGTGTTTAAATGACTGTAGCTACAATCTTCACAATCGGAGCCTTAAGCTAAAAAGCTTACAGCGCCTAGTGTTCCCTGGCAGTCTCCATTCCAAGTACTAACTAAGCGCACAAGCTCGGGATTCCTAAGAGTGCTATGGCCATAAGCAATGACTGTTGGCTGTAGAAGACTATTTGTAATGACTGTTCTAAGAGTAACTCTTGTTACAGAGCTGCTTGTAAACTAAAAAGCCTCACAACTCAAAATAAATGACTGGCTTTCCAGTGTTTTTTGTTTGTTTGTTTTTTTATTTGTTTGTTTATTTTTTATTCATTTATTGTTTATTTGTTTATTTTTTTTAAGTTTTGATCTCCTCTTGTGTTTAAATGACTGTAGCTACAATCTTCACAATCGGAGCCTTAAGCTAAAAACCTTACAGCGCCTAGTGTTCCCTGGCAGTCTCCATTCCAAGTACTAACTAAGCGCACAAGCTCGGGATTCCTAAGATTGCTATGGCCATAAGCAATGACTGTTGGCTGTGGAAGACTATTTGTAATGACTGTTCTAAGAGTAACTCTTGTTACAGAGCTGCTTGTAAACTAAAAAGCCTCACAACTCAAAATAAATGACTGGCTTTCCAGTGTTTTTTGTTTGTTTGTTTTTTTATTTGTTTGTTTATTTTTTATTCATTTATTGTTTATTTGTTTATTTTTTTTAAGTTTTGATCTCTTGTGTTTAAATGACTGTAGCTACAATCTTCACAATCGGAGCCTTAAGCTAAAAAGCTTACAGCGCCTAGTGTTCCCTGGCAGTCTCCATTCCAAGTACTAACTAAGCGCACAACATCGGGATTCCTAAGAGTGCTATGGCCATAAGCAATGACTGTTGGCTGTAGCAGACAATTTGTAATGACTGTTCTAAGAGTAACACTTGTTAAAGAGCTGCTTGTAAACTAAAAGGCCTCACAACTCAAAATAAATGACTGGCTTTCCAGTGTTTTTTGTTTGTTTGTTTTTTTATTTGTTTGTTTATTTTTTTATTCATTTATTGTTTATTTGTTTATTTTTTTTAAAGTTTTGATGTCTTCTTGTGTTTAAATGACTGTAGCTACAATCTTCACAATCGGAGCCTTAAGCTAAAAAGCTTACAGCGCCTAGTGTTCCCTGGCAGTCTCCATTCCAAGTACTAACTAAGCGCACAAGCTCGGGATTCCTAAGAGTGCTATGGCCATAAGCAATGACTGTTGGCTGTAGAAGACTATTTGTAATGACTGTTCTAAGAGTAACTCTTGTTACAGAGCTGCTTGTAAACTAAAAAGCCTCACAACTCAAAATAAATGACGGGCTTTCCAGTGTTTTTTATTCATTTATTGTTTATTTGTTTATTTTTTATTCATTTATTGTTTATTTGTTTATTTTTTTTAAGTTTTTATCTCCTCTTGTGTTTAAATGACTGTAGCTACAATCTTCACAATCGGAGCCTTAAGCTAAAAAGCTTACAGCGCCTAGTGTTCCCTGGCAGTCTCCATTCCAAGTACTAACTAAGCGCACAAGCTCGGGATTCCTAAGAGTGCTATGGCCATAAGCAATGACTGTTGGCTGTAGAAGACTATTTGTAATGACTGTTCTAAGAGTAACTCTTGTTACAGAGCTGCTTGTAAACTAAAAAGCCTCACAACTCAAAATAAATGACTGGCTTTCCAGTGTTTTTTGTTTGTTTGTTTTTTTATTTGTTTGTTTATTTTTTTATTCATTTATTGTTTATTTGTTTATTTTTTTAAAGTTTTGATCTCTTCTTGTGTTTAAATGACTGTAGCTACAATCTTCACAATCGGAGCCTTAAGCTAAAAAGCTTACAGCGCCTAGTGTTCCCTGGCAGTCTCCATTCCAAGTACTAACTAAGCGCACAAGCTCGGGATTCCTAAGAGTGCTATGGCCATAAGCAATGACTGTTGGCTGTAGAAGACTATTTGTAATGACTGTTCTAAGAGTAACTCTTGTTACAGAGCTGCTTGTAAACTAAAAAGCCTCACAACTCAAAATAAATGACGGGCTTTCCAGTGTTTTTTATTCATTTATTGTTTATTTGTTTATTTTTTATTCATTTATTGTTTATTTGTTTATTTTTTTAAAGTTTTTATCTCCTCTTGTGTTTAAATGACTGTAGCTACAATCTTCACAATCGGAGCCTTAAGCTAAAAAGCTTACAGCGCCTAGTGTTCCCTGGCAGTCTCCATTCCAAGTACTAACTAAGCGCACAAGCTCGGGATTCCTAAGAGTGCTATGGCCATAAGCAATGACTGTTGGCTGTAGAAGACTATTTGTAATGACTGTTCTAAGAGTAACTCTTGTTACAGAGCTGCTTGTAAACTAAAAAGCCTCACAACTCAAAATAAATGACTGGCTTTCCAGTGTTTTTTGTTTGTTTGTTTTTTTATTTGTTTGTTTATTTTTTTATTCATTTATTGTTTATTTGTTTATTTTTTTAAAGTTTTGATCTCTTCTTGTGTTTAAATGACTGTAGCTACAATCTTCACAATCGGAGCCTTAAGCTAAAAAGCTTACAGCGCCTAGTGTTCCCTGGCAGTCTCCATTCCAAGTACTAACTAAGCGCACAAGCTCGGGATTCCTAAGAGTGCTATGGCCATAAGCAATGACTGTTGGCTGTAGAAGACTATTTGTAATGACTGTTCTAAGAGTAACTCTTGTTACAGAGCTGCTTGTAAACTAAAAAGCCTCACAACTCAAAATAAATGCCTGGCTTTCCAGTGTTTTTTGTTTGTTTGTTTTTTTATTTGTTTGTTTATTTTTTTATTCATTTATTGTTTATTTGTTTATTTTTTTAAAGTTTTGATCTCTTCTTGTGTTTAAATGACTGTAGCTACAATCTTCACAATCGGAGCCTTAAGCTAAAAAGCTTACAGCGCCTAGTGTTCCCTGGCAGTCTCCATTCCAAGTACTAACTAAGCGCACAAGCTCGGGATTCCTAAGAGTGCTATGGCCATAAGCAATGACTGTTGGCTGTAGAAGACTATTTGTAATGACTGTTCTAAGAGTAACTCTTGTTACAGAGCTGCTTGTAAACTAAAAGGCCTCACAACTCAAAATAAATGACTGGCTTTCCAGTGTTTTTTGTTTGTTTGTTTTTTTATTTGTTTGTTTATTTTTTATTCATTTATTGTTTATTTGTTTATTTTTTTAAAGTTTTGATCTCTTCTTGTGTTTAAATGACTGTAGCTACAATCTTCACAATCGGAGCCTTAAGCTAAAAAGCTTACAGCGCCTAGTGTTCCCTGGCAGTCTCCATTCCAAGTACTAACTAAGCGCACAAGCTCGGGATTCCTAAGAGTGCTATGGCCATAAGCAATGACTGTTGGCTGTAGAAGACTATTTGTAATGACTGTTCTAAGAGTAACTCTTGTTACAGAGCTGCTTGTAAACTAAAAAGCCTCACAACTCAAAATAAATGACGGGCTTTCCAGTGTTTTTTATTCATTTATTGTTTATTTGTTTATTTTTTATTCATTTATTGTTTATTTGTTTATTTTTTTAAAGTTTTTATCTCCTCTTGTGTTTAAATGACTGTAGCTACAATCTTCACAATCGGAGCCTTAAGCTAAAAAGCTTACAGCGCCTAGTGTTCCCTGGCAGTCTCCATTCCAAGTACTAACTAAGCGCACAAGCTCGGGATTCCTAAGAGTGCTATGGCCATAAGCAATGACTGTTGGCTGTAGAAGACTATTTGTAATGACTGTTCTAAGAGTAACTCTTGTTACAGAGCTGCTTGTAAACTAAAAAGCCTCACAACTCAAAATAAATGACTGGCTTTCCAGTGTTTTTTGTTTGTTTGTTTTTTTATTTGTTTGTTTATTTTTTTATTCATTTATTGTTTATTTGTTTATTTTTTTAAAGTTTTGATCTCTTCTTGTGTTTAAATGACTGTAGCTACAATCTTCACAATCGGAGCCTTAAGCTAAAAAGCTTACAGCGCCTAGTGTTCCCTGGCAGTCTCCATTCCAAGTACTAACTAAGCGCACAAGCTCGGGATTCCTAAGAGTGCTATGGCCAAAAGCAATGGCTGTTGGCTGTAGAAGACTATTTGTAATGACTGTTCTAAGAGTAACTCTTGTTACAGAGCTGCTTGTAAACTAAAAAGCCTCACAACTCAAAATAAATGACGGGCTTTCCAGTGTTTTTTATTCATTTATTGTTTATTTGTTTATTTTTTATTCATTTATTGTTTATTTGTTTTTTTTTTTTTTAAAGTTTTGATCTCCTCTTGTGTTTAAATGACTGTAGCTACAATCTTCACAATCGGAGCCTTAAGCTAAAAAGCTTACAGCGCCTAGTGTTCCCTGGCAGTCTCCATTCCAAGTGCTAACTAAGCGCACAAGCTCGGGATTTCTAAGAGTGCTATGGCCATAAGCAATGACTGTTGGCTGTAGAAGACTATTTGTAATGACTGTTCTAAGAGTAACTCTTGTTACAGAGATGCTTGTAAACTAAAAAGCCTCACAACTCAAAATAAATGACTGGCTTTCCAGTGTTTTTTGTTTGTTTGTTTTTTTATTTGTTTGTTTATTTTTTATTCATTTATTGTTTATTTGTTTATTTTTTTAAAGTTTTTATCTCCTCTTGTGTTTAAATGACTGTAGCTACAATCTTCACAATCGGAGCCTTAAGCTAAAAAGCTTACAGCGCCTAGTGTTCCCTGGCAGTCTCCATTCCAAGTACTAACTAAGCGCACAAGCTCGGGATTCCTAAGATTGCTATGGCCATAAGCAATGACTGTTGGCTGTAGCAGACAATTTGTAATGACTGTTCTAAGAGTAACACTTGTTAAAGAGCTGCTTGTAAACTAAAAAGCCTCACAACTCAAAATAAATGACTGGCTTTCCAGTGTTTTTTGTTTGTTTGTTTTTTTATTTGTTTGTTTATTTTTTATTCATTTATTGTTTATTTGTTTATTTTTTTTAAGTTTTGATCTCTTGTGTTTAAATGACTGTAGCTACAATCTTCACAATCGGAGCCTTAAGCTAAAAAGCTTACAGCGCCTAGTGTTCCCTGGCAGTCTCCATTCCAAGTACTAACTAAGCGCACAACATCGGGATTCCTAAGAGTGCTATGGCCATAAGCAATGACTGTTGGCTGTAGCAGACAATTTGTAATGACTGTTCTAAGAGTAACACTTGTTAAAGAGCTGCTTGTAAACTAAAAGGCCTCACAACTCAAAATAAATGACTGGCTTTCCAGTGTTTTTTGTTTGTTTGTTTTTTTATTTGTTTGTTTATTTTTTTATTCATTTATTGTTTATTTGTTTATTTTTTTAAAGTTTTGATCTCTTCTTGTGTTTAAATGACTGTAGCTACAATCTTCACAATCGGAGCCTTAAGCTAAAAAGCTTACAGCGCCTAGTGTTCCCTGGCAGTCTCCATTCCAAGTACTAACTAAGCGCACAAGCTCGGGATTCCTAAGAGTGCTATGGCCATAAGCAATGACTGTTGGCTGTAGAAGACTATTTGTAATGACTGTTCTAAGAGTAACTCTTGTTACAGAGCTGCTTGTAAACTAAAAAGCCTCACAACTCAAAATAAATGACGGGCTTTCCAGTGTTTTTTATTCATTTATTGTTTATTTGTTTATTTTTTATTCATTTATTGTTTATTTGTTTATTTTTTTTAAGTTTTTATCTCCTCTTGTGTTTAAATGACTGTAGCTACAATCTTCACAATCGGAGCCTTAAGCTAAAAAGCTTACAGCGCCTAGTGTTCCCTGGCAGTCTCCATTCCAAGTACTAACTAAGCGCACAAGCTCGGGATTCCTAAGAGTGCTATGGCCATAAGCAATGACTGTTGGCTGTAGAAGACTATTTGTAATGACTGTTCTAAGAGTAACTCTTGTTACAGAGCTGCTTGTAAACTAAAAAGCCTCACAACTCAAAATAAATGACTGGCTTTCCAGTGTTTTTTGTTTGTTTGTTTTTTTATTTGTTTGGTTATTTTTTTATTCATTTATTGTTTATTTGTTTATTTTTTTAAAGTTTTGATCTCTTCTTGTGTTTAAATGACTGTAGCTACAATCTTCACAATCGGAGCCTTAAGCTAAAAAGCTTACAGCGCCTAGTGTTCCCTGGCAGTCTCCATTCCAAGTACTAACTAAGCGCACAAGCTCGGGATTCCTAAGAGTGCTATGGCCATAAGCAATGACTGTTGGCTGTAGAAGACTATTTGTAATGACTGTTCTAAGAGTAACTCTTGTTACAGAGCTGCTTGTAAACTAAAAAGCCTCACAACTCAAAATAAATGACGGGCTTTCCAGTGTTTTTTTATTCATTTATTGTTTATTTGTTTATTTTTTATTCATTTATTGTTTATTTGTTTATTTTTTTAAAGTTTTTATCTCCTCTTGTGTTTAAATGACTGTAGCTACAATCTTCACAATCGGAGCCTTAAGCTAAAAAGCTTACAGCGCCTAGTGTTCCCTGGCAGTCTCCATTCCAAGTACTAACTAAGCGCACAAGCTCGGGATTCCTAAGAGTGCTATGGCCATAAGCAATGACTGTTGGCTGTAGAAGACTATTTGTAATGACTGTTCTAAGAGTAACTCTTGTTACAGAGCTGCTTGTAAACTAAAAAGCCTCACAACTCAAAATAAATGACTGGCTTTCCAGTGTTTTTTGTTTGTTTGTTTTTTTATTTGTTTGTTTATTTTTTATTCATTTATTGTTTATTTGTTTATTTTTTTTTAAAGTTTTGATCTCCTCTTGTGTTTAAATGACTGTAGCTACAATCTTCACAATCGGAGCCTTATGCTAAAAAGCTTACAGCGCCTAGTGTTCCCTGGCAGTCTCCATTCCAAGTGCTAACTAAGCGCACAAGCTCGGGATTTCTAAGAGTGCTATGGCCATAAGCAATGACTGTTGGCTGTAGAAGACTATTTGTAATGACTGTTCTAAGAGTAACTCTTGTTACAGAGATGCTTGTAAACTAAAAAGCCTCACAACTCAAAATAAATGACTGGCTTTCCAGTGTTTTTTGTTTGTTTGTTTTTTTATTTGTTTGTTTATTTTTTATTCATTTATTGTTTATTTGTTTATTTTTTTAAAGTTTTTATCTCCTCTTGTGTTTAAATGACTGTAGCTACAATCTTCACAATCGGAGCCTTAAGCTAAAAAGCTTACAGCGCCTAGTGTTCCCTGGCAGTCTCCATTCCAAGTACTAACTAAGCGCACAAGCTCGGGATTCCTAAGAGTGCTATGGCCATAAGCAATGACTGTTGGCTGTAGAAGACTATTTGTAATGACTGTTCTAAGAGTAACTCTTGTTACAGAGCTGCTTGTAAACTAAAAAGCCTCACAACTCAAAATAAATGACTGGCTTTCCAGTGTTTTTTGTTTGTTTGTTTTTTTATTTGTTTGTTTATTTTTTATTCATTTATTGTTTATTTGTTTATTTTTTTTAAGTTTTGATCTCCTCTTGTGTTTAAATGACTGTAGCTACAATCTTCACAATCGGAGCCTTAAGCTAAAAACCTTACAGCGCCTAGTGTTCCCTGGCAGTCTCCATTCCAAGTACTAACTAAGCGCACAAGCTCGGGATTCCTAAGATTGCTATGGCCATAAGCAATGACTGTTGGCTGTGGAAGACTATTTGTAATGACTGTTCTAAGAGTAACTCTTGTTACAGAGCTGCTTGTAAACTAAAAAGCCTCACAACTCAAAATAAATGACTGGCTTTCCAGTGTTTTTTGTTTGTTTGTTTTTTTATTTGTTTGTTTATTTTTTATTCATTTATTGTTTATTTGTTTATTTTTTTTAAGTTTTGATCTCTTGTGTTTAAATGACTGTAGCTACAATCTTCACAATCGGAGCCTTAAGCTAAAAAGCTTACAGCGCCTAGTGTTCCCTGGCAGTCTCCATTCCAAGTACTAACTAAGCGCACAACATCGGGATTCCTAAGAGTGCTATGGCCATAAGCAATGACTGTTGGCTGTAGCAGACAATTTGTAATGACTGTTCTAAGAGTAACACTTGTTAAAGAGCTGCTTGTAAACTAAAAGGCCTCACAACTCAAAATAAATGACTGGCTTTCCAGTGTTTTTTGTTTGTTTGTTTTTTTATTTGTTTGTTTATTTTTTTATTCATTTATTGTTTATTTGTTTATTTTTTTTAAAGTTTTGATCTCTTCTTGTGTTTAAATGACTGTAGCTACAATCTTCACAATCGGAGCCTTAAGCTAAAAAGCTTACAGCGCCTAGTGTTCCCTGGCAGTCTCCATTCCAAGTACTAACTAAGCGCACAAGCTCGGGATTCCTAAGAGTGCTATGGCCATAAGCAATGACTGTTGGCTGTAGAAGACTATTTGTAATGACTGTTCTAAGAGTAACTCTTGTTACAGAGCTGCTTGTAAACTAAAAAGCCTCACAACTCAAAATAAATGACGGGCTTTCCAGTGTTTTTTATTCATTTATTGTTTATTTGTTTATTTTTTATTCATTTATTGTTTATTTGTTTATTTTTTTTAAGTTTTTATCTCCTCTTGTGTTTAAATGACTGTAGCTACAATCTTCACAATCGGAGCCTTAAGCTAAAAAGCTTACAGCGCCTAGTGTTCCCTGGCAGTCTCCATTCCAAGTACTAACTAAGCGCACAAGCTCGGGATTCCTAAGAGTGCTATGGCCATAAGCAATGACTGTTGGCTGTAGAAGACTATTTGTAATGACTGTTCTAAGAGTAACTCTTGTTACAGAGCTGCTTGTAAACTAAAAAGCCTCACAACTCAAAATAAATGACTGGCTTTCCAGTGTTTTTTGTTTGTTTGTTTTTTTATTTGTTTGTTTATTTTTTTATTCATTTATTGTTTATTTGTTTATTTTTTTAAAGTTTTGATCTCTTCTTGTGTTTAAATGACTGTAGCTACAATCTTCACAATCGGAGCCTTAAGCTAAAAAGCTTACAGCGCCTAGTGTTCCCTGGCAGTCTCCATTCCAAGTACTAACTAAGCGCAGAAGCTCGGGATTCCTAAGAGTGCTATGGCCATAAGCAATGACTGTTGGCTGTAGAAGACTATTTGTAATGACTGTTCTAAGAGTAACTCTTGTTACAGAGCTGCTTGTAAACTAAAAAGCCTCACAACTCAAAATAAATGACGGGCTTTCCAGTGTTTTTTATTCATTTATTGTTTATTTGTTTATTTTTTATTCATTTATTGTTTATTTGTTTATTTTTTTAAAGTTTTTATCTCCTCTTGTGTTTAAATGACTGTAGCTACAATCTTCACAATCGGAGCCTTAAGCTAAAAAGCTTACAGCGCCTAGTGTTCCCTGGCAGTCTCCATTCCAAGTACTAACTAAGCGCACAAGCTCGGGATTCCTAAGAGTGCTATGGCCATAAGCAATGACTGTTGGCTGTAGAAGACTATTTGTAATGACTGTTCTAAGAGTAACTCTTGTTACAGAGCTGCTTGTAAACTAAAAAGCCTCACAACTCAAAATAAATGACTGGCTTTCCAGTGTTTTTTGTTTGTTTGTTTTTTTATTTGTTTGTTTATTTTTTTATTCATTTATTGTTTATTTGTTTATTTTTTTAAAGTTTTGATCTCTTCTTGTGTTTAAATGACTGTAGCTACAATCTTCACAATCGGAGCCTTAAGCTAAAAAGCTTACAGCGCCTAGTGTTCCCTGGCAGTCTCCATTCCAAGTACTAACTAAGCGCACAAGCTCGGGATTCCTAAGAGTGCTATGGCCATAAGCAATGACTGTTGGCTGTAGAAGACTATTTGTAATGACTGTTCTAAGAGTAACTCTTGTTACAGAGCTGCTTGTAAACTAAAAAGCCTCACAACTCAAAATAAATGCCTGGCTTTCCAGTGTTTTTTGTTTGTTTGTTTTTTTATTTGTTTGTTTATTTTTTTATTCATTTATTGTTTATTTGTTTATTTTTTTAAAGTTTTGATCTCTTCTTGTGTTTAAATGACTGTAGCTACAATCTTCACAATCGGAGCCTTAAGCTAAAAAGCTTACAGCGCCTAGTGTTCCCTGGCAGTCTCCATTCCAAGTACTAACTAAGCGCACAAGCTCGGGATTCCTAAGAGTGCTATGGCCATAAGCAATGACTGTTGGCTGTAGAAGACTATTTGTAATGACTGTTCTAAGAGTAACTCTTGTTACAGAGCTGCTTGTAAACTAAAAGGCCTCACAACTCAAAATAAATGACTGGCTTTCCAGTGTTTTTTGTTTGTTTGTTTTTTTATTTGTTTGTTTATTTTTTATTCATTTATTGTTTATTTGTTTATTTTTTTAAAGTTTTGATCTCTTCTTGTGTTTAAATGACTGTAGCTACAATCTTCACAATCGGAGCCTTAAGCTAAAAAGCTTACAGCGCCTAGTGTTCCCTGGCAGTCTCCATTCCAAGTACTAACTAAGCGCACAAGCTCGGGATTCCTAAGAGTGCTATGGCCATAAGCAATGACTGTTGGCTGTAGAAGACTATTTGTAATGACTGTTCTAAGAGTAACTCTTGTTACAGAGCTGCTTGTAAACTAAAAAGCCTCACAACTCAAAATAAATGACGGGCTTTCCAGTGTTTTTTATTCATTTATTGTTTATTTGTTTATTTTTTATTCATTTATTGTTTATTTGTTTATTTTTTTAAAGTTTTTATCTCCTCTTGTGTTTAAATGACTGTAGCTACAATCTTCACAATCGGAGCCTTAAGCTAAAAAGCTTACAGCGCCTAGTGTTCCCTGGCAGTCTCCATTCCAAGTACTAACTAAGCGCACAAGCTCGGGATTCCTAAGAGTGCTATGGCCATAAGCAATGACTGTTGGCTGTAGAAGACTATTTGTAATGACTGTTCTAAGAGTAACTCTTGTTACAGAGCTGCTTGTAAACTAAAAAGCCTCACAACTCAAAATAAATGACTGGCTTTCCAGTGTTTTTTGTTTGTTTGTTTTTTTATTTGTTTGTTTATTTTTTTATTCATTTATTGTTTATTTGTTTATTTTTTTAAAGTTTTGATCTCTTCTTGTGTTTAAATGACTGTAGCTACAATCTTCACAATCGGAGCCTTAAGCTAAAAAGCTTACAGCGCCTAGTGTTCCCTGGCAGTCTCCATTCCAAGTACTAACTAAGCGCACAAGCTCGGGATTCCTAAGAGTGCTATGGCCAAAAGCAATGGCTGTTGGCTGTAGAAGACTATTTGTAATGACTGTTCTAAGAGTAACTCTTGTTACAGAGCTGCTTGTAAACTAAAAAGCCTCACAACTCAAAATAAATGACGGGCTTTCCAGTGTTTTTTATTCATTTATTGTTTATTTGTTTATTTTTTATTCATTTATTGTTTATTTGTTTTTTTTTTTTTTAAAGTTTTGATCTCCTCTTGTGTTTAAATGACTGTAGCTACAATCTTCACAATCGGAGCCTTAAGCTAAAAAGCTTACAGCGCCTAGTGTTCCCTGGCAGTCTCCATTCCAAGTGCTAACTAAGCGCACAAGCTCGGGATTTCTAAGAGTGCTATGGCCATAAGCAATGACTGTTGGCTGTAGAAGACTATTTGTAATGACTGTTCTAAGAGTAACTCTTGTTACAGAGATGCTTGTAAACTAAAAAGCCTCACAACTCAAAATAAATGACTGGCTTTCCAGTGTTTTTTGTTTGTTTGTTTTTTTATTTGTTTGTTTATTTTTTATTCATTTATTGTTTATTTGTTTATTTTTTTAAAGTTTTTATCTCCTCTTGTGTTTAAATGACTGTAGCTACAATCTTCACAATCGGAGCCTTAAGCTAAAAAGCTTACAGCGCCTAGTGTTCCCTGGCAGTCTCCATTCCAAGTACTAACTAAGCGCACAAGCTCGGGATTCCTAAGATTGCTATGGCCATAAGCAATGACTGTTGGCTGTAGCAGACAATTTGTAATGACTGTTCTAAGAGTAACACTTGTTAAAGAGCTGCTTGTAAACTAAAAGGCCTCACAACTCAAAATAAATGACTGGCTTTCCAGTGTTTTTTGTTTGTTTTTATTTATTTGTTTGTTTATTTTTTTATTCATTTATTGTTTATTTGTTTATTTTTTTAAAGTTTTGATCTCTTCTTGTGTTTAAATGACTGTAGCTACAATCTTCACAATCGGAGCCTTAAGCTAAAAAGCTTACAGCGCCTAGTGTTCCCTGGCAGTCTCCATTCCAAGTACTAACTAAGCGCACAAGCTCGGGATTCCTAAGAGTGCTATGGCCATAAGCAATGACTGTTGGCTGTAGAAGACTATTTGTAATGACTGTTCTAAGAGTAACTCTTGTTACAGAGCTGCTTGTAAACTAAAAAGCCTCACAACTCAAAATAAATGACGGGCTTTCCAGTGTTTTTTATTCATTTATTGTTTATTTGTTTATTTTTTATTCATTTATTGTTTATTTGTTTATTTTTTTAAAGTTTTTATCTCCTCTTGTGTTTAAATGACTGTAGCTACAATCTTCACAATCGGAGCCTTAAGCTAAAAAGCTTACAGCGCCTAGTGTTCCCTGGCAGTCTCCATTCCAAGTACTAACTAAGCGCACAAGCTCGGGATTCCTAAGATTGCTATGGCCATAAGCAATGACTGTTGGCTGTGGAAGACTATTTGTAATGACTGTTCTAAGAGTAACTCTTGTTACAGAGCTGCTTGTAAACTAAAAAGCCTCACAACTCAAAATAAATGACTGGCTTTCCAGTGTTTTTTGTTTGTTTGTTTTTTTATTTGTTTGTTTATTTTTTTTCATTTATTGTTTATTTGTTTATTTTTTTTAAGTTTTGATCTCCTCTTGTGTTTAAATGACTGTAGCTACAATCTTCACAATCGGAGCCTTAAGCTAAAAAGCTTACAGCGCCTAGTGTTCCCTGGCAGTCTCCATTCCAAGTACTAACTAAGCGCACAACATCGGGATTCCTAAGAGTGCTATGGCCATAAGCAATGACTGTTGGCTGTAGCAGACAATTTGTAATGACTGTTCTAAGAGTAACACTTGTTAAAGAGCTGCTTGTAAACTAAAAGGCCTCACAACTCAAAATAAATGACTGGCTTTCCAGTGTTTTTTGTTTGTTTGTTTTTTTATTTGTTTGTTTATTTTTTTATTCATTTATTGTTTATTTGTTTATTTTTTTAAAGTTTTGATCTCCTCTTGTGTTTAAATGACTGTAGCTACAATCTTCACAATCGGAGCCTTAAGCTAAAAAGCTTACAGCGCCTAGTGTTCCCTGGCAGTCTCCATTCCAAGTACTAACTAAGCGCACAAGCTCGGGATTCCTAAGAGTGCTATGGCCATAAGCAATGACTGTTGGCTGTAGAAGACTATTTGTAATGACTGTTCTAAGAGTAACTCTTGTTACAGAGCTGCTTGTAAACTAAAAAGCCTCACAACTCAAAATAAATGACGGGCTTTCCAGTGTTTTTTATTCATTTATTGTTTATTTGTTTATTTTTTATTCATTTATTGTTTATTTGTTTATTTTTTTAAAGTTTTTATCTCCTCTTGTGTTTAAATGACTGTAGCTACAATCTTCACAATCGGAGCCTTAAGCTAAAAAGCTTACAGTGCCTAGTGTTCCCTGGCAGTCTCCATTCCAAGTACTAACTAAGCGCACAAGCTCGGGATTCCTAAGAGTGCTATGGCCATAAGCAATGACTGTTGGCTGTAGAAGACTATTTGTAATGACTGTTCTAAGAGTAACTCTTGTTACAGAGCTGCTTGTAAACTAAAAAGCCTCACAACTCAAAATAAATGACTGGCTTTCCAGTGTTTTTTGTTTGTTTGTTTTTTTATTTGTTTGTTTATTTTTTTATTCATTTATTGTTTATTTGTTTATTTTTTTAAAGTTTTGATCTCTTCTTGTGTTTAAATGACTGTAGCTACAATCTTCACAATCGGAGCCTTAAGCTAAAAAGCTTACAGCGCCTAGTGTTCCCTGGCAGTCTCCATTCCAAGTACTAACTAAGCGCACAACATCGGGATTCCTAAGAGTGCTATGGCCATAAGCAATGACTGTTGGCTGTAGCAGACAATTTGTAATGACTGTTCTAAGAGTAACACTTGTTAAAGAGCTGCTTGTAAACTAAAAGGCCTCACAACTCAAAATAAATGACTGGCTTTCCAGTGTTTTTTGTTTGTTTGTTTTTTTATTTGTTTGTTTATTTTTTTATTCATTTATTGTTTATTTGTTTATTTTTTTAAAGTTTTGATCTCCTCTTGTGTTTAAATGACTGTAGCTACAATCTTCACAATCGGAGCCTTAAGCTAAAAAGCTTACAGCGCCTAGTGTTCCCTGGCAGTCTCCATTCCAAGTACTAACTAAGCGCACAAGCTCGGGATTCCTAAGAGTGCTATGGCCATAAGCAATGACTGTTGGCTGTAGAAGACTATTTGTAATGACTGTTCTAAGAGTAACTCTTGTTACAGAGCTGCTTGTAAACTAAAAAGCCTCACAACTCAAAATAAATGACGGGCTTTCCAGTGTTTTTTATTCATTTATTGTTTATTTGTTTATTTTTTATTCATTTATTGTTTATTTGTTTATTTTTTTAAAGTTTTTATCTCCTCTTGTGTTTAAATGACTGTAGCTACAATCTTCACAATCGGAGCCTTAAGCTAAAAACCTTACAGCGCCTAGTGTTCCCTGGCAGTCTCCATTCCAAGTACTAACTAAGCGCACAAGCTCGGGATTCCTAAGAGTGCTATGGCCATAAGCAATGACTGTTGGCTGTAGAAGACTATTTGTAATGACTGTTCTAAGAGTAACTCTTGTTACAGAGCTGCTTGTAAACTAAAAAGCCTCACAACTCAAAATAAATGACTGGCTTTCCAGTGTTTTTTGTTTGTTTGTTTTTTTATTTGTTTGTTTATTTTTTATTCATTTATTGTTTATTTGTTTATTTTCTTTTAAAGTTTTGATCTCCTCTTGTGTTTAAATGACTGTAGCTACAATCTTCACAATCGGAGCCTTAAGCTAAAAAGCTTACAGCGCCTAGTGTTCCCTGGCAGTCTCCATTCCAAGTGCTAACTAAGCGCACAAGCTCGGGATTTCTAAGAGTGCTATGGCCATAAGCAATGACTGTTGGCTGTAGAAGACTATTTGTAATGACTGTTCTAAGAGTAACTCTTGTTACAGAGATGCTTGTAAACTAAAAAGCCTCACAACTCAAAATAAATGACTGGCTTTCCAGTGTTTTTTGTTTGTTTGTTTTTTTATTTGTTTGTTTATTTTTTATTCATTTATTGTTTATTTGTTTATTTTTTTAAAGTTTTTATCTCCTCTTGTGTTTAAATGACTGTAGCTACAATCTTCACAATCGGAGCCTTAAGCTAAAAAGCTTACAGCGCCTAGTGTTCCCTGGCAGTCTCCATTCCAAGTACTAACTAAGCGCACAAGCTCGGGATTCCTAAGAGTGCTATGGCCATAAGCAATGACTGTTGGCTGTAGAAGACTATTTGTAATGACTGTTCTAAGAGTAACTCTTGTTACAGAGCTGCTTGTAAACTAAAAAGCCTCACAACTCAAAATAAATGACTGGCTTTCCAGTGTTTTTTGTTTGTTTGTTTTTTTATTTGTTTGTTTATTTTTTATTCATTTATTGTTTATTTGTTTATTTTTTTAAAGTTTTGATCTCTTCTTGTGTTTAAATGACTGTAGCTACAATCTTCACAATCGGAGCCTTAAGCTAAAAAGCTTACAGCGCCTAGTGTTCCCTGGCAGTCTCCATTCCAAGTACTAACTAAGCGCACAAGCTCGGGATTCCTAAGAGTGCTATGGCCATAAGCAATGACTGTTGGCTGTAGAAGACTATTTGTAATGACTGTTCTAAGAGTAACTCTTGTTACAGAGCTGCTTGTAAACTAAAAAGCCTCACAACTCAAAATAAATGACGGGCTTTCCAGTGTTTTTTATTCATTTATTGTTTATTTGTTTATTTTTTATTCATTTATTGTTTATTTGTTTATTTTTTTAAAGTTTTTATCTCCTCTTGTGTTTAAATGACTGTAGCTACAATCTTCACAATCGGAGCCTTAAGCTAAAAAGCTTACAGCGCCTAGTGTTCCCTGGCAGTCTCCATTCCAAGTACTAACTAAGCGCACAAGCTCGGGATTCCTAAGAGTGCTATGGCCATAAGCAATGACTGTTGGCTGTAGAAGACTATTTGTAATGACTGTTCTAAGAGTAACTCTTGTTACAGAGCTGCTTGTAAACTAAAAAGCCTCACAACTCAAAATAAATGACTGGCTTTCCAGTGTTTTTTGTTTGCTTGTTTTTTTATTTGTTTGTTTATTTTTTATTCATTTATTGTTTATTTGTTTATTTTTTTAAAAGTTTTGATCTCCTCTTGTGTTTAAATGACTGTAGCTACAATCTTCACAATCGGAGCCTTAAGCTAAAAAGCTTACAGCGCCTAGTGTTCCCTGGCAGTCTCCATTCCAAGTGCTAACTAAGCGCACAAGCTCGGGATTTCTAAGAGTGCTATGGCCATAAGCAATGACTGTTGGCTGTAGAAGACTATTTGTAATGACTGTTCTAAGAGTAACTCTTGTTACAGAGATGCTTGTAAACTAAAAAGCCTCACAACTCAAAATAAATGACTGGCTTTCCAGTGTTTTTTGTTTGTTTGTTTTTTTATTTGTTTGTTTATTTTTTATTCATTTATTGTTTATTTGTTTATTTTTTTAAAGTTTTTATCTCCTCTTGTGTTTAAATGACTGTAGCTACAATCTTCACAATCGGAGCCTTAAGCTAAAAAGCTTACAGCGCCTAGTGTTCCCTGGCAGTCTCCATTCCAAGTACTAACTAAGCGCACAAGCTCGGGATTCCTAAGATTGCTATGGCCATAAGCAATGACTGTTGGCTGTAGCAGACAATTTGTAATGACTGTTCTAAGAGTAACACTTGTTAAAGAGCTGCTTGTAAACTAAAAGGCCTCACAACTCAAAATAAATGACTGGCTTTCCAGTGTTTTTTGTTTGTTTTTATTTATTTGTTTGTTTATTTTTTTATTCATTTATTGTTTATTTGTTTATTTTTTTAAAGTTTTGATCTCTTCTTGTGTTTAAATGACTGTAGCTACAATCTTCACAATCGGAGCCTTAAGCTAAAAAGCTTACAGCGCCTAGTGTTCCCTGGCAGTCTCCATTCCAAGTACTAACTAAGCGCACAAGCTCGGGATTCCTAAGAGTGCTATGGCCATAAGCAATGACTGTTGGCTGTAGAAGACTATTTGTAATGACTGTTCTAAGAGTAACTCTTGTTACAGAGCTGCTTGTAAACTAAAAAGCCTCACAACTCAAAATAAATGACTGGCTTTCCAGTGTTTTTTGTTTGTTTGTTTTTTTATTTGTTTGTTTATTTTTTATTCATTTATTGTTTATTTCTTTATTTTTTTTTTAAGTTTTGATCTCCTCTTGTGTTTAAATGACTGTAGCTACAATCTTCACAATCGGAGCCTTAAGCTAAAAAGCTTACAGCGCCTAGTGTTCCCTGGCAGTCTCCATTCCAAGTACTAACTAAGCGCACAAGCTCGGGATTCCTAAGAGTGCTATGGCCATAAGCAATGACTGTTGGCTGTAGAAGACTATTTGTAATGACTGTTCTAAGAGTAACTCTTGTTACAGAGCTGCTTGTAAACTAAAAAGCCTCACAACTCAAAATAAATGACTGGCTTTCCAGTGTTTTTTGTTTGTTTGTTTTTTTATTTGTTTGTTTTTTTTTTTTTATTTATT
This sequence comes from Hoplias malabaricus, assembly GCF_029633855.1. NCBI lineage: Eukaryota > Metazoa > Chordata > Actinopteri > Characiformes > Erythrinidae > Hoplias > Hoplias malabaricus. The sequence continues at coordinate 10,302,141 of NC_089818.1, forward strand.
GTTTGTTTGTTTATTTATTTTTTTAAGTTTTGATCTCCTCTTGTGTTTAAATGACTGTAGCTACAATCTTCACAATCGGAGCCTTAAGCTAAAAAGCTTACAGCGCCTAGTGTTCCCTGGCAGTCTCCATTCCAAGTACTAACTAAGCGCACAAGCTCGGGATTCCTAAGAGTGCTATGGCCATAAGCAATGACTGTTGGCTGTAGAAGACTATTTGTAATGACTGTTCTAAGAGTAACTCTTGTTACAGAGCTGCTTGTAAACTAAAAAGCCTCACAACTCAAAATAAATGACTGGCTTTCCAGTGTTTTTTGTTTGTTTGTTTTTTTATTTGTTTGTTTATTTTTTATTCATTTATTGTTTATTTGTTTATTTTTTTTTTTAAGTTTTGATCTCCTCTTGTGTTTAAATGACTGTAGCTACAATCTTCACAATCGGAGCCTTAAGCTAAAAAGCTTACAGCGCCTAGTGTTCCCTGGCAGTCTCCATTCCAAGTACTAACTAAGCGCACAAGATCGGGATTCCTAAGAGTGCTATGGCCATAAGCAATGACTGTTGGCTGTAGAAGACTATTTGTAATGACTGTTCTAAGAGTAACTCTTGTTACAGAGCTGCTTGCAAACTAAAAAGCCTCACAACTCAAAATAAATGACTGGCTTTCCAGTGTTTTTTGTTTATTTGTTTGTTTATTTTTTATTCATTTATTGTTTATTTGTTTATTTTTTAAAGTTTTGATCTCCTCTTGTGTTTAAATGACTGTAGCTACAATCTTCACAATCGGAGCCTTAAGCTAAAAAGCTTACAGCGCCTAGTGTTCCCTGGCAGTCTCCATTCCAAGTACTAACTAAGCGCACAAGCTCGGGATTCCTAAGAGTGCTATGGCCATAAGCAATGACTGTTGGCTGTAGAAGACTATTTGTAATGACTGTTCTAAGAGTAACTCTTGTTACAGAGCTGCTTGTAAACTAAAAAGCCTCACAACTCAAAATAAATGACTGGCTTTCCAGTGTTTTTTGTTTGTTTGTTTTTTATTTGTTTGTTTATTTTTTATTCATTTATTGTTTATTTGTTTATTTTTTTAAAGTTTTGATCTCCTCTTGTGTTTAAATGACTGTAGCTACAATCTTCACAATCGGAGCCTTAAGCTAAAAAGCTTACAGCGCCTAGTGTTCCCTGGCAGTTTCCATTCCAAGTACTAACTAAGCGCACAAGCTCGGGATTCCTAAGAGTGCTATGGCCATAAGCAATGACTGTTGGCTGTAGAAGACTATTTGTAATGACTGTTCTAAGAGTAACTCTTGTTACAGAGCTGCTTGTAAACTAAAAAGCCTCACAACTCAAAATAAATGACTGGCTTTCCAGTGTTTTTTGTTTGTTTGTTTGTTTCATTTGTTTGTTTATTTTTTATTCATGTATTGTTTATTTGTTTATTTTTTTAACGTTTTGATCTCCTCTTGTGTTTAAATGACTGTAGCTACAATCTTCACAATCGGAGCCTTAAGCTAAAAAGCTTACAGCGCCTAGTGTTCCCTGGCAGTTTCCATTCCAAGTACTAACTAAGCGCACAAGCTCGGGATTCCTAAGAGTGCTATGGCCATAAGCAATGACTGTTGGCTGTAGAAGACTATTTGTAATGACTGTTCTAAGAGTAACTCTTGTTACAGAGCTGCTTGTAAACTAAAAGGCCTCACAACTCAAAATAAATGACTGGCTTTCCAGTGTTTTTTTTGTTTATTTGTTTATTTATTTGTTTGTTTATTTTTTTATTCATTTATTGTTTATTTGTTTATTTTTTTAAAGTTTTGATCTCCTCTTGTGTTTAAATGACTGTAGCTACAATCTTCACAATCGGAGCCTTAAGCTAAAAAGCTTACAGCGCCTAGTGTTCTCTGGCAGTCTCCATTCCAAGTACTAACTAAGCGCACAAGCTCGGGATTCCTAAGAGTGCTATGGCCATAAGCAATGACTGTTGGCTGTAGAAGACTATTTGTAATGACTGTTCTAAGAGTAACTCTTGTTACAGAGCTGCTTGTAAACTAAAAAGCCTCACAACTCAAAATAAATGACTGGCTTTCCAGTATTTTTTGTTTGTTTGTTTTTTTATTTGTTTGTTTATTTTTTATTCATTTATTGTTTATTTGTTTATTTTTTTTTTAAGTTTTGATCTCCTCTTGTGTTTAAATGACTGTAGCTACAATCTTCACAATCGGAGCCTTAAGCTAAAAAGCTTACAGCGCCTAGTGTTCCCTGGCAGTCTCCATTCCAAGTACTAACTAAGCGCACAAGCTCGGGATTCCTAAGAGTGCTATGGCCATAAGCAATGACTGTTGGCTGTAGAAGACTATTTGTAATGACTGTTCTAAGAGTAACTCTTGTTACAGAGCTGCTTGTAAACTAAAAAGCCTCACAACTCAAAATAAATGACTGGCTTTCCAGTGTTTTTTGTTTGTTTGTTTTTTTATTTGTTTGTTTATTTTTTATTCATTTATTGTTTATTTGTTTATTTTTTTTTTAAGTTTTGATCTCCTCTTGTGTTTAAATGACTGTAGCTACAATCTTCACAATCGGAGCCTTAAGCTAAAAAGCTTACAGCGCCTAGTGTTCCCTGGCAGTCTCCATTCCAAGTACTAACTAAGCGCACAAGCTCGGGATTCCTAAGAGTGCTATGGCCATAAGCAATGACTGTTGGCTGTAGAAGACTATTTGTAATGACTGTTCTAAGATTAACTCTTGTTACAGAGCTGCTTGTAAACTAAAAAGCCTCACAACTCAAAATAAATGACTGGCTTTCCAGTGTTTTTTGTTTGTTTGTTTTTTTATTTGTTTGTTTATTTTTTATTCATTTATTGTTTGTTTGTTTATTTTTTTTTTTTAAGTTTTGATCTCCTCTTGTGTTTAAATGACTGTAGCTACAATCTTCACAATCGGAGCCTTAAGCTAAAAAGCTTACAGCGCCTAGTGTTCCCTGGCAGTCTCCATTCCAAGTACTAACTAAGCGCACAAGCTCGGGATTCCTAAGAGTGCTATGGCCATAAGCAATGACTGTTGGCTGTAGAAGACTATTTGTAATGACTGTTCTAAGAGTAACTCTTGTTACAGAGCTGCTTGTAAACTAAAAAACCTCACAACTCAAAATAAATGACTGGCTTTCCAGTGTTTTTTGTTTGTTTGTTTTTTTATTTGTTTGTTTATTTTTTATTCATTTATTGTTTATTTCTTTATTTTTTTTTTAAGTTTTGATCTCCTCTTGTGTTTAAATGACTGTAGCTACAATCTTCACAATCGGAGCCTTAAGCTAAAAATCTTACAGCGCCTAGTGTTCCCTGGCAGTCTCCATTCCAAGTACTAACTAAGCGCACAAGATCGGGATTCCTAAGAGTGCTATGGCCATAAGCAATGACTGTTGGCTGTAGCAGACAATTTGTAATGACTGTTCTAAGAGTAACACTTGTTACAGAGCTGCTTGTAAACTAAAAGGCCTCACAACTCAAAATAAATGACTGGCTTTCCAGTGTTTTTTTGTTTATTTGTTTTTTTATTTGTTTGTTTATTTTTTTTATTCATTTATTGTTTATTTGTTTATTTTTTTAAAGTTTTGATCTCCTCTTGTGTTTAAATGACTGTAGCTACAATCTTCACAATCGGAGCCTTAAGCTAAAAAGCTTACAGCGCCTAGTGTTCCCTGGCAGTCTCCATTCCAAGTACTAACTAAGCGCACAAGCTCGGGATTCCTAAGAGTGCTATGGCCATAAGCAATGACTGTTGGCTGTAGAAGACTATTTGTAATGACTGTTCTAAGAGTAACTCTTGTTACAGAGCTGCTTGTAAACTAAAAAGCCTCACAACTCAAAATAAATGACTGGCTTTCCAGTGTTTTTTGTTTGTTTGTTTTTTTATTTGTTTGTTTATTTTTTATTCATTTATTGTTTGTTTGTTTATTTTTTTTTTTTAAGTTTTGATCTCCTCTTGTGTTTAAATGACTGTAGCTACAATCTTCACAATCGGAGCCTTAAGCTAAAAAGCTTACAGCGCCTAGTGTTCCCTGGCAGTCTCCATTCCAAGTACTAACTAAGCGCACAAGCTCGGGATTCCTAAGAGTGCTATGGCCATAAGCAATGACTGTTGGCTGTAGAAGACTATTTGTAATGACTGTTCTAAGAGTAACTCTTGTTACAGAGCTGCTTGTAAACTAAAAAACCTCACAACTCAAAATAAATGACTGGCTTTCCAGTGTTTTTTGTTTGTTTGTTTTTTTATTTGTTTGTTTATTTTTTATTCATTTATTGTTTATTTCTTTATTTTTTTTTTAAGTTTTGATCTCCTCTTGTGTTTAAATGACTGTAGCTACAATCTTCACAATCGGAGCCTTAAGCTAAAAATCTTACAGCGCCTAGTGTTCCCTGGCAGTCTCCATTCCAAGTACTAACTAAGCGCACAAGATCGGGATTCCTAAGAGTGCTATGGCCATAAGCAATGACTGTTGGCTGTAGCAGACAATTTGTAATGACTGTTCTAAGAGTAACACTTGTTACAGAGCTGCTTGTAAACTAAAAGGCCTCACAACTCAAAATAAATGACTGGCTTTCCAGTGTTTTTTTGTTTATTTGTTTTTTTATTTGTTTGTTTATTTTTTTTATTCATTTATTGTTTATTTGTTTATTTTTTTAAAGTTTTGATCTCCTCTTGTGTTTAAATGACTGTAGCTACAATCTTCACAATCGGAGCCTTAAGCTAAAAAGCTTACAGCGCCTAGTGTTCCCTGGCAGTCTCCATTCCAAGTACTAACTAAGCGCACAAGCTCGGGATTCCTAAGAGTGCTATGGCCATAAGCAATGACTGTTGGCTGTAGAAGACTATTTGTAATGACTGTTCTAAGAGTAACTCTTGTTACAGAGCTGCTTGTAAACTAAAAAGCCTCACAACTCAAAATAAATGACTGGCTTTCCAGTGTTTTTTGTTTGTTTGTTTTTTTATTTGTTTGTTTATTTTTTATTCATTTATTGTTTATTTGTTTATTTTTTTAAAGTTTTGATCTCTTCTTGTGTTTAAATGACTGTAGCTACAATCTTCACAATCGGAGCCTTAAGCTAAAAAGCTTACAGCGCCTAGTGTTCCCTGGCAGTCTCCATTCCAAGTACTAACTAAGCGCACAAGCTCGGGATTCCTAAGAGTGCTATGGCCATAAGCAATGACTGTTGGCTGTAGAAGACTATTTGTAATGACTGTTCTAAGAGTAACTCTTGTTACAGAGCTGCTTGTAAACTAAAAAGCCTCACAACTCAAAATAAATGACGGGCTTTCCAGTGTTTTTTATTCATTTATTGTTTATTTGTTTATTTTTTATTCATTTATTGTTTATTTGTTTATTTTTTTTAAAGTTTTTATCTCCTCTTGTGTTTAAATGACTGTAGCTACAATCTTCACAATCGGAGCCTTAAGCTAAAAAGCTTACAGCGCCTAGTGTTCCCTGGCAGTCTCCATTCCAAGTACTAACTAAGCGCACAAGCTCGGGATTCCTAAGAGTGCTATGGCCATAAGCAATGACTGTTGGCTGTAGAAGACTATTTGTAATGACTGTTCTAAGAGTAACTCTTGTTACAGAGCTGCTTGTAAACTAAAAAGCCTCACAACTCAAAATAAATGACTGGCTTTCCAGTGTTTTTTGTTTGTTTGTTTTTTTATTTGTTTGTTTATTTTTTATTCATTTATTGTTTATTTGTTTATTTTTTTAAAGTTTTTATCTCCTCTTGTGTTTAAATGACTGTAGCTACAATCTTCACAATCGGAGCCTTAAGCTAAAAAGCTTACAGCGCCTAGTGTTCCCTGGCAGTCTGCATTCCAAGTACTAACTAAGCGCACAAGCTCGGGATTCCTAAGATTGCTATGGCCATAAGCAATGACTGTTGGCTGTAGCAGACAATTTGTAATGACTGTTCTAAGAGTAACACTTGTTACAGAGCTGCTTGTAAACTAAAAAACCTCACAACTCAAAATAAATGACTGGCTTTCCAGTGTTTTTTGTTTGTTTGTTTTTTTATTTGTTTGTTTATTTTTTATTCATTTATTGTTTATTTCTTTATTTTTTTTTTAAGTTTTGATCTCCTCTTGTGTTTAAATGACTGTAGCTACAATCTTCACAATCGGAGCCTTAAGCTAAAAATCTTACAGCGCCTAGTGTTCCCTGGCAGTCTCCATTCCAAGTACTAACTAAGCGCACAAGATCGGGATTCCTAAGAGTGCTATGGCCATAAGCAATGACTGTTGGCTGTAGCAGACAATTTGTAATGACTGTTCTAAGAGTAACACTTGTTACAGAGCTGCTTGTAAACTAAAAGGCCTCACAACTCAAAATAAATGACTGGCTTTCCAGTGTTTTTTTGTTTATTTGTTTTTTTATTTGTTTGTTTATTTTTTTTATTCATTTATTGTTTATTTGTTTATTTTTTTAAAGTTTTGATCTCCTCTTGTGTTTAAATGACTGTAGCTACAATCTTCACAATCGGAGCCTTAAGCTAAAAAGCTTACAGCGCCTAGTGTTCCCTGGCAGTCTCCATTCCAAGTACTAACTAAGCGCACAAGCTCGGGATTCCTAAGAGTGCTATGGCCATAAGCAATGACTGTTGGCTGTAGAAGACTATTTGTAATGACTGTTCTAAGAGTAACTCTTGTTACAGAGCTGCTTGTAAACTAAAAAGCCTCACAACTCAAAATAAATGACTGGCTTTCCAGTGTTTTTTGTTTGTTTGTTTTTTTATTTGTTTGTTTATTTTTTATTCATTTATTGTTTATTTGTTTATTTTTTTAAAGTTTTGATCTCTTCTTGTGTTTAAATGACTGTAGCTACAATCTTCACAATCGGAGCCTTAAGCTAAAAAGCTTACAGCGCCTAGTGTTCCCTGGCAGTCTCCATTCCAAGTACTAACTAAGCGCACAAGCTCGGGATTCCTAAGAGTGCTATGGCCATAAGCAATGACTGTTGGCTGTAGAAGACTATTTGTAATGACTGTTCTAAGAGTAACTCTTGTTACAGAGCTGCTTGTAAACTAAAAAGCCTCACAACTCAAAATAAATGACGGGCTTTCCAGTGTTTTTTATTCATTTATTGTTTATTTGTTTATTTTTTATTCATTTCTTGTTTATTTGTTTATTTTTTTAAAGTTTTTATCTCCTCTTGTGTTTAAATGACTGTAGCTACAATCTTCACAATCGGAGCCTTAAGCTAAAAAGCTTACAGCGCCTAGTGTTCCCTGGCAGTCTCCATTCCAAGTACTAACTAAGCGCACAAGCTCGGGATTCCTAAGAGTGCTATGGCCATAAGCAATGACTGTTGGCTGTAGAAGACTATTTGTAATGACTGTTCTAAGAGTAACTCTTGTTACAGAGCTGCTTGTAAACTAAAAAGCCTCACAACTCAAAATAAATGACTGGCTTTCCAGTGTTTTTTGTTTGTTTGTTTTTTTATTTGTTTGTTTATTTTTTATTCATTTATTGTTTATTTGTTTATTTTTTTTAAGTTTTTATCTCCTCTTGTGTTTAAATGACTGTAGCTACAATCTTCACAATCGGAGCCTTAAGCTAAAAAGCTTACAGCGCCTAGTGTTCCCTGGCAGTCTGCATTCCAAGTACTAACTAAGCGCACAAGCTCGGGATTCCTAAGATTGCTATGGCCATAAGCAATGACTGTTGGCTGTAGCAGACAATTTGTAATGACTGTTCTAAGAGTAACACTTGTTAAAGAGCTGCTTGTAAACTAAAAGGCCTCACAACTCAAAATAAATGACTGGCTTTCCAGTGTTTTTTGTTTGTTTTTATTTATTTGTTTGTTTATTTTTTTTATTCATTTATTGTTTATTTGTTTATTTTTTTAAAGTTTTGATCTCCTCTTGTGTTTAAATGACTGTAGCTACAATCTTCACAATCGGAGCCTTAAGCTAAAAAGCTTACAGCGCCTAGTGTTCCCTGGCAGTCTCCATTCCAAGTACTAACTAAGCGCACAAGCTCGGGATTCCTAAGAGTGCTATGGCCATAAGCAATGACTGTTGGCTGTAGAAGACTATTTGTAATGACTGTTCTAAGAGTAACTCTTGTTACAGAGCTGCTTGTAAACTAAAAAGCCTCACAACTCAAAATAAATGACGGGCTTTCCAGTGTTTTTTGTTTGTTTGTTTTTTTATTTGTTTGTTTATTTTTTATTCATTTATTGTTTATTTGTTTATTTTTTTAAAGTTTTTATCTCCTCTTGTGTTTAAATGACTGTAGCTACAATCTTCACAATCGGAGCCTTAAGCTAAAAAGCTTACAGCGCCTAGTGTTCCCTGGCAGTCTCCATTCCAAGTACTAACTAAGCGCACAAGCTCGGGATTCCTAAGAGTGCTATGGCCATAAGCAATGACTGTTGGCTGTAGAAGACTATTTGTAATGACTGTTCTAAGAGTAACTCTTGTTACAGAGCTGCTTGTAAACTAAAAAGCCTCACAACTCAAAATAAATGACTGGCTTTCCAGTGTTTTTTGTTTGTTTGTTTTTTTATTTGTTTGTTTATTTTTTATTCATTTATTGTTTATTTGTTTATTTTTTTAAAGTTTTGATCTCTTCTTGTGTTTAAATGACTGTAGCTACAATCTTCACAATCGGAGCCTTAAGCTAAAAAGCTTACAGCGCCTAGTGTTCCCTGGCAGTCTCCATTCCAAGTACTAACTAAGCGCACAAGCTCGGGATTCCTAAGAGTGCTATGGCCATAAGCAATGACTGTTGGCTGTAGAAGACTATTTGTAATGACTGTTCTAAGAGTAACTCTTGTTACAGAGCTGCTTGTAAACTAAAAAGCCTCACAACTCAAAATAAATGACGGGCTTTCCAGTGTTTTTTATTCATTTATTGTTTATTTGTTTATTTTTTATTCATTTATTGTTTATTTGTTTATTTTTTTAAAGTTTTTATCTCCTCTTGTGTTTAAATGACTGTAGCTACAATCTTCACAATCGGAGCCTTAAGCTAAAAAGCTTACAGCGCCTAGTGTTCCCTGGCAGTCTCCATTCCAAGTACTAACTAAGCGCACAAGCTCGGGATTCCTAAGAGTGCTATGGCCATAAGCAATGACTGTTGGCTGTAGAAGACTATTTGTAATGACTGTTCTAAGAGTAACTCTTGTTACAGAGCTGCTTGTAAACTAAAAAGCCTCACAACTCAAAATAAATGACTGGCTTTCCAGTGTTTTTTGTTTGCTTGTTTTTTTATTTGTTTGTTTATTTTTTATTCATTTATTGTTTATTTGTTTATTTTTTTAAAAGTTTTGATCTCCTCTTGTGTTTAAATGACTGTAGCTACAATCTTCACAATCGGAGCCTTAAGCTAAAAAGCTTACAGCGCCTAGTGTTCCCTGGCAGTCTCCATTCCAAGTGCTAACTAAGCGCACAAGCTCGGGATTTCTAAGAGTGCTATGGCCATAAGCAATGACTGTTGGCTGTAGAAGACTATTTGTAATGACTGTTCTAAGAGTAACTCTTGTTACAGAGATGCTTGTAAACTAAAAAGCCTCACAACTCAAAATAAATGACTGGCTTTCCAGTGTTTTTTGTTTGTTTGTTTTTTTATTTGTTTGTTTATTTTTTATTCATTTATTGTTTATTTGTTTATTTTTTTAAAGTTTTTATCTCCTCTTGTGTTTAAATGACTGTAGCTACAATCTTCACAATCGGAGCCTTAAGCTAAAAAGCTTACAGCGCCTAGTGTTCCCTGGCAGTCTCCATTCCAAGTACTAACTAAGCGCACAAGCTCGGGATTCCTAAGATTGCTATGGCCATAAGCAATGACTGTTGGCTGTAGCAGACAATTTGTAATGACTGTTCTAAGAGTAACACTTGTTAAAGAGCTGCTTGTAAACTAAAAGGCCTCACAACTCAAAATAAATGACTGGCTTTCCAGTGTTTTTTGTTTGTTTTTATTTATTTGTTTGTTTATTTTTTTATTCATTTATTGTTTATTTGTTTATTTTTTTAAAGTTTTGATCTCTTCTTGTGTTTAAATGACTGTAGCTACAATCTTCACAATCGGAGCCTTAAGCTAAAAAGCTTACAGCGCCTAGTGTTCCCTGGCAGTCTCCATTCCAAGTACTAACTAAGCGCACAAGCTCGGGATTCCTAAGAGTGCTATGGCCATAAGCAATGACTGTTGGCTGTAGAAGACTATTTGTAATGACTGTTCTAAGAGTAACTCTTGTTACAGAGCTGCTTGTAAACTAAAAAGCCTCACAACTCAAAATAAATGACTGGCTTTCCAGTGTTTTTTGTTTGTTTGTTATTTTATTTGTTTGTTTATTTTTTATTCATTTATTGTTTATTTCTTTATTTTTTTTTTAAGTTTTGATCTCCTCTTGTGTTTAAATGACTGTAGCTACAATCTTCACAATCGGAGCCTTAAGCTAAAAAGCTTACAGCGCCTAGTGTTCCCTGGCAGTCTCCATTCCAAGTACTAACTAAGCGCACAAGCTCGGGATTCCTAAGAGTGCTATGGCCATAAGCAATGACTGTTGGCTGTAGAAGACTATTTGTAATGACTGTTCTAAGAGTAACTCTTGTTACAGAGCTGCTTGTAAACTAAAAAGCCTCACAACTCAAAATAAATGACTGGCTTTCCAGTGTTTTTTGTTTGTTTGTTTTTTTATTTGTTTGTTTTTTTTTTTTTATTTATTGTTTGTTTGTTTATTTATTTTTTTAAGTTTTGATCTCCTCTTGTGTTTAAATGACTGTAGCTACAATCTTCACAATCGGAGCCTTAAGCTAAAAAGCTTACAGCGCCTAGTGTTCCCTGGCAGTCTCCATTCCAAGTACTAACTAAGCGCACAAGCTCGGGATTCCTAAGAGTGCTATGGCCATAAGCAATGACTGTTGGCTGTAGAAGACTATTTGTAATGACTGTTCTAAGAGTAACTCTTGTTACAGAGCTGCTTGTAAACTAAAAAGCCTCACAACTCAAAATAAATGACTGGCTTTCCAGTGTTTTTTGTTTGTTTGTTTTTTTATTTGTTTGTTTATTTTTTATTCATTTATTGTTTATTTGTTTATTTTTTTTTTAAGTTTTGATCTCCTCTTGTGTTTAAATGACTGTAGCTACAATCTTCACAATCGGAGCCTTAAGCTAAAAAGCTTACAGCGCCTAGTGTTCCCTGGCAGTCTCCATTCCAAGTACTAACTAAGCGCACAAGATCGGGATTCCTAAGAGTGCTATGGCCATAAGCAATGACTGTTGGCTGTAGAAGACTATTTGTAATGACTGTTCTAAGAGTAACTCTTGTTACAGAGCTGCTTGCAAACTAAAAAGCCTCACAACTCAAAATAAATGACTGGCTTTCCAGTGTTTTTTGTTTATTTGTTTGTTTATTTTTTATTCATTTATTGTTTATTTGTTTATTTTTTAAAGTTTTGATCTCCTCTTGTGTTTAAATGACTGTAGCTACAATCTTCACAATCGGAGCCTTAAGCTAAAAAGCTTACAGCGCCTAGTGTTCCCTGGCAGTCTCCATTCCAAGTACTAACTAAGCGCACAAGCTCGGGATTCCTAAGAGTGCTATGGCCATAAGCAATGACTGTTGGCTGTAGAAGACTATTTGTAATGACTGTTCTAAGAGTAACTCTTGTTACAGAGCTGCTTGTAAACTAAAAAGCCTCACAACTCAAAATAAATGACTGGCTTTCCAGTGTTTTTTGTTTGTTTGTTTTTTATTTGTTTGTTTATTTTTTATTCATTTATTGTTTATTTGTTTATTTTTTTAAAGTTTTGATCTCCTCTTGTGTTTAAATGACTGTAGCTACAATCTTCACAATCGGAGCCTTAAGCTAAAAAGCTTACAGCGCCTAGTGTTCCCTGGCAGTTTCCATTCCAAGTACTAACTAAGCGCACAAGCTCGGGATTCCTAAGAGTGCTATGGCCATAAGCAATGACTGTTGGCTGTAGAAGACTATTTGTAATGACTGTTCTAAGAGTAACTCTTGTTACAGAGCTGCTTGTAAACTAAAAAGCCTCACAACTCAAAATAAATGACTGGCTTTCCAGTGTTTTTTGTTTGTTTGTTTGTTTCATTTGTTTGTTTATTTTTTATTCATGTATTGTTTATTTGTTTATTTTTTTAACGTTTTGATCTCCTCTTGTGTTTAAATGACTGTAGCTACAATCTTCACAATCGGAGCCTTAAGCTAAAAAGCTTACAGCGCCTAGTGTTCCCTGGCAGTTTCCATTCCAAGTACTAACTAAGCGCACAAGCTCGGGATTCCTAAGAGTGCTATGGCCATAAGCAATGACTGTTGGCTGTAGAAGACTATTTGTAATGACTGTTCTAAGAGTAACTCTTGTTACAGAGCTGCTTGTAAACTAAAAAGCCTCACAACTCAAAATAAATGACTGGCTTTCCAGTGTTTTTTGTTTGTTTGTTTTTTTATTTGTTTGTTTATTTTTTATTCATTTATTGTTTATTTGTTTATTTTTTTTTTAAGTTTTGATCTCCTCTTGTGTTTAAATGACTGTAGCTACAATCTTCACAATCGGAGCCTTAAGCTAAAAAGCTTACAGCGCCTAGTGTTCCCTGGCAGTCTCCATTCCAAGTACTAACTAAGCGCACAAGATCGGGATTCCTAAGAGTGCTATGGCCATAAGCAATGACTGTTGGCTGTAGAAGACTATTTGTAATGACTGTTCTAAGAGTAACTCTTGTTACAGAGCTGCTTGCAAACTAAAAAGCCTCACAACTCAAAATAAATGACTGGCTTTCCAGTGTTTTTTGTTTATTTGTTTGTTTATTTTTTATTCATTTATTGTTTATTTGTTTATTTTTTAAAGTTTTGATCTCCTCTTGTGTTTAAATGACTGTAGCTACAATCTTCACAATCGGAGCCTTAAGCTAAAAAGCTTACAGCGCCTAGTGTTCCCTGGCAGTCTCCATTCCAAGTACTAACTAAGCGCACAAGCTCGGGATTCCTAAGAGTGCTATGGCCATAAGCAATGACTGTTGGCTGTAGAAGACTATTTGTAATGACTGTTCTAAGAGTAACTCTTGTTACAGAGCTGCTTGTAAACTAAAAAGCCTCACAACTCAAAATAAATGACTGGCTTTCCAGTGTTTTTTGTTTGTTTGTTTGTTTCATTTGTTTGTTTATTTTTTATTCATGTATTGTTTATTTGTTTATTTTTTTAAAGTTTTGATCTCCTCTTGTGTTTAAATGACTGTAGCTACAATCTTCACAATCGGAGCCTTAAGCTAAAAAGCTTACAGCGCCTAGTGTTCCCTGGCAGTTTCCATTCCAAGTACTAACTAAGCGCACAAGCTCGGGATTCCTAAGAGTGCTATGGCCATAAGCAATGACTGTTGGCTGTAGAAGACTATTTGTAATGACTGTTCTAAGAGTAACTCTTGTTACAGAGCTGCTTGTAAACTAAAAGGCCTCACAACTCAAAATAAATGACTGGCTTTCCAGTGTTTTTTTGTTTATTTGTTTATTTATTTGTTTGTTTATTTTTTTATTCATTTATTGTTTATTTGTTTATTTTTTTAAAGTTTTGATCTCCTCTTGTGTTTAAATGACTGTAGCTACAATCTTCACAATCGGAGCCTTAAGCTAAAAAGCTTACAGCGCCTAGTGTTCTCTGGCAGTCTCCATTCCAAGTACTAACTAAGCGCACAAGCTCGGGATTCCTAAGAGTGCTATGGCCATAAGCAATGACTGTTGGCTGTAGAAGACTATTTGTAATGACTGTTCTAAGAGTAACTCTTGTTACAGAGCTGCTTGTAAACTAAAAAGCCTCACAACTCAAAATAAATGACTGGCTTTCCAGTATTTTTTGTTTGTTTGTTTTTTTATTTGTTTGTTTATTTTTTATTCATTTATTGTTTATTTGTTTATTTTTTTTTTAAGTTTTGATCTCCTCTTGTGTTTAAATGACTGTAGCTACAATCTTCACAATCGGAGCCTTAAGCTAAAAAGCTTACAGCGCCTAGTGTTCCCTGGCAGTCTCCATTCCAAGTACTAACTAAGCGCACAAGCTCGGGATTCCTAAGAGTGCTATGGCCATAAGCAATGACTGTTGGCTGTAGAAGACTATTTGTAATGACTGTTCTAAGAGTAACTCTTGTTACAGAGCTGCTTGTAAACTAAAAAGCCTCACAACTCAAAATAAATGACTGGCTTTCCAGTGTTTTTTGTTTGTTTGTTTTTTTATTTGTTTGTTTATTTTTTATTCATTTATTGTTTATTTGTTTATTTTTTTTTTAAGTTTTGATCTCCTCTTGTGTTTAAATGACTGTAGCTACAATCTTCACAATCGGAGCCTTAAGCTAAAAAGCTTACAGCGCCTAGTGTTCCCTGGCAGTCTCCATTCCAAGTACTAACTAAGCGCACAAGCTCGGGATTCCTAAGAGTGCTATGGCCATAAGCAATGACTGTTGGCTGTAGAAGACTATTTGTAATGACTGTTCTAAGATTAACTCTTGTTACAGAGCTGCTTGTAAACTAAAAAGCCTCACAACTCAAAATAAATGACTGGCTTTCCAGTGTTTTTTGTTTGTTTGTTTTTTTATTTGTTTGTTTATTTTTTATTCATTTATTGTTTGTTTGTTTATTTTTTTTTTTTAAGTTTTGATCTCCTCTTGTGTTTAAATGACTGTAGCTACAATCTTCACAATCGGAGCCTTAAGCTAAAAAGCTTACAGCGCCTAGTGTTCCCTGGCAGTCTCCATTCCAAGTACTAACTAAGCGCACAAGCTCGGGATTCCTAAGAGTGCTATGGCCATAAGCAATGACTGTTGGCTGTAGAAGACTATTTGTAATGACTGTTCTAAGAGTAACTCTTGTTACAGAGCTGCTTGTAAACTAAAAAACCTCACAACTCAAAATAAATGACTGGCTTTCCAGTGTTTTTTGTTTGTTTGTTTTTTTATTTGTTTGTTTATTTTTTATTCATTTATTGTTTATTTCTTTATTTTTTTTTTAAGTTTTGATCTCCTCTTGTGTTTAAATGACTGTAGCTACAATCTTCACAATCGGAGCCTTAAGCTAAAAATCTTACAGCGCCTAGTGTTCCCTGGCAGTCTCCATTCCAAGTACTAACTAAGCGCACAAGCTCGGGATTCCTAAGAGTGCTATGGCCATAAGCAATGACTGTTGGCTGTAGAAGACTATTTGTAATGACTGTTCTAAGAGTAACACTTGTTACAGAGCTGCTTGTAAACTAAAAGGCCTCACAACTCAAAATAAATGACTGGCTTTCCAGTGTTTTTTTGTTTATTTGTTTTTTTATTTGTTTGTTTATTTTTTTTATTCATTTATTGTTTATTTGTTTATTTTTTTAAAGTTTTGATCTCCTCTTGTGTTTAAATGACTGTAGCTACAATCTTCACAATCGGAGCCTTAAGCTAAAAAGCTTACAGCGCCTAGTGTTCCCTGGCAGTCTCCATTCCAAGTACTAACTAAGCGCACAAGCTCGGGATTCCTAAGAGTGCTATGGCCATAAGCAATGACTGTTGGCTGTAGAAGACTATTTGTAATGACTGTTCTAAGAGTAACTCTTGTTACAGAGCTGCTTGTAAACTAAAAAGCCTCACAACTCAAAATAAATGACTGGCTTTCCAGTGTTTTTTGTTTGTTTGTTTTTTTATTTGTTTGTTTATTTTTTATTCATTTATTGTTTGTTTGTTTATTTTTTTTTTTTAAGTTTTGATCTCCTCTTGTGTTTAAATGACTGTAGCTACAATCTTCACAATCGGAGCCTTAAGCTAAAAAGCTTACAGCGCCTAGTGTTCCCTGGCAGTCTCCATTCCAAGTACTAACTAAGCGCACAAGCTCGGGATTCCTAAGAGTGCTATGGCCATAAGCAATGACTGTTGGCTGTAGAAGACTATTTGTAATGACTGTTCTAAGAGTAACTCTTGTTACAGAGCTGCTTGTAAACTAAAAAACCTCACAACTCAAAATAAATGACTGGCTTTCCAGTGTTTTTTGTTTGTTTGTTTTTTTATTTGTTTGTTTATTTTTTATTCATTTATTGTTTATTTCTTTATTTTTTTTTTAAGTTTTGATCTCCTCTTGTGTTTAAATGACTGTAGCTACAATCTTCACAATCGGAGCCTTAAGCTAAAAATCTTACAGCGCCTAGTGTTCCCTGGCAGTCTCCATTCCAAGTACTAACTAAGCGCACAAGATCGGGATTCCTAAGAGTGCTATGGCCATAAGCAATGACTGTTGGCTGTAGCAGACAATTTGTAATGACTGTTCTAAGAGTAACACTTGTTACAGAGCTGCTTGTAAACTAAAAGGCCTCACAACTCAAAATAAATGACTGGCTTTCCAGTGTTTTTTTGTTTATTTGTTTTTTTATTTGTTTGTTTATTTTTTTTATTCATTTATTGTTTATTTGTTTATTTTTTTAAAGTTTTGATCTCCTCTTGTGTTTAAATGACTGTAGCTACAATCTTCACAATCGGAGCCTTAAGCTAAAAAGCTTACAGCGCCTAGTGTTCCCTGGCAGTCTCCATTCCAAGTACTAACTAAGCGCACAAGCTCGGGATTCCTAAGAGTGCTATGGCCATAAGCAATGACTGTTGGCTGTAGAAGACTATTTGTAATGACTGTTCTAAGAGTAACTCTTGTTACAGAGCTGCTTGTAAACTAAAAAGCCTCACAACTCAAAATAAATGACTGGCTTTCCAGTGTTTTTTGTTTGTTTGTTTTTTTATTTGTTTGTTTATTTTTTATTCATTTATTGTTTATTTGTTTATTTTTTTAAAGTTTTGATCTCTTCTTGTGTTTAAATGACTGTAGCTACAATCTTCACAATCGGAGCCTTAAGCTAAAAAGCTTACAGCGCCTAGTGTTCCCTGGCAGTCTCCATTCCAAGTACTAACTAAGCGCACAAGCTCGGGATTCCTAAGAGTGCTATGGCCATAAGCAATGACTGTTGGCTGTAGAAGACTATTTGTAATGACTGTTCTAAGAGTAACTCTTGTTACAGAGCTGCTTGTAAACTAAAAAGCCTCACAACTCAAAATAAATGACGGGCTTTCCAGTGTTTTTTATTCATTTATTGTTTATTTGTTTATTTTTTATTCATTTATTGTTTATTTGTTTATTTTTTTTAAAGTTTTTATCTCCTCTTGTGTTTAAATGACTGTAGCTACAATCTTCACAATCGGAGCCTTAAGCTAAAAAGCTTACAGCGCCTAGTGTTCCCTGGCAGTCTCCATTCCAAGTACTAACTAAGCGCACAAGCTCGGGATTCCTAAGAGTGCTATGGCCATAAGCAATGACTGTTGGCTGTAGAAGACTATTTGTAATGACTGTTCTAAGAGTAACTCTTGTTACAGAGCTGCTTGTAAACTAAAAAGCCTCACAACTCAAAATAAATGACTGGCTTTCCAGTGTTTTTTGTTTGTTTGTTTTTTTATTTGTTTGTTTATTTTTTATTCATTTATTGTTTATTTGTTTATTTTTTTAAAGTTTTTATCTCCTCTTGTGTTTAAATGACTGTAGCTACAATCTTCACAATCGGAGCCTTAAGCTAAAAAGCTTACAGCGCCTAGTGTTCCCTGGCAGTCTGCATTCCAAGTACTAACTAAGCGCACAAGCTCGGGATTCCTAAGATTGCTATGGCCATAAGCAATGACTGTTGGCTGTAGCAGACAATTTGTAATGACTGTTCTAAGAGTAACACTTGTTACAGAGCTGCTTGTAAACTAAAAAACCTCACAACTCAAAATAAATGACTGGCTTTCCAGTGTTTTTTGTTTGTTTGTTTTTTTATTTGTTTGTTTATTTTTTATTCATTTATTGTTTATTTCTTTATTTTTTTTTTAAGTTTTGATCTCCTCTTGTGTTTAAATGACTGTAGCTACAATCTTCACAATCGGAGCCTTAAGCTAAAAATCTTACAGCGCCTAGTGTTCCCTGGCAGTCTCCATTCCAAGTACTAACTAAGCGCACAAGATCGGGATTCCTAAGAGTGCTATGGCCATAAGCAATGACTGTTGGCTGTAGCAGACAATTTGTAATGACTGTTCTAAGAGTAACACTTGTTACAGAGCTGCTTGTAAACTAAAAGGCCTCACAACTCAAAATAAATGACTGGCTTTCCAGTGTTTTTTTGTTTATTTGTTTTTTTATTTGTTTGTTTATTTTTTTTATTCATTTATTGTTTATTTGTTTATTTTTTTAAAGTTTTGATCTCCTCTTGTGTTTAAATGACTGTAGCTACAATCTTCACAATCGGAGCCTTAAGCTAAAAAGCTTACAGCGCCTAGTGTTCCCTGGCAGTCTCCATTCCAAGTACTAACTAAGCGCACAAGCTCGGGATTCCTAAGAGTGCTATGGCCATAAGCAATGACTGTTGGCTGTAGAAGACTATTTGTAATGACTGTTCTAAGAGTAACTCTTGTTACAGAGCTGCTTGTAAACTAAAAAGCCTCACAACTCAAAATAAATGACTGGCTTTCCAGTGTTTTTTGTTTGTTTGTTTTTTTATTTGTTTGTTTATTTTTTATTCATTTATTGTTTATTTGTTTATTTTTTTAAAGTTTTGATCTCTTCTTGTGTTTAAATGACTGTAGCTACAATCTTCACAATCGGAGCCTTAAGCTAAAAAGCTTACAGCGCCTAGTGTTCCCTGGCAGTCTCCATTCCAAGTACTAACTAAGCGCACAAGCTCGGGATTCCTAAGAGTGCTATGGCCATAAGCAATGACTGTTGGCTGTAGAAGACTATTTGTAATGACTGTTCTAAGAGTAACTCTTGTTACAGAGCTGCTTGTAAACTAAAAAGCCTCACAACTCAAAATAAATGACGGGCTTTCCAGTGTTTTTTATTCATTTATTGTTTATTTGTTTATTTTTTATTCATTTCTTGTTTATTTGTTTATTTTTTTAAAGTTTTTATCTCCTCTTGTGTTTAAATGACTGTAGCTACAATCTTCACAATCGGAGCCTTAAGCTAAAAAGCTTACAGCGCCTAGTGTTCCCTGGCAGTCTCCATTCCAAGTACTAACTAAGCGCACAAGCTCGGGATTCCTAAGAGTGCTATGGCCATAAGCAATGACTGTTGGCTGTAGAAGACTATTTGTAATGACTGTTCTAAGAGTAACTCTTGTTACAGAGCTGCTTGTAAACTAAAAAGCCTCACAACTCAAAATAAATGACTGGCTTTCCAGTGTTTTTTGTTTGTTTGTTTTTTTATTTGTTTGTTTATTTTTTATTCATTTATTGTTTATTTGTTTATTTTTTTTAAGTTTTTATCTCCTCTTGTGTTTAAATGACTGTAGCTACAATCTTCACAATCGGAGCCTTAAGCTAAAAAGCTTACAGCGCCTAGTGTTCCCTGGCAGTCTGCATTCCAAGTACTAACTAAGCGCACAAGCTCGGGATTCCTAAGATTGCTATGGCCATAAGCAATGACTGTTGGCTGTAGCAGACAATTTGTAATGACTGTTCTAAGAGTAACACTTGTTAAAGAGCTGCTTGTAAACTAAAAGGCCTCACAACTCAAAATAAATGACTGGCTTTCCAGTGTTTTTTGTTTGTTTTTATTTATTTGTTTGTTTATTTTTTTTATTCATTTATTGTTAATTTGTTTATTTTTTTAAAGTTTTGATCTCCTCTTGTGTTTAAATGACTGTAGCTACAATCTTCACAATCGGAGCCTTAAGCTAAAAAGCTTACAGCGCCTAGTGTTCCCTGGCAGTCTCCATTCCAAGTACTAACTAAGCGCACAAGCTCGGGATTCCTAAGAGTGCTATGGCCATAAGCAATGACTGTTGGCTGTAGAAGACTATTTGTAATGACTGTTCTAAGAGTAACTCTTGTTACAGAGCTGCTTGTAAACTAAAAAGCCTCACAACTCAAAATAAATGACGGGCTTTCCAGTGTTTTTTGTTTGTTTGTTTTTTTATTTGTTTGTTTATTTTTTTATTTTATTTATTGTTTGTTTGTTTATTTATTTTTTTAAGTTTTGATCTCCTCTTGTGTTTAAATGACTGTAGCTACAATCTTCACAATCGGAGCCTTAAGCTAAAAAGCTTACAGCGCCTAGTGTTCCCTGGCAGTCTCCATTCCAAGTACTAACTAAGCGCACAAGCTCGGGATTCCTAAGAGTGCTATGGCCATAAGCAATGACTGTTGGCTGTAGAAGACTATTTGTAATGACTGTTCTAAGAGTAACTCTTGTTACAGAGCTGCTTGTAAACTAAAAAGCCTCACAACTCAAAATAAATGACTGGCTTTCCAGTGTTTTTTGTTTGTTTGTTTTTTTATTTGTTTGTTTATTTTTTATTCATTTATTGTTTATTTGTTTATTTTTTTTTTAAGTTTTGATCTCCTCTTGTGTTTAAATGACTGTAGCTACAATGTTCACAATCGGAGCCTTAAGCTAAAAAGCTTACAGCGCCTAGTGTTCCCTGGCAGTCTCCATTCCAAGTACTAACTAAGCGCACAAGATCGGGATTCCTAAGAGTGCTATGGCCATAAGCAATGACTGTTGGCTGTAGAAGACTATTTGTAATGACTGTTCTAAGAGTAACTCTTGTTACAGAGCTGCTTGCAAACTAAAAAGCCTCACAACTCAAAATAAATGACTGGCTTTCCAGTGTTTTTTGTTTGTTTGTTTTTTTATTTGTTTGTTTATTTTTTATTCATTTATTGTTTATTTGTTTATTTTTTTTTTAAGTTTTGATCTCCTCTTGTGTTTAAATGACTGTAGCTACAATCTTCACAATCGGAGCCTTAAGCTAAAAAGCTTACAGCGCCTAGTGTTCCCTGGCAGTCTCCATTCCAAGTACTAACTAAGCGCACAAGATCGGGATTCCTAAGAGTGCTATGGCCATAAGCAATGACTGTTGGCTGTAGAAGACTATTTGTAATGACTGTTCTAAGAGTAACTCTTGTTACAGAGCTGCTTGCAAACTAAAAAGCCTCACAACTCAAAATAAATGACTGGCTTTCCAGTGTTTTTTGTTTATTTGTTTGTTTATTTTTTATTCATTTATTGTTTATTTGTTTATTTTTTAAAGTTTTGATCTCCTCTTGTGTTTAAATGACTGTAGCTACAATCTTCACAATCGGAGCCTTAAGCTAAAAAGCTTACAGCGCCTAGTGTTCCCTAGCAGTCTCCATTCCAAGTACTAACTAAGCGCACAAGCTCGGGATTCCTAAGAGTGCTATGGCCATAAGCAATGACTGTTGGCTGTAGAAGACTATTTGTAATGACTGTTCTAAGAGTAACTCTTGTTACAGAGCTGCTTGTAAACTAAAAAGCCTCACAACTCAAAATAAATGACTGGCTTTCCAGTGTTTTTTGTTTGTTTGTTTTTTATTTGTTTGTTTATTTTTTATTCATTTATTGTTTATTTGTTTATTTTTTTAAAGTTTTGATCTCCTCTTGTGTTTAAATGACTGTAGCTACAATCTTCACAATCGGAGCCTTAAGCTAAAAAGCTTACAGCGCCTAGTGTTCCCTGGCAGTTTCCATTCCAAGTACTAACTAAGCGCACAAGCTCGGGATTCCTAAGAGTGCTATGGCCATAAGCAATGACTGTTGGCTGTAGAAGACTATTTGTAATGACTGTTCTAAGAGTAACTCTTGTTACAGAGCTGCTTGTAAACTAAAAAGCCTCACAACTCAAAATAAATGACTGGCTTTCCAGTGTTTTTTGTTTGTTTGTTTGTTTCATTTGTTTGTTTATTTTTTATTCATGTATTGTTTATTTGTTTATTTTTTTAACGTTTTGATCTCCTCTTGTGTTTAAATGACTGTAGCTACAATCTTCACAATCGGAGCCTTAAGCTAAAAAGCTTACAGCGCCTAGTGTTCCCTGGCAGTTTCCATTCCAAGTACTAACTAAGCGCACAAGCTCGGGATTCCTAAGAGTGCTATGGCCATAAGCAATGACTGTTGGCTGTAGAAGACTATTTGTAATGACTGTTCTAAGAGTAACTCTTGTTACAGAGCTGCTTGTAAACTAAAAGGCCTCACAACTCAAAATAAATGACTGGCTTTCCAGTATTTTTTGTTTGTTTGTTTTTTTATTTGTTTGTTTATTTTTTATTCATTTATTGTTTATTTGTTTATTTTTTTTTTTAAGTTTTGATCTCCTCTTGTGTTTAAATGACTGTAGCTACAATCTTCACAATCGGAGCCTTAAGCTAAAAAGCTTACAGCGCCTAGTGTTCCCTGGCAGTCTCCATTCCAAGTACTAACTAAGCGCACAAGCTCGGGATTCCTAAGAGTGCTATGGCCATAAGCAATGACTGTTGGCTGTAGAAGACTATTTGTAATGACTGTTCTAAGAGTAACTCTTGTTACAGAGCTGC
This sequence comes from Hoplias malabaricus, assembly GCF_029633855.1. Taxonomy (NCBI): domain Eukaryota; kingdom Metazoa; phylum Chordata; class Actinopteri; order Characiformes; family Erythrinidae; genus Hoplias; species Hoplias malabaricus. The sequence goes on from NC_089818.1 coordinate 10,324,477, forward strand.
TTGTAAACTAAAAAGCCTCACAACTCAAAATAAATGACTGGCTTTCCAGTGTTTTTTGTTTGTTTGTTTTTTTATTTGTTTGTTTATTTTTTATTCATTTATTGTTTATTTGTTTATTTTTTTAAAGTTTTGATCTCTTCTTGTGTTTAAATGACTGTAGCTACAATCTTCACAATCGGAGCCTTAAGCTAAAAAGCTTACAGCGCCTAGTGTTCCCTGGCAGTCTCCATTCCAAGTACTAACTAAGCGCACAAGCTCGGGATTCCTAAGAGTGCTATGGCCATAAGCAATGACTGTTGGCTGTAGAAGACTATTTGTAATGACTGTTCTAAGAGTAACTCTTGTTACAGAGCTGCTTGTAAACTAAAAAGCCTCACAACTCAAAATAAATGACGGGCTTTCCAGTGTTTCTTATTCATTTATTGTTTATTTGTTTATTTTTTATTCATTTATTGTTTATTTGTTTATTTTTTTAAAGTTTTTATCTCCTCTTGTGTTTAAATGACTGTAGCTACAATCTTCACAATCGGAGCCTTAAGCTAAAAAGCTTACAGCGCCTAGTGTTCCCTGGCAGTCTCCATTCCAAGTACTAACTAAGCGCACAAGCTCGGGATTCCTAAGAGTGCTATGGCCATAAGCAATGACTGTTGGCTGTAGAAGACTATTTGTAATGACTGTTCTAAGAGTAACTCTTGTTACAGAGCTGCTTGTAAACTAAAAAGCCTCACAACTCAAAATAAATGACTGGCTTTCCAGTGTTTTTTGTTTGTTTGTTTTTTTATTTGTTTGTTTATTTTTTATTCATTTATTGTTTATTTCTTTATTTTTTTTTTAAGTTTTGATCTCCTCTTGTGTTTAAATGACTGTAGCTACAATCTTCACAATCGGAGCCTTAAGCTATAAAGCTTACAGCGCCTAGTGTTCCCTGGCAGTCTCCATTCCAAGTACTAACTAAGCGCACAAGCTCGGAATTCCTAAGAGTGCTATGGCCATAAGCAATGACTGTTGGCTGTAGAAGACTATTTGTAATGACTGTTCTAAGATTAACTCTTGTTACAGAGCTGCTTGTAAACTAAAAAGCCTCACAACTCAAAATAAATGACTGGCTTTCCAGTGTTTTTTGTTTGTTTGTTTTTTTATTTGTTTGTTTATTTTTTATTCATTTATTGTTTGTTTGTTTATTTTTTTTTTTAAGTTTTGATCTCCTCTTGTGTTTAAATGACTGTAGCTACAATCTTCACAATCGGAGCCTTAAGCTAAAAAGCTTACAGCGCCTAGTGTTCCCTGGCAGTCTCCATTCCAAGTACTAACTAAGCGCACAAGCTCGGGATTCCTAAGAGTGCTATGGCCATAAGCAATGACTGTTGGCTGTAGAAGACTATTTGTAATGACTGTTCTAAGAGTAACTCTTGTTACAGAGCTGCTTGTAAACTAAAAAACCTCACAACTCAAAATAAATGACTGGCTTTCCAGTGTTTTTTGTTTGTTTGTTTTTTTATTTGTTTGTTTATTTTTTATTCATTTATTGTTTATTTCTTTATTTTTTTTTTAAGTTTTGATCTCCTCTTGTGTTTAAATGACTGTAGCTACAATCTTCACAATCGGAGCCTTAAGCTAAAAATCTTACAGCGCCTAGTGTTCCCTGGCAGTCTCCATTCCAAGTACTAACTAAGCGCACAAGATCGGGATTCCTAAGAGTGCTATGGCCATAAGCAATGACTGTTGGCTGTAGCAGACAATTTGTAATGACTGTTCTAAGAGTAACACTTGTTACAGAGCTGCTTGTAAACTAAAAGGCCTCACAACTCAAAATAAATGACTGGCTTTCCAGTGTTTTTTTGTTTATTTGTTTTTTTATTTGTTTGTTTATTTTTTTTATTCATTTATTGTTTATTTGTTTATTTTTTTAAAGTTTTGATCTCTTCTTGTGTTTAAATGACTGTAGCTACAATCTTCACAATCGGAGCCTTAAGCTAAAAAGCTTACAGCGCCTAGTGTTCCCTGGCAGTCTCCATTCCAAGTACTAACTAAGCGCACAAGCTCGGGATTCCTAAGAGTGCTATGGCCATAAGCAATGACTGTTGGCTGTAGAAGACTATTTGTAATGACTGTTCTAAGAGTAACTCTTGTTACAGAGCTGCTTGTAAACTAAAAAGCCTCACAACTCAAAATAAATGACTGGCTTTCCAGTGTTTTTTGTTTGTTTGTTTTTTTATTTGTTTGTTTATTTTTTATTCATTTATTGTTTATTTCTTTATTTTTTTTTTAAGTTTTGATCTCCTCTTGTGTTTAAATGACTGTAGCTACAATCTTCACAATCGGAGCCTTAAGCTATAAAGCTTACAGCGCCTAGTGTTCCCTGGCAGTCTCCATTCCAAGTACTAACTAAGCGCACAAGCTCGGGATTCCTAAGAGTGCTATGGCCATAAGCAATGACTGTTGGCTGTAGAAGACTATTTGTAATGACTGTTCTAAGATTAACTCTTGTTACAGAGCTGCTTGTAAACTAAAAAGCCTCACAACTCAAAATAAATGACTGGCTTTCCAGTGTTTTTTGTTTGTTTGTTTTTTTATTTGTTTGTTTATTTTTTATTCATTTATTGTTTGTTTGTTTATTTTTTTTTTTAAGTTTTGATCTCCTCTTGTGTTTAAATGACTGTAGCTACAATCTTCACAATCGGAGCCTTAAGCTAAAAAGCTTACAGCGCCTAGTGTTCCCTGGCAGTCTCCATTCCAAGTACTAACTAAGCGCACAAGCTCGGGATTCCTAAGAGTGCTATGGCCATAAGCAATGACTGTTGGCTGTAGAAGACTATTTGTAATGACTGTTCTAAGAGTAACTCTTGTTACAGAGCTGCTTGTAAACTAAAAAACCTCACAACTCAAAATAAATGACTGGCTTTCCAGTGTTTTTTGTTTGTTTGTTTTTTTATTTGTTTGTTTATTTTTTATTCATTTATTGTTTATTTCTTTATTTTTTTTTTAAGTTTTGATCTCCTCTTGTGTTTAAATGACTGTAGCTACAATCTTCACAATCGGAGCCTTAAGCTAAAAAGCTTACAGCGCCTAGTGTTCCCTGGCAGTCTCCATTCCAAGTACTAACTAAGCGCACAAGCTCGGGATTCCTAAGAGTGCTATGGCCATAAGCAATGACTGTTGGCTGTAGAAGACTATTTGTAATGACTGTTCTAAGAGTAACTCTTGTTACAGAGCTGCTTGTAAACTAAAAAGCCTCACAACTCAAAATAAATGACGGGCTTTCCAGTGTTTTTTATTCATTTATTGTTTATTTGTTTATTTTTTATTCATTTATTGTTTATTTGTTTATTTTTTTAAAGTTTTTATCTCCTCTTGTGTTTAAATGACTGTAGCTACAATCTTCACAATCGGAGCCTTAAGCTAAAAAGCTTACAGCGCCTAGTGTTCCCTGGCAGTCTCCATTCCAAGTACTAACTAAGCGCACAAGCTCGGGATTCCTAAGAGTGCTATGGCCATAAGCAATGACTGTTGGCTGTAGAAGACTATTTGTAATGACTGTTCTAAGAGTAACTCTTGTTACAGAGCTGCTTGTAAACTAAAAAGCCTCACAACTCAAAATAAATGACTGGCTTTCCAGTGTTTTTTGTTTGTTTGTTTTTTTATTTGTTTGTTTATTTTTTATTCATTTATTGTTTATTTCTTTATTTTTTTTAAAGTTTTGATCTCCTCTTGTGTTTAAATGACTGTAGCTACAATCTTCACAATCGGAGCCTTAAGCTAAAAAGCTTACAGCGCCTAGTGTTCCCTGGCAGTCTCCATTCCAAGTGCTAACTAAGCGCACAAGCTCGGGATTTCTAAGAGTGCTATGGCCATAAGCAATGACTGTTGGCTGTAGAAGACTATTTGTAATGACTGTTCTAAGAGTAACTCTTGTTACAGAGATGCTTGTAAACTAAAAAGCCTCACAACTCAAAATAAATGACTGGCTTTCCAGTGTTTTTTGTTTGTTTGTTTTTTTATTTGTTTGTTTATTTTTTATTCATTTATTGTTTATTTGTTTATTTTTTTAAAGTTTTTATCTCCTCTTGTGTTTAAATGACTGTAGCTACAATCTTCACAATCGGAGCCTTAAGCTAAAAAGCTTACAGCGCCTAGTGTTCCCTGGCAGTCTGCATTCCAAGTACTAACTAAGTGCACAAGCTCGGGATTCCTAAGATTGCTATGGCCATAAGCAATGACTGTTGGCTGTAGCAGACAATTTGTAATGACTGTTCTAAGAGTAACACTTGTTAAAGAGCTGCTTGTAAACTAAAAGGCCTCACAACTCAAAATAAATGACTGGCTTTCCAGTGTTTTTTGTTTGTTTTTATTTATTTGTTTGTTTATTTTTTTATTCATTTATTGTTTATTTGTTTATTTTTTTAAAGTTTTTATCTCCTCTTGTGTTTAAATGACTGTAGCTACAATCTTCACAATCGGAGCCTTAAGCTAAAAAGCTTACAGCGCCTAGTGTTCCCTGGCAGTCTCCATTCCAAGTACTAACTAAGCGCACAAGCTCGGGATTCCTAAGAGTGCTATGGCCATAAGCAATGACTGTTGGCTGTAGAAGACTATTTGTAATGACTGTTCTAAGAGTAACTCTTGTTACAGAGCTGCTTGTAAACTAAAAAGCCTCACAACTCAAAATAAATGACTGGCTTTCCAGTGTTTTTTGTTTGTTTGTTTTTTTATTTGTTTGTTTATCTTTTATTCATTTATTGTTTATTTGTTTATTTTTTTTAAAGTTTTGATCTCCTCTTGTGTTTAAATGACTGTAGCTACAATCTTCACAATCGGAGCCTTAAGCTAAAAAGCTTACAGCGCCTAGTGTTCCCTGGCAGTCTCCATTCCAAGTGCTAACTAAGCGCACAAGCTCGGGATTTCTAAGAGTGCTATGGCCATAAGCAATGACTGTTGGCTGTAGAAGACTATTTGTAATGACTGTTCTAAGAGTAACTCTTGTTACAGAGATGCTTGTAAACTAAAAAGCCTCACAACTCAAAATAAATGACTGGCTTTCCAGTGTTTTTTGTTTGTTTGTTTTTTTATTTGTTTGTTTATTTTTTATTCATTTATTGTTTATTTGTTTATTTTTTTTAAAGTTTTTATCTCCTCTTGTGTTTAAATGACTGTAACTACAATCTTCACAATCGGAGCCTTAAGCTAAAAAGCTTACAGCGCCTAGTGTTCCCTGGCAGTCTGCATTCCAAGTACTAACTAAGCGCACAAGCTCGGGATTCCTAAGATTGCTATGGCCATAAGCAATGACTGTTGGCTGTAGCAGACAATTTGTAATGACTGTTCTAAGAGTAACACTTGTTAAAGAGCTGCTTGTAAACTAAAAGGCCTCACAACTCAAAATAAATGTCTGGCTTTCCAGTGTTTTTTGTTTGTTTTTATTTATTTGTTTGTTTATTTTTTTATTCATTTATTGTTTATTTGTTTATTTTTTTAAAGTTTTGATCTCTTCTTGTGTTTAAATGACTGTAGCTACAATCTTCACAATCGGAGCCTTAAGCTAAAAAGCTTACAGCGCCTAGTGTTCCCTGGCAGTCTCCATTCCAAGTACTAACTAAGCGCACAAGCTCGGGATTCCTAAGAGTGCTATGGCCATAAGCAATGACTGTTGGCTGTAGAAGACTATTTGTAATGACTGTTCTAAGAGTAACTCTTGTTACAGAGCTGCTTGTAAACTAAAAAGCCTCACAACTCAAAATAAATGACTGGCTTTCTAGTGTTTTTTGTTTGTTTGTTTTTTTATTTGTTTGTTTATTTTTTATTCATTTATTGTTTATTTCTTTTTTTTTTTTTAAGTTTTGATCTCCTCTTGTGTTTAAATGACTGTAGCTACAATCTTCACAATCGGAGCCTTAAGCTAAATAGCTTACAGCGCCTAGTGTTCCCTGGCAGTCTCCATTCCAAGTACTAACTAAGCGCACAAGCTCGGGATTCCTAAGAGTGCTATGGCCATAAGCAATGACTGTTGGCTGTAGAAGACTATTTGTAATGACTGTTCTAAGAGTAACTCTTGTTACAGAGCTGCTTGTAAACTAAAAAGCCTCACAACTCAAAATAAATGACTGGCTTTCCAGTGTTTTTTGTTTGTTTGTTTTTTTATTTGTTTGTTTATTTTTTTATTCATTTATTGTTTATTTGTTTATTTTTTTTTAAGTTTTGATCTCCTCTTGTGTTTAAATGACTGTAGCTACAATCTTCACAATCGGAGCCTTAAGCTAAAAAGCTTACAGCGCCTAGTGTTCCCTGGCAGTCTCCATTCCAAGTACTAACTAAGCGCACAAACTCGGGATTCCTAAGAGTGCTATGGCCATAAGCAATGACTGTTGGCTGTAGAAGACTATTTGTAATGACTGTTCTAAGAGTAACTCTTGTTACAGAGCTGCTTGTAAACTAAAAAGCCTCACAACTCAAAATAAATGACTGGCTTTCCAGTGTTTTTTGTTTGTTTGTTTTTTTATTTGTTTGTTTATTTTTTTATTCATTTATTGTTTATTTGTTTATTTTTTTTTAAGTTTTGATCTCCTCTTGTGTTTAAATGACTGTAGCTACAATCTTCACAATCGGAGCCTTAAGCTAAAAAGCTTACAGCGCCTAGTGTTCCCTGGCAGTCTCCATTCCAAGTACTAACTAAGCGCACAAGATCGGGATTCCTAAGAGTGCTATGGCCATAAGCAATGACTGTTGGCTGTAGCAGACAATTTGTAATGACTGTTCTAAGAGTAACACTTGTTACAGAGCTGCTTGTAAACTAAAAGGCCTCACAACTCAAAATAAATGACTGGCTTTCCAGTGTTTTTTTGTTTATTTGTTTATTTATTTGTTTGTTTATTTTTTTATTCATTTATTGTTTATTTGTTTATTTTTTTAAAGTTTTGATCTCCTCTTGTGTTTAAATGACTGTAGCTACAATCTTCACAATCGGAGCCTTAAGCTAAAAAGCTTACAGCGCCTAGTGTTCTCTGGCAGTCTCCATTCCAAGTACTAACTAAGCGCACAAGCTCGGGATTCCTAAGAGTGCTATGGCCATAAGCAATGACTGTTGGCTGTAGAAGACTATTTGTAATGACTGTTCTAAGAGTAACTCTTGTTACAGAGCTGCTTGTAAACTAAAAAGCCTCACAACTCAAAATAAATGACTGGCTTTCCAGTATTTTTTGTTTGTTTGTTTTTTTATTTGTTTGTTTATTTTTTATTCATTTATTGTTTATTTGTTTATTTTTTTTTTTAAGTTTTGATCTCCTCTTGTGTTTAAATGACTGTAGCTACAATCTTCACAATCGGAGCCTTAAGCTAAAAAGCTTACAGCGCCTAGTGTTCCCTGGCAGTCTCCATTCCAAGTACTAACTAAGCGCACAAGCTCGGGATTCCTAAGAGTGCTATGGCCATAAGCAATGACTGTTGGCTGTAGAAGACTATTTGTAATGACTGTTCTAAGAGTAACTCTTGTTACAGAGCTGCTTGTAAACTAAAAAGCCTCACAACTCAAAATAAATGACTGGCTTTCCAGTGTTTTTTGTTTGTTTGTTTTTTTATTTGTTTGTTTATTTTTTATTCATTTATTGTTTATTTGTTTATTTTTTTTTAAGTTTTGATCTCCTCTTGTGTTTAAATGACTGTAGCTACAATCTTCACAATCGGAGCCTTAAGCTAAAAAGCTTACAGCGCCTAGTGTTCCCTGGCAGTCTCCATTCCAAGTACTAACTAAGCGCACAAGCTCGGGATTCCTAAGAGTGCTATGGCCATAAGCAATGACTGTTGGCTGTAGAAGACTATTTGTAATGACTGTTCTAAGAGTAACTCTTGTTACAGAGCTGCTTGTAAACTAAAAAGCCTCACAACTCAAAATAAATGACTGGCTTTCCAGTGTTTTTTGTTTGTTTGTTTTTTTATTTGTTTGTTTATTTTTTATTCATTTATTGTTTATTTCTTTATTTTTTTTTTAAGTTTTGATCTCCTCTTGTGTTTAAATGACTGTAGCTACAATCTTCACAATCGGAGCCTTAAGCTATAAAGCTTACAGCGCCTAGTGTTCCCTGGCAGTCTCCATTCCAAGTACTAACTAAGCGCACAAGCTCGGGATTCCTAAGAGTGCTATGGCCATAAGCAATGACTGTTGGCTGTAGAAGACTATTTGTAATGACTGTTCTAAGATTAACTCTTGTTACAGAGCTGCTTGTAAACTAAAAAGCCTCACAACTCAAAATAAATGACTGGCTTTCCAGTATTTTTTGTTTGTTTGTTTTTTTATTTGTTTGTTTATTTTTTATTCATTTATTGTTTGTTTGTTTATTTTTTTTTTTTTAAGTTTTGATCTCCTCTTGTGTTTAAATGACTGTAGCTACAATCTTCACAATCGGAGCCTTAAGCTAAAAAGCTTACAGCGCCTAGTGTTCCCTGGCAGTCTCCATTCCAAGTACTAACTAAGCGCACAAGCTCGGGATTCCTAAGAGTGCTATGGCCATAAGCAATGACTGTTGGCTGTAGAAGACTATTTGTAATGACTGTTCTAAGAGTAACTCTTGTTACAGAGCTGCTTGTAAACTAAAAAGCCTCACAACTCAAAATAAATGACTGGCTTTCCAGTGTTTTTTGTTTGTTTGTTTTTTTATTTGTTTGTTTATTTTTTATTCATTTATTGTTTGTTTGTTTATTTTTTTTTTTTAAGTTTTGATCTCCTCTTGTGTTTAAATGACTGTAGCTACAATCTTCACAATCGGAGCCTTAAGCTAAAAACCTTACAGCGCCTAGTGTTCCCTGGCAGTCTCCATTCCAAGTACTAACTAAGCGCACAAGCTCGGGATTCCTAAGAGTGCTATGGCCATAAGCAATGACTGTTGGCTGTAGAAGACTATTTGTAATGACTGTTCTAAGAGTAACTCTTGTTACAGAGCTGCTTGTAAACTAAAAAACCTCACAACTCAAAATAAATGACTGGCTTTCCAGTGTTTTTTGTTTGTTTGTTTTTTTATTTGTTTGTTTATTTTTTATTCATCTATTGTTTATTTCTTTATTTTTTTTTTAAGTTTTGATCTCCTCTTGTGTTTAAATGACTGTAGCTACAATCTTCACAATCGGAGCCTTAAGCTAAAAATCTTACAGCGCCTAGTGTTCCCTGGCAGTCTCCATTCCAAGTACTAACTAAGCGCACAAGATCGGGATTCCTAAGAGTGCTATGGCCATAAGCAATGACTGTTGGCTGTAGCAGACAATTTGTAATGACTGTTCTAAGAGTAACACTTGTTACAGAGCTGCTTGTAAACTGAAAGGCCTCACAACTCAAAATAAATGACAGGCTTTCCAGTGTTTTTTTGTTTATTTGTTTTTTTATTTGTTTGTTTATTTTTTTTATTCATTTATTGTTTATTTGTTTATTTTTTTAAAGTTTTGATCTCCTCTTGTGTTTAAATGACTGTAGCTACAATCTTCACAATCGGAGCCTTAAGCTAAAAAGCTTACAGCGCCTAGTGTTCCCTGGCAGTCTCCATTCCAAGTACTAACTAAGCGCACAAGCTCGGGATTCCTAAGAGTGCTATGGCCATAAGCAATGACTGTTGGCTGTAGAAGACTATTTGTAATGACTGTTCTAAGAGTAACTCTTGTTACAGAGCTGCTTGTAAACTAAAAACCCTCACAACTCAAAATAAATGACGGGCTTTCCAGTGTTTTTTATTCATTTATTGTTTATTTGTTTATTTTTTATTCATTTATTGTTTATTTGTTTATTTTTTTTTTAAGTTTTGATCTCCTCTTGTGTTTAAATGACTGTAGCTACAATCTTCACAATCGGAGCCTTAAGCTAAAAAGCTTACAGCGCCTAGTGTTACCTGGCAGTCTCCATTCCAAGTACTAACTAAGCGCACAAGCTCGGGATTCCCAAGAGTGCTATGGCCATAAGCAATGACTGTTGGCTGTAGAAGACTATTTGTAATGACTGTTCTAAGAGTAACTCTTGTTACAGAGCTGCTTGTAAACTAAAAAGCCTCACAACTCAAAATAAATGACTGGCTTTCCAGTGTTTTTTGTTTGTTTGTTTTTTTATTTGTTTGTTTATTTTTTATTCATTTATTGTTTATTTGTTTATTTTTTTAAAGTTTTGATCTCTTCTTGTGTTTAAATGACTGTAGCTACAATCTTCACAATCGGAGCCTTAAGCTAAAAAGCTTACAGCGCCTAGTGTTCCCTGGCAGTCTCCATTCCAAGTACTAACTAAGCGCACAAGCTCGGGATTCCTAAGAGTGCTATGGCCATAAGCAATGACTGTTGGCTGTAGAAGACTATTTGTAATGACTGTTCTAAGAGTAACTCTTGTTACAGAGCTGCTTGTAAACTAAAAAGCCTCACAACTCAAAATAAATGACGGGCTTTCCAGTGTTTTTTATTCATTTATTGTTTATTTGTTTATTTTTTATTCATTTATTGTTTATTTGTTTATTTTTTTTTTAAGTTTTGATCTCCTCTTGTGTTTAAATGACTGTAGCTACAATCTTCACAATCGGAGCCTTAAGCTAAAAAGCTTACAGCGCCTAGTGTTACCTGGCAGTCTCCATTCCAAGTACTAACTAAGCGCACAAGCTCGGGATTCCCAAGAGTGCTATGGCCATAAGCAATGACTGTTGGCTGTAGAAGACTATTTGTAATGACTGTTCTAAGAGTAACTCTTGTTACAGAGCTGCTTGTAAACTAAAAAGCCTCACAACTCAAAATAAATGACTGGCTTTCCAGTGTTTTTTGTTTGTTTGTTTTTTTATTTGTTTGTTTATTTTTTATTCATTTATTGTTTATTTGTTTATTTTTTTAAAGTTTTGATCTCTTCTTGTGTTTAAATGACTGTAGCTACAATCTTCACAATCGGAGCCTTAAGCTAAAAAGCTTACAGCGCCTAGTGTTCCCTGGCAGTCTCCATTCCAAGTACTAACTAAGCGCACAAGCTCGGGATTCCTAAGAGTGCTATGGCCATAAGCAATGACTGTTGGCTGTAGAAGACTATTTGTAATGACTGTTCTAAGAGTAACTCTTGTTACAGAGCTGCTTGTAAACTAAAAAGCCTCACAACTCAAAATAAATGACGGGCTTTCCAGTGTTTTTTATTCATTTATTGTTTATTTGTTTATTTTTTATTCATTTATTGTTTATTTGTTTATTTTTTTAAAGTTTTTATCTCCTCTTGTGTTTAAATGACTGTAGCTACAATCTTCACAATCGGAGCCTTAAGCTAAAAAGCTTACAGCGCCTAGTGTTCCCTGGCAGTCTCCATTCCAAGTACTAACTAAGCGCACAAGCTCGGGATTCCTAAGAGTGCTATGGCCATAAGCAATGACTGTTGGCTGTAGAAGACTATTTGTAATGACTGTTCTAAGAGTAACTCTTGTTACAGAGCTGCTTGTAAACTAAAAAGCCTCACAACTCAAAATAAATGACTGGCTTTCCAGTGTTTTTTGTTTGTTTGTTTTTTTATTTGTTTGTTTATTTTTTATTCATTTATTGTTTATTTGTTTATTTTTTTTAAAGTTTTGATCTCCTCTTGTGTTTAAATGACTGTAGCTACAATCTTCACAATCGGAGCCTTAAGCTAAAAAGCTTACAGCGCCTAGTGTTCCCTGGCAGTCTCCATTCCAAGTGCTAACTAAGCGCACAAGCTCGGGATTTCAAAGAGTGCTATGGCCATAAGCAATGACTGTTGGCTGTAGAAGACTATTTGTAATGACTTTTCTAAGAGTAACTCTTGTTACAGAGATGCTTGTAAACTAAAAAGCCTCACAACTCAAAATAAATGACTGGCTTTCCAGTGTTTTTTGTTTGTTTGTTTTTTTATTTGTTTGTTTATTTTTTATTCATTTATTGTTTATTTGTTTATTTTTTTAAAGTTTTTATCTCCTCTTGTGTTTAAATGACTGTAGCTACAATCTTCACAATCGGAGCCTTAAGCTAAAAAGCTTACAGCGCCTAGTGTTCCCTGGCAGTCTGCATTCCAAGTACTAACTAAGCGCACAAGCTCGGGATTCCTAAGATTGCTATGGCCATAAGCAATGACTGTTGGCTGTAGCAGACAATTTGTAATGACTGTTCTAAGAGTAACACTTGTTAAAGAGCTGCTTGTAAACTAAAAGGCCTCACAACTCAAAATAAATGACTGGCTTTCCAGTGTTTTTTGTTTGTTTTTATTTATTTGTTTGTTTATTTTTTTATTCATTTATTGTTTATTTGTTTATTTTTTTAAAGTTTTGATCTCTTCTTGTGTTTAAATGACTGTAGCTACAATCTTCACAATCGGAGCCTTAAGCTAAAAAGCTTACAGCGCCTAGTGTTCCCTGGCAGTCTCCATTCCAAGTACTAACTAAGCGCACAAGCTCGGGATTCCTAAGAGTGCTATGGCCATAAGCAATGACTGTTGGCTGTAGAAGACTATTTGTAATGACTGTTCTAAGAGTAACTCTTGTTACAGAGCTGCTTGTAAACTAAAAAGCCTCACAACTCAAAATAAATGACGGGCTTTCCAGTGTTTTTTATTCATTTATTGTTTATTTGTTTATTTTTTATTCATTTATTGTTTATTTGTTTATTTTTTTAAAGTTTTTATCTCCTCTTGTGTTTAAATGACTGTAGCTACAATCTTCACAATCGGAGCCTTAAGCTAAAAAGCTTACAGCGCCTAGTGTTACCTGGCAGTCTCCATTCCAAGTACTAACTAAGCGCACAAGCTCGGGATTCCCAAGAGTGCTATGGCCATAAGCAATGACTGTTGGCTGTAGAAGACTATTTGTAATGACTGTTCTAAGAGTAACTCTTGTTACAGAGCTGCTTGTAAACTAAAAAGCCTCACAACTCAAAATAAATGACTGGCTTTCCAGTGTTTTTTGTTTGTTTGTTTTTTTATTTGTTTGTTTATTTTTTATTCATTTATTGTTTATTTGTTTATTTTTTTAAAGTTTTGATCTCTTCTTGTGTTTAAATGACTGTAGCTACAATCTTCACAATCGGAGCCTTAAGCTAAAAAGCTTACAGCGCCTAGTGTTCCCTGGCAGTCTCCATTCCAAGTACTAACTAAGCGCACAAGCTCGGGATTCCTAAGAGTGCTATGGCCATAAGCAATGACTGTTGGCTGTAGAAGACTATTTGTAATGACTGTTCTAAGAGTAACTCTTGTTACAGAGCTGCTTGTAAACTAAAAAGCCTCACAACTCAAAATAAATGACTGGCTTTCCAGTGTTTTTTGTTTGTTTGTTTTTTTATTTGTTTGTTTATTTTTTATTCATTTATTGTTTATTTGTTTATTTTTTTTTAAAGTTTTGATCTCCTCTTGTGTTTAAATGACTGTAGCTACAATCTTCACAATCGGAGCCTTAAGCTAAAAAGCTTACAGCGCCTAGTGTTCCCTGGCAGTCTCCATTCCAAGTGCTAACTAAGCGCACAAGCTCGGGATTTCAAAGAGTGCTATGGCCATAAGCAATGACTGTTGGCTGTAGAAGACTATTTGTAATGACTTTTCTAAGAGTAACTCTTGTTACAGAGATGCTTGTAAACTAAAAAGCCTCACAACTCAAAATAAATGACTGGCTTTCCAGTGTTTTTTGTTTGTTTGTTTTTTTATTTGTTTGTTTATTTTTTATTCATTTATTGTTTATTTGTTTATTTTTTTAAAGTTTTTATCTCCTCTTGTGTTTAAATGACTGTAGCTACAATCTTCACAATCGGAGCCTTAAGCTAAAAAGCTTACAGCGCCTAGTGTTCCCTGGCAGTCTGCATTCCAAGTACTAACTAAGCGCACAAGCTCGGGATTCCTAAGATTGCTATGGCCATAAGCAATGACTGTTGGCTGTAGCAGACAATTTGTAATGACTGTTCTAAGAGTAACACTTGTTAAAGAGCTGCTTGTAAACTAAAAGGCCTCACAACTCAAAATAAATGACTGGCTTTCCAGTGTTTTTTGTTTGTTTTTATTTATTTGTTTGTTTATTTTTTTATTCATTTATTGTTTATTTGTTTATTTTTTTAAAGTTTTGATCTCTTCTTGTGTTTAAATGACTGTAGCTACAATCTTCACAATCGGAGCCTTAAGCTAAAAAGCTTACAGCGCCTAGTGTTCCCTGGCAGTCTCCATTCCAAGTACTAACTAAGCGCACAAGCTCGGGATTCCTAAGAGTGCTATGGCCATAAGCAATGACTGTTGGCTGTAGAAGACTATTTGTAATGACTGTTCTAAGAGTAACTCTTGTTACAGAGCTGCTTGTAAACTAAAAAGCCTCACAACTCAAAATAAATGACTGGCTTTCCAGTGTTTTTTGTTTGTTTGTTTTTTTATTTGTTTGTTTATTTTTTTTTATTTATTGTTTGTTTGTTTATTTATTTTTTTAAGTTTTGATCTCCTCTTGTGTTTAAATGACTGTAGCTACAATCTTCACAATCGGAGCCTTAAGCTAAAAAGCTTACAGCGCCTGGTGTTCCCTGGCAGTCTCCATTCCAAGTACTAACTAAGCGCACAAGCTCGGGATTCCTAAGAGTGCTATGGCCATAAGCAATGACTGTTGGCTGTAGAAGACTATTTGTAATGACTGTTCTAAGAGTAACTCTTGTTACAGAGCTGCTTGTAAACTAAAAAGCCTCACAACTCAAAATAAATGACTGGCTTTCCAGTGTTTTTTGTTTGTTTGTTTTTTTATTTGTTTGTTTATTTTTTATTCATTTATTGTTTATTTGTTTATTTTTTTTTTAAGTTTTGATCTCCTCTTGTGTTTAAATGACTGTAGCTACAATCTTCACAATCGGAGCCTTAAGCTAAAAAGCTTACAGCGCCTAGTGTTCCCTGGCAGTCTCCATTCCAAGTACTAACTAAGCGCACAAGATCGGGATTCCTAAGAGTGCTATGGCCATAAGCAATGACTGTTGGCTGTAGCAGACAATTTGTAATGACTGTTCTAAGAGTAACACTTGTTACAGAGCTGCTTGTAAACTAAAAGGCCTCACAACTCAAAATAAATGACTGGCTTTCCAGTGTTTTTTTGTTTATTTGTTTATTTATTTGTTTGTTTATTTTTTTATTCATTTATTGTTTATTTGTTTATTTTTTTAAAGTTTTGATCTCCTCTTGTGTTTAAATGACTGTAGCTACAATCTTCACAATCGGAGCCTTAAGCTAAAAAGCTTACAGCGCCTAGTGTTCTCTGGCAGTCTCCATTCCAAGTACTAACTAAGCGCACAAGCTTGGGATTCCTAAGAGTGCTATGGCCATAAGCAATGACTGTTGGCTGTAGAAGACTATTTGTAATGACTGTTCTAAGAGTAACTCTTGTTACAGAGCTGCTTGTAAACTAAAAAGCCTCACAACTCAAAATAAATGACTGGCTTTCCAGTATTTTTTGTTTGTTTGTTTTTTTATTTGTTTGTTTATTTTTTATTCATTTATTGTTTATTTGTTTATATTTTTTTTTTAAGTTTTGATCTCCTCTTGTGTTTAAATGACTGTAGCTACAATCTTCACAATCGGAGCCTTAAGCTAAAAAGCTTACAGCGCCTAGTGTTCCCTGGCAGTCTCCATTCCAAGTACTAACTAAGCGCACAAGCTCGGGATTCCTAAGAGTGCTATGGCCATAAGCAATGACTGTTGGCTGTAGAAGACTATTTGTAATGACTGTTCTAAGAGTAACTCTTGTTACAGAGCTGCTTGTAAACTAAAAAGCCTCACAACTCAAAATAAATGACTGGCTTTCCAGTGTTTTTTGTTTGTTTGTTTTTTTATTTGTTTGTTTATTTTTTATTCATTTATTGTTTATTTCTTTATTTTTTTTTTTTAAGTTTTGATCTCCTCTTGTGTTTAAATGACTGTAGCTACAATCTTCACAATCGGAGCCTTAAGCTAAAAAGCTTACAGCGCCTAGTGTTCCCTGGCAGTCTCCATTCCAAGTACTAACTAAGCGCACAAGCTCGGGATTCCTAAGAGTGCTATGGCCATAAGCAATGACTGTTGGCTGTAGAAGACTATTTGTAATGACTGTTCTAAGAGTAACTCTTGTTACAGAGCTGCTTGTAAACTAAAAAGCCTCACAACTCAAAATAAATGACTGGCTTTCCAGTGTTTTTTGTTTGTTTGTTTTTTTATTTGTTTGTTTATTTTTTATTCATTTATTGTTTATTTCTTTATTTTTTTTTTTTAGTTTTGATCTCCTCTTGTGTTTAAATGACTGTAGCTACAATCTTCACAATCGGAGCCTTAAGCTATAAAGCTTACAGCGCCTAGTGTTCCCTGGCAGTCTCCATTCCAAGTACTAACTAAGCGCACAAGCTCGGGATTCCTAAGAGTGCTATGGCCATAAGCAATGACTGTTGGCTGTAGAAGACTATTTGTAATGACTGTTCTAAGATTAACTCTTGTTACAGAGCTGCTTGTAAACTAAAAAGCCTCACAACTCAAAATAAATGACTGGCTTTCCAGTGTTTTTTGTTTGTTTGTTTTTTTATTTGTTTGTTTATTTTTTATTCATTTATTGTTTGTTTGTTTATTTTTTTTTTTAAGTTTTGATCTCCTCTTGTGTTTAAATGACTGTAGCTACAATCTTCACAATCGGAGCCTTAAGCTAAAAAGCTTACAGCGCCTAGTGTTCCCTGGCAGTCTCCATTCCAAGTACTAACTAAGCGCACAAGCTCGGGATTCCTAAGAGTGCTATGGCCATAAGCAATGACTGTTGGCTGTAGAAGACTATTTGTAATGACTGTTCTAAGAGTAACTCTTGTTACAGAGCTGCTTGTAAACTAAAAAACCTCACAACTCAAAATAAATGACTGGCTTTCCAGTGTTTTTTGTTTGTTTGTTTTTTATTTGTTTGTTTATTTTTTATTCATTTATTGTTTATTTCTTTATTTTTTTTTTAAGTTTTGATCTCCTCTTGTGTTTAAATGACTGTAGCTACAATCTTCACAATCGGAGCCTTAAGCTAAAAATCTTACAGCGCCTAGTGTTCCCTGGCAGTCTCCATTCCAAGTACTAACTAAGCGCACAAGATCGGGATTCCTAAGAGTGCTATGGCCATAAGCAATGACTGTTGGCTGTAGCAGACAATTTGTAATGACTGTTCTAAGAGTAACACTTGTTACAGAGCTGCTTGTAAACTAAAAGGCCTCACAACTCAAAATAAATGACTGGCTTTCCAGTGTTTTTTTGTTTATTTGTTTTTTTATTTGTTTGTTTATTTTTTTTATTCATTTATTGTTTATTTGTTTATTTTTTTAAAGTTTTGATCTCCTCTTGTGTTTAAATGACTGTAGCTACAATCTTCACAATCGGAGCCTTAAGCTAAAAAGCTTACAGCGCCTAGTGTTCCCTGGCAGTCTCCATTCCAAGTACTAACTAAGCGCACAAGCTCGGGATTCCTAAGAGTGCTATGGCCATAAGCAATGACTGTTGGCTGTAGAAGACTATTTGTAATGACTGTTCTAAGAGTAACTCTTGTTACAGAGCTGCTTGTAAACTAAAAAGCCCCACAACTCAAAATAAATGACTGGCTTTCCAGTGTTTTTTGTTTGTTTGTTTTTTTATTTGTTTGTTTATTTTTTATTCATTTATTGTTTATTTCTTTATTTTTTTTTTTTAAGTTTTGATCTCCTCTTGTGTTTAAATGACTGTAGCTACAATCTTCACAATCGGAGCCTTAAGCTAAAAAGCTTACAGCGCCTAGTGTTACCTGGCAGTCTCCATTCCAAGTACTAACTAAGCGCACAAGCTCGGGATTCCCAAGAGTGCTATGGCCATAAGCAATGACTGTTGGCTGTAGAAGACTATTTGTAATGACTGTTCTAAGAGTAACTCTTGTTACAGAGCTGCTTGTAAACTAAAAAGCCTCACAACTCAAAATAAATGACTGGCTTTCCAGTGTTTTTTGTTTGTTTGTTTTTCTATTTGTTTGTTTATTTTTTATTCATTTATTGTTTATTTCTTTATTTTTTTTTAAGTTTTTTCTCCTCTTGTGTTTAAATGACTGTAGCTACAATCTTCACAATCGGAGCCTTAAGCTAAAAAGCTTACAGCGCCTAGTGTTCCCTGGCAGTCTCCATTCCAAGTGCTAACTAAGCGCACAAGATCGGGATTCCTAAGAGTGCTATGGCCATAAGCAATGACTGTTGGCTGTAGAAGACTATTTGTAATGACTGTTCTAAGAGTAACTCTTGTTACAGAGCTGCTTGTAAACTAAAAAGCCTCACAACTCAAAATAAATGACTGGCTTTCCAGTGTTTTTTGTTTGTTTGTTTTTTATTTGTTTGTTTATTTTTTATTCATTTATTGTTTATTTGTTTATTTTTTTAAAGTTTTGATCTCCTCTTGTGTTTAAATGACTGTAGCTACAATCTTCACAATCGGAGCCTTAAGCTAAAAAGCTTACAGCGCCTAGTGTTCCCTGGCAGTCTCCATTCCAAGTACTAACTAAGCGCACAAGCTCGGGATTCCTAAGAGTGCTATGGCCATAAGCAATGACTGTTGGCTGTAGAAGACTATTTGTAATGACTGTTCTAAGAGTAACTCTTGTTACAGAGCTGCTTGTAAACTAAAAAGCCTCACAACTCAAAATAAATGACTGGCTTTCCAGTGTTTTTTGTTTGTTTGTTTTTTTATTTGTTTGTTTATTTTTTATTCATTTATTGTTTGTTTGTTTATATTTTTTTTTAAGTTTTGATCTCCTCTTGTGTTTAAATGACTGTAGCTACAATCTTCACAATCGGAGCCTTAAGCTAAAAAGCTTACAGCGCCTAGTGTTCCCTGGCAGTCTCCATTCCAAGTACTAACTAAGCGCACAAGCTCGGGATTCCTAAGAGTGCTATGGCCATAAGCAATGACTGTTGGCTGTAGAAGACTATTTGTAATGACTGTTCTAAGAGTAACTCTTGTTACAGAGCTGCTTGTAAACTAAAAAGCCTCACAACTCAAAATAAATGACTGGCTTTCCAGTGTTTTTGTTTGTTTGTTTTTTTATTTGTTTGTTTATTTTTTATTCATTTATTGTTTATTTGTTTATTTTTTTTAAAGTTTTGATCTCCTCTTGTGTTTAAATGACTGTAGCTACAATCTTCACAATCGGAGCCTTAAGCTAAAAAGCTTACAGCGCCTAGTGTTCCCTGGCAGTCTCCATTCCAAGTACTAACTAAGCGCACAAGCTCGGGATTCCTAAGAGTGCTATGGCCATAAGCAATGACTGTTGGCTGTAGAAGACTATTTGTAATGACTGTTCTAAGAGTAACTCTTGTTACAGAGCTGCTTGTAAACTAAAAAGCCTCACAACTCAAAATAAATGACTGGCTTTCCAGTGTTTTTTGTTTGTTTGTTTTTCTATTTGTTTGTTTATTTTTTATTCATTTATTGTTTATTTCTTTATTTTTTTTAAAGTTTTTTCTCCTCTTGTGTTTATATGACTGTAGCTACAATCTTCACAATCGGAGCCTTAAGCTAAAAAGCTTACAGCGCCTAGTGTTCCCTGGCAGTCTCCATTCCAAGTGCTAACTAAGCGCACAAGATCGGGATTCCTAAGAGTGCTATGGCCATAAGCAATGACTGTTGGCTGTAGAAGACTATTTGTAATGACTGTTCTAAGAGTAACTCTTGTTACAGAGCTGCTTGTAAACTAAAAAGCCTCACAACTCAAAATAAATGACTGGCTTTCCAGTGTTTTTTGTTTGTTTGTTTTTTTATTTGTTTGTTTATTTTTTATTCATTTATTGTTTATTTCTTTATTTTTTTTTTTTAAGTTTTGATCTCCTCTTGTGTTTAAATGACTGTAGCTACAATCTTCACAATCGGAGCCTTAAGCTAAAAAGCTTACAGCGCCTAGTGTTCCCTGGCAGTCTCCATTCCAAGTACTAACTAAGCGCACAAGCTCGGGATTCCTAAGAGTGCTATGGCCATAAGCAATGACTGTTGGCTGTAGAAGACTATTTGTAATGACTGTTCTAAGAGTAACTCTTGTTACAGAGCTGCTTGTAAACTAAAAAGCCTCACAACTCAAAATAAATGACTGGCTTTCCAGTGTTTTTTGTTTGTTTGTTTTTTTATTTGTTTGTTTATTTTTTATTCATTTATTGTTTGTTTGTTTATTTTTTTTTTTTTTAAGTTTTGATCTCCTCTTGTGTTTAAATGACTGTAGCTACAATCTTCACAATCGGAGCCTTAAGCTAAAAAGCTTACAGCGCCTAGTGTTCCCTGGCAGTCTCCATTCCAAGTACTAACTAAGCGCACAAGCTCGGGATTCCTAAGAGTGCTATGGCCATAAGCAATGACTGTTGGCTGTAGAAGACTATTTGTAATGACTGTTCTAAGAGTAACTCTTGTTACAGAGCTGCTTGTAAACTAAAAAACCTCACAACTCAAAATAAATGACTGGCTTTCCAGTGTTTTTTGTTTGTTTGTTTTTTTATTTGTTTGTTTATTTTTTATTCATTTATTGTTTATTTCTTTATTTTTTTTTTAAGTTTTGATCTCCTCTTGTGTTTAAATGACTGTAGCTACAATCTTCACAATCAGAGCCTTAAGCTAAAAATCTTACAGCGCCTAGTGTTCCCTGGCAGTCTCCATTCCAAGTACTAACTAAGCGCACAAGATCGGGATTCCTAAGAGTGCTATGGCCATAAGCAATGACTGTTGGCTGTAGCAGACAATTTGTAATGACTGTTCTAAGAGTAACACTTGTTACAGAGCTGCTTGTAAACTAAAAGGCCTCACAACTCAAAATAAATGACTGGCTTTCCAGTGTTTTTTTGTTTATTTGTTTTTTTATTTGTTTGTTTATTTTTTTTATTCATTTATTGTTTATTTGTTTATTTTTTTAAAGTTTTGATCTCCTCTTGTGTTTAAATGACTGTAGCTACAATCTTCACAATCGGAGCCTTAAGCTAAAAAGCTTACAGCGCCTAGTGTTCCCTGGCAGTCTCCATTCCAAGTACTAACTAAGCGCACAAGCTCGGGATTCCTAAGAGTGCTATGGCCATAAGCAATGACTGTTGGCTGTAGAAGACTATTTGTAATGACTGCTCTAAGAGTAACTCTTGTTACAGAGCTGCTTGTAAACTAAAAAGCCCCACAACTCAAAATAAATGACTGGCTTTCCAGTGTTTTTTGTTTGTTTGTTTTTTTATTTGTTTGTTTATTTTTTATTCATTTATTGTTTATTTCTTTTTTTTTTTTTTTTTAAGTTTTGATCTCCTCTTGTGTTTAAATGACTGTAGCTACAATCTTCACAATCGGAGCCTTAAGCTAAAAAGCTTACAGCGCCTAGTGTTCCCTGGCAGTCTCCATTCCAAGTACTAACTAAGAGCACAAGATCGGGATTCCTAAGAGTGCTATGGCCATAAGCAATGACTGTTGGCTGTAGAAGACTATTTGTAATGACTGTTCTAAGAGTAACTCTTGTTACAGAGCTGCTTGTAAACTAAAAAGCCTCACAACTCAAAATAAATGACTGGCTTTCCAGTGTTTTTTGTTTGTTTGTTTTTTTATTTGTTTGTTTATTTTTTTATTCATTTATTGTTTATTTCTTTATTTTTTTTTTTAGGTTTTGATCTCCTCTTGTGTTTAAATGACTGTAGCTACAATCTTCACAATCGGAGCCTTAAGCTAAAAAGCTTACAGCGCCTAGTGTTCCCTGGCAGTCTCCATTCCAAGTACTAACTAAGCGCACAAGCTCGGGATTCCTAAGAGTGCTATGGCCATAAGCAATGACTGTTGGCTGTAGAAGACTATTTGTAATGACTGTTCTAAGAGTAACTCTTGTTACAGAGCTGCTTGTAAACTAAAAAGCCTCACAACTCAAAATAAATGACTGGCTTTCCAGTGTTTTTTGTTTGTTTGTTTTTCTATTTGTTTGTTTATTTTTTATTCATTTATTGTTTATTTCTTTATTTTTTTTAAAGTTTTTTCTCCTCTTGTGTTTATATGACTGTAGCTACAATCTTCACAATCGGAGCCTTAAGCTAAAAAGCTTACAGCGCCTAGTGTTCCCTGGCAGTCTCCATTCCAAGTGCTAACTAAGCGCACAAGATCGGGATTCCTAAGAGTGCTATGGCCATAAGCAATGACTGTTGGCTGTAGAAGACTATTTGTAATGACTGTTCTAAGAGTAACTCTTGTTACAGAGCTGCTTGTAAACTAAAAAGCCTCACAACTCAAAATAAATGACTGGCTTTCCAGTGTTTTTTGTTTGTTTGTTTTTTTATTTGTTTGTTTATTTTTTATTCATTTATTGTTTATTTCTTTATTTTTTTTTTTTAAGTTTTGATCTCCTCTTGTGTTTAAATGACTGTAGCTACAATCTTCACAATCGGAGCCTTAAGCTAAAAAGCTTACAGCGCCTAGTGTTCCCTGGCAGTCTCCATTCCAAGTACTAACTAAGCGCACAAGCTCGGGATTCCTAAGAGTGCTATGGCCATAAGCAATGACTGTTGGCTGTAGAAGACTATTTGTAATGACTGTTCTAAGAGTAACTCTTGTTACAGAGCTGCTTGTAAACTAAAAAGCCTCACAACTCAAAATAAATGACTGGCTTTCCAGTGTTTTTTGTTTGTTTGTTTTTTTATTTGTTTGTTTATTTTTTATTCATTTATTGTTTATTTCTTTATTTTTTTTTTAAGTTTTGATCTCCTCTTGTGTTTAAATGACTGTAGCTACAATCTTCACAATCAGAGCCTTAAGCTAAAAATCTTACAGCGCCTAGTGTTCCCTGGCAGTCTCCATTCCAAGTACTAACTAAGCGCACAAGATCGGGATTCCTAAGAGTGCTATGGCCATAAGCAATGACTGTTGGCTGTAGAAGACTATTTGTAATGACTGTTCTAAGAGTAACTCTTGTTACAGAGCTGCTTGTAAACTAAAAAGCCTCACAACTCAAAATAAATGACTGGCTTTCCAGTGTTTTTTGTTTGTTTGTTTTTTTATTTGTTTGTTTATTTTTTTATTCATTTATTGTTTATTTCTTTATTTTTTTTTTTAAGTTTTGATCTCCTCTTGTGTTTAAATGACTGTAGCTACAATCTTCACAATCGGAGCCTTAAGCTAAAAAGCTTACAGCGCCTAGTGTTCCCTGGCAGTCTCCATTCCAAGTACTAACTAAGCGCACAAGCTCGGGATTCCTAAGAGTGCTATGGCCATAAGCAATGACTGTTGGCTGTAGAAGACTATTTGTAATGACTGTTCTAAGAGTAACTCTTGTTACAGAGCTGCTTGTAAACTAAAAAGCCTCACAACTCAAAATAAATGACTGGCTTTCCAGTGTTTTTTGTTTGTTTGTTTTTTTATTTGTTTGTTTATTTTTTATTCATTTATTGTTTATTTCTTTTTTTTTTTTAAGTTTTGATCTCCTCTTGTGTTTAAATGACTGTAGCTACAATCTTCACAATCGGAGCCTTAAGCTAAAAAGCTTACAGCGCCTAGTGTTCCCTGGCAGTCTCCATTCCAAGTACTAACTAAGCGCACAAGCTCGGGATTCCTAAGAGTGCTATGGCCATAAGCAATGACTGTTGGCTGTAGAAGACTATTTGTAATGACTGTTCTAAGAGTAACTCTTGTTACAGAGCTGCTTGTAAACTAAAAAGCCTCACAACTCACAATAAATGACTGGCTTTCCAGTGTTTTTTGTTTGTTTGTTTTTTTATTTGTTTGTTTATTTTTTATTCATTTATTGTTTATTTCTTTATTTTTTTTTTAAGTTTTGATCTCCTCTTGTGTTTAAATGACTGTAGCTACAATCTTCACAATCGGAGCCTTAAGCTATAAAGCTTACAGCGCCTAGTGTTCCCTGGCAGTCTCCATTCCAAGTACTAACTAAGCGCACAAGCTCGGGATTCCTAAGAGTGCTATGGCCATAAGCAATGACTGTTGGCTGTAGAAGACTATTTGTAATGACTGTTCTAAGATTAACTCTTGTTACAGAGCTGCTTGTAAACTAAAAAGCCTCACAACTCAAAATAAATGACTGGCTTTCCAGTGTTTTTTGTTTGTTTGTTTTTTTATTTGTTTGTTTATTTTTTATTCATTTATTGTTTGTTTGTTTATTTTTTTTTTTTAAGTTTTGATCTCCTCTTGTGTTTAAATGACTGTAGCTACAATCTTCACAATCGGAGCCTTAAGCTAAAAAGCTTACAGCGCCTAGTGTTCCCTGGCAGTCTCCATTCCAAGTACTAACTAAGCGCACAAGCTCGGGATTCCTAAGAGTGCTATGGCCATAAGCAATGACTGTTGGCTGTAGAAGACTATTTGTAATGACTGTTCTAAGAGTAACTCTTGTTACAGAGCTGCTTGTAAACTAAAAAACCTCACAACTCAAAATAAATGACTGGCTTTCCAGTGTTTTTTGTTTGTTTGTTTTTTATTTGTTTGTTTATTTTTTATTCATTTATTGTTTATTTCTTTATTTTTTTTTTAAGTTTTGATCTCCTCTTGTGTTTAAATGACTGTAGCTACAATCTTCACAATCGGAGCCTTAAGCTAAAAATCTTACAGCGCCTAGTGTTCCCTGGCAGTCTCCATTCCAAGTACTAACTAAGCGCACAAGATCGGGATTCCTAAGAGTGCTATGGCCATAAGCAATGACTGTTGGCTGTAGCAGACAATTTGTAATGACTGTTCTAAGAGTAACACTTGTTACAGAGCTGCTTGTAAACTAAAAGGCCTCACAACTCAAAATAAATGACTGGCTTTCCAGTGTTTTTTTGTTTATTTGTTTTTTTATTTGTTTGTTTATTTTTTTTATTCATTTATTGTTTATTTGTTTATTTTTTTAAAGTTTTGATCTCCTCTTGTGTTTAAATGACTGTAGCTACAATCTTCACAATCGGAGCCTTAAGCTAAAAAGCTTACAGCGCCTAGTGTTCCCTGGCAGTCTCCATTCCAAGTACTAACTAAGCGCACAAGATCGGGATTCCTAAGAGTGCTATGGCCATAAGCAATGACTGTTGGCTGTAGAAGACTATTTGTAATGACTGTTCTAAGAGTAACTCTTGTTACAGAGCTGCTTGTAAACTAAAAAGCCCCACAACTCAAAATAAATGACTGGCTTTCCAGTGTTTTTTGTTTGTTTGTTTTTTTATTTGTTTGTTTATTTTTTATTCATTTATTGTTTATTTCTTTATTTTTTTTTTTTAAGTTTTGATCTCCTCTTGTGTTTAAATGACTGTAGCTACAATCTTCACAATCGGAGCCTTAAGCTAAAAAGCTTACAGCGCCTAGTGTTCCCTGGCAGTCTCCATTCCAAGTACTAACTAAGCGCACAAGCTCGGGATTCCTAAGAGTGCTATGGCCATAAGCAATGACTGTTGGCTGTAGAAGACTATTTGTAATGACTGTTCTAAGAGTAACTCTTGTTACAGAGCTGCTTGTAAACTAAAAAGCCTCACAACTCAAAATAAATGACTGGCTTTCCAGTGTTTTTTGTTTGTTTGTTTTTTTATTTGTTTGTTTATTTTTTATTCATTTATTGTTTATTTCTTTATTTTTTTTGAAGTTTTTTCTCCTCTTGTGTTTAAATGACTGTAGCTACAATCTTCACAATCGGAGCCTTAAGCTAAAAAGCTTACAGCGCCTAGTGTTCCCTGGCAGTCTCCATTCCAAGTGCTAACTAAGCGCACAAGATCGGGATTCCTAAGAGTGCTATGGCCATAAGCAATGACTGTTGGCTGTAGAAGACTATTTGTAATGACTGTTCTAAGAGTAACTCTTGTTACAGAGCTGCTTGTAAACTAAAAAGCCTCACAACTCAAAATAAATGACGGCCTTTCCAGTGTTTTTTATTCATTTATTGTTTATTTGTTTATTTTTTATTCATTTATTGTTTATTTGTTTATTTTTTTAAAGTTTTGATCTCCTCTTGTGTTTAAATGACTGTAGCTACAATCTTCACAATCAGAGCCTTAAGCTAAAAAGCTTACAGCGCCTAGTGTTCCCTGGCAGTCTCCATTCCAAGTACTAACTAAGCGCACAAGATCGGGATTCCTAAGAGTGCTATGGCCATAAGCAATGACTGTTGGCTGTAGAAGACTATTTGTAATGACTGTTCTAAGAGTAACTCTTGTTACAGAGCTGCTTGTAAACTAAAAAGCCTCACAACTCAAAATAAATGACTGGCTGTACAATGTTTTTGTTTGTTTGTTTTTTTATTTGTTTGTTTATTTTTTATTCATTTATTGTTTATTTCTTTTTTTTTTTTTTAAGTTTTGATCTCCTCTTGTGTTTAAATGACTGTAGCTACAATCTTCACAATCGGAGCCTTAAGCTAAAAAGCTTACAGCGCCTAGTGTTACCTGGCAGTCTCCATTCCAAGTACTAACTAAGCGCACAAGCTCGGGATTCCCAAGAGTGCTATGGCCATAAGCAATGACTGTTGGCTGTAGAAGACTATTTGTAATGACTGTTCTAAGAGTAACTCTTGTTACAGAGCTGCTTGTAAACTAAAAAGCCTCACAACTCAAAATAAATGACTGGCTTTTCAGTGTTTTTTGTTTGTTTGTTTTTCTATTTGTTTGTTTATTTTTTATTCATTTATTGTTTATTTCTTTATTTTTTTTTAAGTTTTTTCTCCTCTTGTGTTTAAATGACTGTAGCTACAATCTTCACAATCGGAGCCTTAAGCTAAAAAGCTTACAGCGCCTAGTGTTCCCTGGCAGTCTCCATTCCAAGTGCTAACTAAGCGCACAAGATCGGGATTCCTAAGAGTGCTATGGCCATAAGCAATGAATGTTGGCTGTAGAAGACTATTTGTAATGACTGTTCTAAGAGTAACTCTTGTTACAGAGCTGCTTGTAAACTAAAAAGCCTCACAACTCAAAATAAATGACTGGCTTTCCAGTGTTTTTTGTT
The DNA here is from genome assembly GCF_029633855.1 of Hoplias malabaricus. NCBI lineage: Eukaryota > Metazoa > Chordata > Actinopteri > Characiformes > Erythrinidae > Hoplias > Hoplias malabaricus. The sequence continues at coordinate 10,351,331 of NC_089818.1, forward strand.
TGTTTGTTTTTTATTTGTTTGTTTATTTTTTATTCATTTATTGTTTATTTGTTTATTTTTTTAAAGTTTTGATCTCCTCTTGTGTTTAAATGACTGTAGCTACAATCTTCACAATCGGAGCCTTAAGCTAAAAAGCTTACAGCGCCTAGTGTTCCCTGGCAGTCTCCATTCCAAGTACTAACTAAGCGCACAAGCTCGGGATTCCTAAGAGTGCTATGGCCATAAGCAATGACTGTTGGCTGTAGAAGACTATTTGTAATGACTGTTCTAAGAGTAACTCTTGTTACAGAGCTGCTTGTAAACTAAAAAGCCTCACAACTCAAAATAAATGACTGGCTTTCCAGTGTTTTTGTTTGTTTGTTTTTTTATTTGTTTGTTTATTTTTTATTCATTTATTGTTTATTTGTTTATTTTTTTTAAAGTTTTGATCTCCTCTTGTGTTTAAATGACTGTAGCTACAATCTTCACAATCGGAGCCTTAAGCTAAAAAGCTTACAGCGCCTAGTGTTCCCTGGCAGTCTCCATTCCAAGTACTAACTAAGCGCACAAGCTCGGGATTCCTAAGAGTGCTATGGCCATAAGCAATGACTGTTGGCTGTAGAAGACTATTTGTAATGACTGTTCTAAGAGTAACTCTTGTTACAGAGCTGCTTGTAAACTAAAAAGCCTCACAACTCAAAATAAATGACTGGCTTTCCAGTGTTTTTTGTTTGTTTGTTTTTCTATTTGTTTGTTTATTTTTTATTCATTTATTGTTTATTTCTTTATTTTTTTTAAAGTTTTTTCTCCTCTTGTGTTTATATGACTGTAGCTACAATCTTCACAATCGGAGCCTTAAGCTAAAAAGCTTACAGCGCCTAGTGTTCCCTGGCAGTCTCCATTCCAAGTGCTAACTAAGCGCACAAGATCGGGATTCCTAAGAGTGCTATGGCCATAAGCAATGACTGTTGGCTGTAGAAGACTATTTGTAATGACTGTTCTAAGAGTAACTCTTGTTACAGAGCTGCTTGTAAACTAAAAAGCCTCACAACTCAAAATAAATGACTGGCTTTCCAGTGTTTTTTGTTTGTTTGTTTTTTTATTTGTTTGTTTATTTTTTATTCATTTATTGTTTATTTCTTTATTTTTTTTTTTTAAGTTTTGATCTCCTCTTGTGTTTAAATGACTGTAGCTACAATCTTCACAATCGGAGCCTTAAGCTAAAAAGCTTACAGCGCCTAGTGTTCCCTGGCAGTCTCCATTCCAAGTACTAACTAAGCGCACAAGCTCGGGATTCCTAAGAGTGCTATGGCCATAAGCAATGACTGTTGGCTGTAGAAGACTATTTGTAATGACTGTTCTAAGAGTAACTCTTGTTACAGAGCTGCTTGTAAACTAAAAAGCCTCACAACTCAAAATAAATGACTGGCTTTCCAGTGTTTTTTGTTTGTTTGTTTTTTTATTTGTTTGTTTATTTTTTATTCATTTATTGTTTGTTTGTTTATTTTTTTTTTTTTAAGTTTTGATCTCCTCTTGTGTTTAAATGACTGTAGCTACAATCTTCACAATCGGAGCCTTAAGCTAAAAAGCTTACAGCGCCTAGTGTTCCCTGGCAGTCTCCATTCCAAGTACTAACTAAGCGCACAAGCTCGGGATTCCTAAGAGTGCTATGGCCATAAGCAATGACTGTTGGCTGTAGAAGACTATTTGTAATGACTGTTCTAAGAGTAACTCTTGTTACAGAGCTGCTTGTAAACTAAAAAACCTCACAACTCAAAATAAATGACTGGCTTTCCAGTGTTTTTTGTTTGTTTGTTTTTTTATTTGTTTGTTTATTTTTTATTCATTTATTGTTTATTTCTTTATTTTTTTTTTAAGTTTTGATCTCCTCTTGTGTTTAAATGACTGTAGCTACAATCTTCACAATCGGAGCCTTAAGCTAAAAATCTTACAGCGCCTAGTGTTCCCTGGCAGTCTCCATTCCAAGTACTAACTAAGCGCACAAGATCGGGATTCCTAAGAGTGCTATGGCCATAAGCAATGACTGTTGGCTGTAGCAGACAATTTGTAATGACTGTTCTAAGAGTAACACTTGTTACAGAGCTGCTTGTAAACTAAAAGGCCTCACAACTCAAAATAAATGACTGGCTTTCCAGTGTTTTTTTGTTTATTTGTTTTTTTATTTGTTTGTTTATTTTTTTTATTCATTTATTGTTTATTTGTTTATTTTTTTAAAGTTTTGATCTCCTCTTGTGTTTAAATGACTGTAGCTACAATCTTCACAATCGGAGCCTTAAGCTAAAAAGCTTACAGCGCCTAGTGTTCCCTGGCAGTCTCCATTCCAAGTACTAACTAAGCGCACAAGCTCGGGATTCCTAAGAGTGCTATGGCCATAAGCAATGACTGTTGGCTGTAGAAGACTATTTGTAATGACTGCTCTAAGAGTAACTCTTGTTACAGAGCTGCTTGTAAACTAAAAAGCCCCACAACTCAAAATAAATGACTGGCTTTCCAGTGTTTTTTGTTTGTTTGTTTTTTTATTTGTTTGTTTATTTTTTATTCATTTATTGTTTATTTCTTTTTTTTTTTTTTTTAAGTTTTGATCTCCTCTTGTGTTTAAATGACTGTAGCTACAATCTTCACAATCGGAGCCTTAAGCTAAAAAGCTTACAGCGCCTAGTGTTCCCTAGCAGTCTCCATTCCAAGTACTAACTAAGCGCACAAGATCGGGATTCCTAAGAGAGCTATGGCCATAAGCAATGACTGTTGGCTGTAGAAGACTATTTGTAATGACTGTTCTAAGAGTAACTCTTGTTACAGAGCTGCTTGTAAACTAAAAAGCCTCACAACTCAAAATAAATGACTGGCTTTCCAGTGTTTTTTGTTTGTTTGTTTTTTTATTTGTTTGTTTATTTTTTTATTCATTTATTGTTTATTTCTTTATTTTTTTTTTAAGTTTTGATCTCCTCTTGTGTTTAAATGACTGTAGCTACAATCTTCACAATCGGAGCCTTAAGCTAAAAAGCTTACAGCGCCTAGTGTTCCCTGGCAGTCTCCATTCCAAGTACTAACTAAGCGCACAAGCTCGGGATTCCTAAGAGTGCTATGGCCATAAGCAATGACTGTTGGCTGTAGAAGACTATTTGTAATGACTGTTCTAAGAGTAACTCTTGTTACAGAGCTGCTTGTAAACTAAAAAGCCTCACAACTCAAAATAAATGACTGGCTTTCCAGTGTTTTTTGTTTGTTTGTTTTTTTATTTGTTTGTTTATTTTTTATTCATTTATTGTTTATTTCTTTTTTTTTTTTTAAGTTTTGATCTCCTCTTGTGTTTAAATGACTGTAGCTACAATCTTCACAATCGGAGCCTTAAGCTAAAAAGCTTACAGCGCCTAGTGTTCCCTGGCAGTCTCCATTCCAAGTACTAACTAAGCGCACAAGCTCGGGATTCCTAAGAGTGCTATGGCCATAAGCAATGACTGTTGGCTGTAGAAGACTATTTGTAATGACTGTTCTAAGAGTAACTCTTGTTACAGAGCTGCTTGTAAACTAAAAAGCCTCACAACTCAAAATAAATGACTGGCTTTCCAGTGTTTTTTGTTTGTTTGTTTTTTTATTTGTTTGTTTATTTTTTATTCATTTATTGTTTATTTCTTTATTTTTTTTGAAGTTTTTTCTCCTCTTGTGTTTAAATGACTGTAGCTACAATCTTCACAATCGGAGCCTTAAGCTAAAAAGCTTACAGCGCCTAGTGTTCCCTGGCAGTCTCCATTCCAAGTGCTAACTAAGCGCACAAGATCGGGATTCCTAAGAGTGCTATGGCCATAAGCAATGACTGTTGGCTGTAGAAGACTATTTGTAATGACTGTTCTAAGAGTAACTCTTGTTACAGAGCTGCTTGTAAACTAAAAAGCCTCACAACTCAAAATAAATGACTGGCTTTCCAGTGTTTTTTGTTTGTTTGTTTTTTTATTTGTTTGTTTATTTTTTATTCATTTATTGTTTATTTCTTTATTTTTTTTTTTAAGTTTTGATCTCCTCTTGTGTTTAAATGACTGTAGCTACAATCTTCACAATCGGAGCCTTAAGCTAAAAAGCTTACAGCGCCTAGTGTTCCCTGGCAGTCTCCATTCCAAGTACTAACTAAGCGCACAAGATCGGGATTCCTAAGAGTGCTATGGCCATAAGCAATGACTGTTGGCTGTAGAAGACTATTTGTAATGACTGTTCTAAGAGTAACTCTTGTTACAGAGCTGCTTGTAAACTAAAAAGCCTCACAACTCAAAATAAATGACTGGCTTTCCAGTGTTTTTGTTTGTTTGTTTTTTTATTTGTTTGTTTATTTTTTATTCATTTATTGTTTATTTCTTTTTTTTTTTTTAAGTTTTGATCTCCTCTTGTGTTTAAATGACTGTAGCTACAATCTTCACAATCGGAGCCTTAAGCTAAAAAGCTTACAGCGCCTAGTGTTACCTGGCAGTCTCCATTCCAAGTACTAACTAAGCGCACAAGCTCGGGATTCCCAAGAGTGCTATGGCCATAAGCAATGACTGTTGGCTGTAGAAGACTATTTGTAATGACTGTTCTAAGAGTAACTCTTGTTACAGAGCTGCTTGTAAACTAAAAAGCCTCACAACTCAAAATAAATGACTGGCTTTCCAGTGTTTTTTGTTTGTTTGTTTTTTTATTTGTTTGTTTATTTTTATTCATTTATTGTTTATTTCTTTATTTTTTTTTTTTAAGTTTTGATCTCCTCTTGTGTTTAAATGACTGTAGCTACAATCTTCACAATCGGAGCCTTAAGCTAAAAAGCTTACAGCGCCTAGTGTTCCCTGGCAGTCTCCATTCCAAGTACTAACTAAGCGCACAAGATCGGGATTCCTAAGAGTGCTATGGCCATAAGCAATGACTGTTGGCTGTAGAAGACTATTTGTAATGACTGTTCTAAGAGTAACTCTTGTTACAGAGCTGCTTGTAAACTAAAAAGCCTCACAACTCAAAATAAATGACTGGCTTTCCAGTGTTTTTTGTTTGTTTGTTTTTTTATTTGTTTGTTTATTTTTTATTCATTTATTGTTTATTTCTTTATTTTTTTTGAAGTTTTTTCTCCTCTTGTGTTTAAATGACTGTAGCTACAATCTTCACAATCGGAGCCTTAAGCTAAAAAGCTTACAGCGCCTAGTGTTCCCTGGCAGTCTCCATTCCAAGTGCTAACTAAGCGCACAAGATCGGGATTCCTAAGAGTGCTATGGCCATAAGCAATGACTGTTGGCTGTAGAAGACTATTTGTAATGACTGTTCTAAGAGTAACTCTTGTTACAGAGCTGCTTGTAAACTAAAAAGCCTCACAACTCAAAATAAATGACTGGCTTTCCAGTGTTTTTTGTTTGTTTGTTTTTTTATTTGTTTGTTTATTTTTTATTCATTTATTGTTTATTTCTTTATTTTTTTTTTTTAAGTTTTGATCTCCTCTTGTGTTTAAATGACTGTAGCTACAATCTTCACAATCGGAGCCTTAAGCTAAAAAGCTTACAGCGCCTAGTGTTCCCTGGCAGTCTCCATTCCAAGTACTAACTAAGCGCACAAGATCGGGATTCCTAAGAGTGCTATGGCCATAAGCAATGACTGTTGGCTGTAGAAGACTATTTGTAATGACTGTTCTAAGAGTAACTCTTGTTACAGAGCTGCTTGTAAACTAAAAAGCCTCACAACTCAAAATAAATGACTGGCTTTCCAGTGTTTTTGTTTGTTTGTTTTTTTATTTGTTTGTTTATTTTTTATTCATTTATTGTTTATTTCTTTTTTTTTTTTTAAGTTTTGATCTCCTCTTGTGTTTAAATGACTGTAGCTACAATCTTCACAATCGGAGCCTTAAGCTAAAAAGCTTACAGCGCCTAGTGTTACCTGGCAGTCTCCATTCCAAGTACTAACTAAGCGCACAAGCTCGGGATTCCCAAGAGTGCTATGGCCATAAGCAATGACTGTTGGCTGTAGAAGACTATTTGTAATGACTGTTCTAAGAGTAACTCTTGTTACAGAGCTGCTTGTAAACTAAAAAGCCTCACAACTCAAAATAAATGACTGGCTTTCCAGTGTTTTTTGTTTGTTTGTTTTTTTATTTGTTTGTTTATTTTTTATTCATTTATTGTTTATTTCTTTATTTTTTTTTTTTAAGTTTTGATCTCCTCTTGTGTTTAAATGACTGTAGCTACAATCTTCACAATCGGAGCCTTAAGCTAAAAAGCTTACAGCGCCTAGTGTTCCCTGGCAGTCTCCATTCCAAGTACTAACTAAGCGCACAAGATCGGGATTCCTAAGAGTGCTATGGCCATAAGCAATGACTGTTGGCTGTAGAATACTATTTGTAATGACTGTTCTAAGAGTAACTCTTGTTACAGAGCTGCTTGTAAACTAAAAAGCCTCACAACTCAAAATAAATGACTGGCTTTCCAGTGTTTTTGTTTGTTTGTTTTTTTATTTGTTTGTTTATTTTTTATTCATTTATTGTTTATTTCTTTTTTTTTTTTAAGTTTTGATCTCCTCTTGTGTTTAAATGACTGTAGCTACAATCTTCACAATCGGAGCCTTAAGCTAAAAAGCTTACAGCGCCTAGTGTTACCTGGCAGTCTCCATTCCAAGTACTAACTAAGCGCACAAGCTCGGGATTCCCAAGAGTGCTATGGCCATAAGCAATGACTGTTGGCTGTAGAAGACTATTTGTAATGACTGTTCTAAGAGTAACTCTTGTTACAGAGCTGCTTGTAAACTAAAAAGCCTCACAACTCAAAATAAATGACTGGCTTTCCAGTGTTTTTTGTTTGTTTGTTTTTCTATTTGTTTGTTTATTTTTTATTCATTTATTGTTTATTTCTTTATTTTTTTTAAAGTTTTTTCTCCTCTTGTGTTTAAATGACTGTAGCTACAATCTTCACAATCGGAGCCTTAAGCTAAAAAGCTTACAGCGCCTAGTGTTCCCTGGCAGTCTCCATTCCAAGTGCTAACTAAGCGCACAAGATCGGGATTCCTAAGAGTGCTATGGCCATAAGCAATGACTGTTGGCTGTAGAAGACTATTTGTAATGACTGTTCTAAGAGTAACTCTTGTTACAGAGCTGCTTGTAAACTAAAAAGCCTCACAACTCAAAATAAATGACTGGCTTTCCAGTGTTTTTTGTTTGTTTGTTTTTTTATTTGTTTGTTTATTTTTTATTCATTTATTGTTTATTTCTTTATTTTTTTTGAAGTTTTTTCTCCTCTTGTGTTTAAATGACTGTAGCTACAATCTTCACAATCGGAGCCTTAAGCTAAAAAGCTTACAGCGCCTAGTGTTCCCTGGCAGTCTCCATTCCAAGTGCTAACTAAGCGCACAAGATCGGGATTCCTAAGAGTGCTATGGCCATAAGCAATGACTGTTGGCTGTAGAAGACTATTTGTAATGACTGTTCTAAGAGTAACTCTTGTTACAGAGCTGCTTGTAAACTAAAAAGCCTCACAACTCAAAATAAATGACTGGCTTTCCAGTGTTTTTTGTTTGTTTGTTTTTTTATTTGTTTGTTTATTTTTTATTCATTTATTGTTTATTTCTTTATTTTTTTTTTTAAGTTTTGATCTCCTCTTGTGTTTAAATGACTGTAGCTACAATCTTCACAATCGGAGCCTTAAGCTAAAAAGCTTACAGCGCCTAGTGTTCCCTGGCAGTCTCCATTCCAAGTACTAACTAAGCGCACAAGATCGGGATTCCTAAGAGTGCTATGGCCATAAGCAATGACTGTTGGCTGTAGAAGACTATTTGTAATGACTGTTCTAAGAGTAACTCTTGTTACAGAGCTGCTTGTAAACTAAAAAGCCTCACAACTCAAAATAAATGACTGGCTTTCCAGTGTTTTTGTTTGTTTGTTTTTTTATTTGTTTGTTTATTTTTTATTCATTTATTGTTTATTTCTTTTTTTTTTTTTAAGTTTTGATCTCCTCTTGTGTTTAAATGACTGTAGCTACAATCTTCACAATCGGAGCCTTAAGCTAAAAAGCTTACAGCGCCTAGTGTTACCTGGCAGTCTCCATTCCAAGTACTAACTAAGCGCACAAGCTCGGGATTCCCAAGAGTGCTATGGCCATAAGCAATGACTGTTGGCTGTAGAAGACTATTTGTAATGACTGTTCTAAGAGTAACTCTTGTTACAGAGCTGCTTGTAAACTAAAAAGCCTCACAACTCAAAATAAATGACTGGCTTTCCAGTGTTTTTTGTTTGTTTGTTTTTTTATTTGTTTGTTTATTTTTTATTCATTTATTGTTTATTTCTTTATTTTTTTTTTTTAAGTTTTGATCTCCTCTTGTGTTTAAATGACTGTAGCTACAATCTTCACAATCGGAGCCTTAAGCTAAAAAGCTTACAGCGCCTAGTGTTCCCTGGCAGTCTCCATTCCAAGTACTAACTAAGCGCACAAGATCGGGATTCCTAAGAGTGCTATGGCCATAAGCAATGACTGTTGGCTGTAGAAGACTATTTGTAATGACTGTTCTAAGAGTAACTCTTGTTACAGAGCTGCTTGTAAACTAAAAAGCCTCACAACTCAAAATAAATGACTGGCTTTCCAGTGTTTTTGTTTGTTTGTTTTTTTATTTGTTTGTTTATTTTTTATTCATTTATTGTTTATTTCTTTTTTTTTTTTTAAGTTTTGATCTCCTCTTGTGTTTAAATGACTGTAGCTACAATCTTCACAATCGGAGCCTTAAGCTAAAAAGCTTACAGCGCCTAGTGTTACCTGGCAGTCTCCATTCCAAGTACTAACTAAGCGCACAAGCTCGGGATTCCCAAGAGTGCTATGGCCATAAGCAATGACTGTTGGCTGTAGAAGACTATTTGTAATGACTGTTCTAAGAGTAACTCTTGTTACAGAGCTGCTTGTAAACTAAAAAGCCTCACAACTCAAAATAAATGACTGGCTTTCCAGTGTTTTTTGTTTGTTTGTTTTTCTATTTGTTTGTTTATTTTTTATTCATTTATTGTTTATTTCTTTATTTTTTTTAAAGTTTTTTCTCCTCTTGTGTTTAAATGACTGTAGCTACAATCTTCACAATCGGAGCCTTAAGCTAAAAAGCTTACAGCGCCTAGTGTTCCCTGGCAGTCTCCATTCCAAGTGCTAACTAAGCGCACAAGATCGGGATTCCTAAGAGTGCTATGGCCATAAGCAATGACTGTTGGCTGTAGAAGACTATTTGTAATGACTGTTCTAAGAGTAACTCTTGTTACAGAGCTGCTTGTAAACTAAAAAGCCTCACAACTCAAAATAAATGACTGGCTTTCCAGTGTTTTTTGTTTGTTTGTTTTTTATTTGTTTGTTTATTTTTTATTCATTTATTGTTTATTTGTTTATTTTTTTAAAGTTTTGATCTCCTCTTGTGTTTAAATGACTGTAGCTACAATCTTCACAATCTGAGCCTTAAGCTAAAAAGCTTACAGCGCCTAGTGTTCCCTGGCAGTCTCCATTCCAAGTACTAACTAAGTGCACAAGCTCGGGATTCCTAAGAGTGCTATGGCCATAAGCAATGACTGTTGGCTGTAGAAGACTATTTGTAATGACTGTTCTAAGAGTAACTCTTGTTACAGAGCTGCTTGTAAACTAAAAAGCCTCACAACTCAAAATAAATGACTGGCTTTCCAGTGTTTTTTGTTTGTTTGTTTTTTTATTTGTTTGTTTATTTTTTATTCATTTATTGTTTGTTTGTTTATATTTTTTTTTAAGTTTTGATCTCCTCTTGTGTTTAAATGACTGTAGCTACAATCTTCACAATCGGAGCCTTAAGCTAAAAAGCTTACAGCGCCTAGTGTTCCCTGGCAGTCTCCATTCCAAGTGCTAACTAAGCGCACAAGATCGGGATTCCTAAGAGTGCTATGGCCATAAGCAATAACTGTTGGCTGTAGAAGACTATTTGTAATGACTGTTCTAAGAGTAACTCTTGTTACAGAGCTGCTTGTAAACTAAATAGCCTCACAACTCAAAATAAATGACTGGCTTTCCAGTGTTTTTTGTTTGTTTGTTTTTTTATTTGTTTGTTTATTTTTTATTCATTTATTGTTTATTTGTTTATTTTTTTTAAAGTTTTGATCTCCTCTTGTGTTTAAATGACTGTAGCTACAATCTTCACAATCGGAGCCTTAAGCTAAAAAGCTTACAGCGCCTAGTGTTCCCTGGCAGTCTCCATTCCAAGTGCTAACTAAGCGCACAAGCTCGGGATTCCTAAGAGTGCTATGGCCATAAGCAATGACTGTTGGCTGTAGAAGACTATTTGTAATGACTGTTCTAAGAGTAACTCTTGTTACAGAGCTGCTTGTAAACTAAAAAGCCTCACAACTCAAAATAAATGACTGGCTTTCCAGTGTTTTTTGTTTGTTTGTTTTTCTATTTGTTTGTTTATTTTTTATTCATTTATTGTTTATTTCTTTATTTTTTTTAAAGTTTTTTCTCCTCTTGTGTTTATATGACTGTAGCTACAATCTTCACAATCGGAGCCTTAAGCTAAAAAGCTTACAGCGCCTAGTGTTCCCTGGCAGTCTCCATTCCAAGTGCTAACTAAGCGCACAAGATCGGGATTCCTAAGAGTGCTATGGCCATAAGCAATGACTGTTGGCTGTAGAAGACTATTTGTAATGACTGTTCTAAGAGTAACTCTTGTTACAGAGCTGCTTGTAAACTAAAAAGCCTCACAACTCAAAATAAATGACTGGCTTTCCAGTGTTTTTTGTTTGTTTGTTTTTTTATTTGTTTGTTTATTTTTTATTCATTTATTGTTTATTTCTTTATTTTTTTTTTTAAGTTTTGATCTCCTCTTGTGTTTAAATGACTGTAGCTACAATCTTCACAATCGGAGCCTTAAGCTAAAAAGCTTACAGCGCCTAGTGTTCCCTGGCAGTCTCCATTCCAAGTACTAACTAAGCGCACAAGATCGGGATTCCTAAGAGTGCTATGGCCATAAGCAATGACTGTTGGCTGTAGAAGACTATTTGTAATGACTGTTCTAAGAGTAACTCTTGTTACAGAGCTGCTTGTAAACTAAATAGCCTCACAACTCAAAATAAATGACTGGCTTTCCAGTGTTTTTTGTTTGTTTGTTTTTTTATTTGTTTGTTTATTTTTTATTCATTTATTGTTTATTTGTTTATTTTTTTTAAAGTTTTGATCTCCTCTTGTGTTTAAATGACTGTAGCTACAATCTTCACAATCGGAGCCTTAAGCTAAAAAGCTTACAGCGCCTAGTGTTCCCTGGCAGTCTCCATTCCAAGTACTAACTAAGCGCACAAGCTCGGGATTCCTAAGAGTGCTATGGCCATAAGCAATGACTGTTGGCTGTAGAAGACTATTTGTAATGACTGTTCTAAGAGTAACTCTTGTTACAGAGCTGCTTGTAAACTAAAAAGCCTCACAACTCAAAATAAATGACTGGCTTTCCAGTGTTTTTTGTTTGTTTGTTTTTCTATTTGTTTGTTTATTTTTTATTCATTTATTGTTTATTTCTTTATTTTTTGTAAAGTTTTTTCTCCTCTTGTGTTTATATGACTGTAGCTACAATCTTCACAATCGGAGCCTTAAGCTAAAAAGCTTACAGCGCCTAGTGTTCCCTGGCAGTCTCCATTCCAAGTGCTAACTAAGCGCACAAGATCGGGATTCCTAAGAGTGCTATGGCCATAAGCAATGACTGTTGGCTGTAGAAGACTATTTGTAATGACTGTTCTAAGAGTAACTCTTGTTACAGAGCTGCTTGTAAACTAAAAAGCCTCACAACTCAAAATAAATGACTGGCTTTCCAGTGTTTTTTGTTTGTTTGTTTTTTTATTTGTTTGTTTATTTTTTATTCATTTATTGTTTATTTCTTTATTTTTTTTTTTTAAGTTTTGATCTTCTCTTGTGTTTAAATGACTGTAGCTACAATCTTCACAATCGGAGCCTTAAGCTAAAAAGCTTACAGCGCCTAGTGTTCCCTGGCAGTCTCCATTCCAAGTACTAACTAAGCGCACAAGATCGGGATTCCTAAGAGTGCTATGGCCATAAGCAATGACTGTTGGCTGTAGAAGACTATTTGTAATGACTGTTCTAAGAGTAACTCTTGTTACAGAGCTGCTTGTAAACTAAAAAGCCTCACAACTCAAAATAAATGACTGGCTTTCCAGTGTTTTTTGTTTGTTTGTTTTTTTATTTGTTTGTTTATTTTTTATTCATTTATTGTTTATTTCTTTATTTTTTTTGAAGTTTTTTCTCCTCTTGTGTTTAAATGACTGTAGCTACAATCTTCACAATCGGAGCCTTAAGCTAAAAAGCTTACAGCGCCTAGTGTTCCCTGGCAGTCTCCATTCCAAGTGCTAACTAAGCGCACAAGATCGGGATTCCTAAGAGTGCTATGGCCATAAGCAATGACTGTTGGCTGTAGAAGACTATTTGTAATGACTGTTCTAAGAGTAACTCTTGTTACAGAGCTGCTTGTAAACTAAAAAGCCTCACAACTCAAAATAAATGACTGGCTTTCCGGTGTTTTTTGTTTGTTTGTTTTTTTATTTGTTTGTTTATTTTTTATTCATTTATTGTTTGTTTGTTTATATTTTTTTTTAAGTTTTGATCTCCTCTTGTGTTTAAATGACTGTAGCTACAATCTTCACAATCGGAGCCTTAAGCTAAAAAGCTTACAGCGCCTAGTGTTCCCTGGCAGTCTCCATTCCAAGTACTAACTAAGCGCACAAGCTCGGGATTCCTAAGAGTGCTATGGCCATAAGCAATGACTGTTGGCTGTAGAAGACTATTTGTAATGACTGTTCTAAGAGTAACTCTTGTTACAGAGCTGCTTGTAAACTAAAAAGCCTCACAACTCAAAATAAATGACTGGCTTTCCAGTGTTTTTTGTTTGTTTGTTTTTTTATTTGTTTGTTTATTTTTTATTCATTTATTGTTTATTTGTTTATTTTTTTTAAAGTTTTGATCTCCTCTTGTGTTTAAATGACTGTAGCTACAATCTTCACAATCGGAGCCTTAAGCTAAAAAGCTTACAGCGCCTAGTGTTCCCTGGCAGTCTCCATTCCAAGTACTAACTAAGCGCACAAGCTCGGGATTCCTAAGAGTGCTATGGCCATAAGCAATGACTGTTGGCTGTAGAAGACTATTTGTAATGACTGTTCTAAGAGTAACTCTTGTTACAGAGCTGCTTGTAAACTAAAAAGCCTCACAACTCAAAATAAATGACTGGCTTTCCAGTGTTTTTTGTTTGTTTGTTTTTCTATTTGTTTGTTTATTTTTTATTCATTTATTGTTTATTTCTTTATTTTTTTTAAAGTTTTTTCTCCTCTTGTGTTTATATGACTGTAGCTACAATCTTCACAATCGGAGCCTTAAGCTAAAAAGCTTACAGCGCCTAGTGTTCCCTGGCAGTCTCCATTCCAAGTACTAACTAAGCGCACAAGATCGGGATTCCTAAGAGTGCTATGGCCATAAGCAATGACTGTTGGCTGTAGAAGACTATTTGTAATGACTGTTCTAAGAGTAACTCTTGTTACAGAGCTGCTTGTAAACTAAAAAGCCTCACAACTCAAAATAAATGACTGGCTTTCCAGTGTTTTTTGTTTGTTTGTTTTTTTATTTGTTTGTTTATTTTTTTATTCATTTATTGTTTATTTCTTTTTTTTTTTTTAAGTTTTGATCTCCTCTTGTGTTTAAATGACTGTAGCTACAATCTTCACAATCGGAGCCTTAAGCTAAAAAGCTTACAGCGCCTAGTGTTCCCTGGCAGTCTCCATTCCAAGTACTAACTAAGCGCACAAGCTCGGGACTCCTAAGAGTGCTATGGCCATAAGCAATGACTGTTGGCTGTAGAAGACTATTTGTAATGACTGTTCTAAGAGTAACTCTTGTTACAGAGCTGCTTGTAAACTAAAAAGCCTCACAACTCAAAATAAATGACTGGCTTTCCAGTGTTTTTTGTTTGTTTGTTTTTTTATTTGTTTGTTTATTTTTTATTCATTTATTGTTTATTTCTTTATTTTTTTTGAAGTTTTTTCTCCTCTTGTGTTTAAATGACTGTAGCTACAATCTTCACAATCGGAGCCTTAAGCTAAAAAGCTTACAGCGCCTAGTGTTCCCTGGCAGTCTCCATTCCAAGTGCTAACTAAGCGCACAAGATCGGGATTCCTAAGAGTGCTATGGCCATAAGCAATGACTGTTGGCTGTAGAAGACTATTTGTAATGACTGTTCTAAGAGTAACTCTTGTTACAGAGCTGCTTGTAAACTAAAAAGCCTCACAACTCAAAATAAATGACTGGCTTTCCGGTGTTTTTTGTTTGTTTGTTTTTTTATTTGTTTGTTTATTTTTTATTCATTTATTGTTTGTTTGTTTATATTTTTTTTTAAGTTTTGATCTCCTCTTGTGTTTAAATGACTGTAGCTACAATCTTCACAATCGGAGCCTTAAGCTAAAAAGCTTACAGCGCCTAGTGTTCCCTGGCAGTCTCCATTCCAAGTACTAACTAAGCGCACAAGCTCGGGATTCCTAAGAGTGCTATGGCCATAAGCAATGACTGTTGGCTGTAGAAGACTATTTGTAATGACTGTTCTAAGAGTAACTCTTGTTACAGAGCTGCTTGTAAACTAAAAAGCCTCACAACTCAAAATAAATGACTGGCTTTCCAGTGTTTTTTGTTTGTTTGTTTTTTTATTTGTTTGTTTATTTTTTATTCATTTATTGTTTATTTGTTTGTTTTTTTTAAAGTTTTGATCTCCTCTTGTGTTTAAATGACTGTAGCTACAATCTTCACAATCGGAGCCTTAAGCTAAAAAGCTTACAGCGCCTAGTGTTCCCTGGCAGTCTCCATTCCAAGTACTAACTAAGCGCACAAGCTCGGGATTCCTAAGAGTGCTATGGCCATAAGCAATGACTGTTGGCTGTAGAAGACTATTTGTAATGACTGTTCTAAGAGTAACTCTTGTTACAGAGCTGCTTGTAAACTAAAAAGCCTCACAACTCAAAATAAATGACTGGCTTTCCAGTGTTTTTTGTTTGTTTGTTTTTCTATTTGTTTGTTTATTTTTTATTCATTTATTGTTTATTTCTTTATTTTTTTTAAAGTTTTTTCTCCTCTTGTGTTTATATGACTGTAGCTACAATCTTCACAATCGGAGCCTTAAGCTAAAAAGCTTACAGCGCCTAGTGTTCCCTGGCAGTCTCCATTCCAAGTGCTAACTAAGCGCACAAGATCGGGATTCCTAAGAGTGCTATGGCCATAAGCAATGACTGTTGGCTGTAGAAGACTATTTGTAATGACTGTTCTAAGAGTAACTCTTGTTACAGAGCTGCTTGTAAACTAAAAAGCCTCACAACTCAAAATAAATGACTGGCTTTCCAGTGTTTTTTGTTTGTTTGTTTTTTTATTTGTTTGTTTATTTTTTATTCATTTATTGTTTATTTCTTTATTTTTTTTTTAAAGTTTTGATCTCCTCTTGTGTTTAAATGACTGTAGCTACAATCTTCACAATCGGAGCCTTAAGCTAAAAAGCTTACAGCGCCTAGTGTTCCCTGGCAGTCTCCATTCCAAGTACTAACTAAGCGCACAAGCTCGGGATTCCTAAGAGTGCTATGGCCATAAGCAATGACTGTTGGCTGTAGAAGACTATTTGTAATGACTGTTCTAAGAGTAACTCTTGTTACAGAGCTGCTTGTAAACTAAAAAGCCTCACAACTCAAAATAAATGACTGGCTTTCCAGTGTTTTTTGTTTGTTTGTTTTTTTATTTGTTTGTTTATTTTTTTATTCATTTATTGTTTGTTTGTTTATTTTTTTTAAAGTTTTGATCTCCTCTTGTGTTTAAATGACTGTAGCTACAATCTTCACAATCGGAGCCTTAAGCTAAAAAGCTTACAGCGCCTAGTGTTCCCTGGCAGTCTCCATTCCAAGTACTAACTAAGCGCACAAGCTCGGGATTCCTAAGAGTGCTATGGCCATAAGCAATGACTGTTGGCTGTAGAAGACTATTTGTAATGACTGTTCTAAGAGTAACTCTTGTTACAGAGCTGCTTGTAAACTAAAAAGCCTCACAACTCAAAATAAATGACTGGCTTTCCAGTGTTTTTGTTTGTTTGTTTTTTTATTTGTTTGTTTATTTTTTATTCATTTATTGTTTATTTCTTTTTTTTTTTTTAAGTTTTGATCTCCTCTTGTGTTTAAATGACTGTAGCTACAATCTTCACAATCGGAGCCTTAAGCTAAAAAGCTTACAGCGCCTAGTGTTCCCTGGCAGTCTCCATTCCAAGTACTAACTAATCGCACAAGCTCGGGATTCCTAAGAGTGCTATGGCCATAAGCAATGACTGTTGGCTGTAGAAGACTATTTGTAATGACTGTTCTAAGAGTAACTCTTGTTACAGAGCTGCTTGTAAACTAAAATGCCTCACAACTCAAAATAAATGACTGGCTTTCCAGTGTTTTTTGTTTGTTTGTTTTTTATTTGTTTGTTTATTTTTTATTCATTTATTGTTTATTTGTTTATTTTTTAAAGTTTTGATCTCCTCTTGTGTTTAAATGACTGTAGCTACAATCTTCACAATCGGAGCCTTAAGCTAAAAAGCTTACAGCGCCTAGTGTTCCCTGGCAGTCTCCATTCCAAGTACTAACTAAGCGCACAAGCTCGGGATTCCTAAGAGTGCTATGGCCATAAGCAATGACTGTTGGCTGTAGAAGACTATTTGTAATGACTGTTCTAAGAGTAACTCTTGTTACAGAGCTGCTTGTAAACTAAAAAGCCTCACAACTCAAAATAAATGACTGGCTTTCCAGTGTTTTTTGTTTGTTTGTTTTTTTATTTGTTTGTTTATTTTTTTATTCATTTATTGTTTGTTTGTTTATTTTTTTTTAAGTTTTGATCTCCTCTTGTGTTTAAATGACTGTAGCTACAATCTTCACAATCGGAGCCTTAAGCTAAAAAGCTTACAGCGCCTAGTGTTCCCTGGCAGTCTCCATTCCAAGTACTAACTAAGCGCACAAGCTCGGGATTCCTAAGAGTGCTATGGCCATAAGCAATGACTGTTGGCTGTAGAAGACTATTTGTAATGACTGTTCTAAGAGTAACTCTTGTTACAGAGCTGCTTGTAAACTAAAAAGCCTCACAACTCAAAATAAATGACTGGCTTTCCAGTGTTTTTGTTTGTTTGTTTTTTTATTTGTTTGTTTATTTTTTATTCATTTATTGTTTATTTCTTTTTTTTTTTTAAGTTTTGATCTCCTCTTGTGTTTAAATGACTGTAGCTACAATCTTCACAATCGGAGCCTTAAGCTAAAAAGCTTACAGCGCCTAGTGTTCCCTGGCAGTCTCCATTCCAAGTACTAACTAATCGCACAAGCTCGGGATTCCTAAGAGTGCTATGGCCATAAGCAATGACTGTTGGCTGTAGAAGACTATTTGTAATGACTGTTCTAAGAGTAACTCTTGTTACAGAGCTGCTTGTAAACTAAAATGCCTCACAACTCAAAATAAATGACTGGCTTTCCAGTGTTTTTTGTTTGTTTGTTTTTTATTTGTTTGTTTATTTTTTATTCATTTATTGTTTATTTGTTTATTTTTTAAAGTTTTGATCTCCTCTTGTGTTTAAATGACTGTAGCTACAATCTTCACAATCGGAGCCTTAAGCTAAAAAGCTTACAGCGCCTAGTGTTCCCTGGCAGTCTCCATTCCAAGTACTAACTAAGCGCACAAGCTCGGGATTCCTAAGAGTGCTATGGCCATAAGCAATGACTGTTGGCTGTAGAAGACTATTTGTAATGACTGTTCTAAGAGTAACTCTTGTTACAGAGCTGCTTGTAAACTAAAAAGCCTCACAACTCAAAATAAATGACTGGCTTTCCAGTGTTTTTTGTTTGTTTGTTTTTTTATTTGTTTGTTTATTTTTTATTCATTTATTGTTTATTTCTTTATTTTTTTTGAAGTTTTTTCTCCTCTTGTGTTTAAATGACTGTAGCTACAATCTTCACAATCGGAGCCTTAAGCTAAAAAGCTTACAGCGCCTAGTGTTCCCTGGCAGTCTCCATTCCAAGTGCTAACTAAGCGAACAATATCGGGATTCCTAAGAGTGCTATGGCCATAAGCAATGACTGTTGGCTGTAGAAGACTATTTGTAATGACTGTTCTAAGAGTAACTCTTGTTACAGAGCTGCTTGTAAACTAAAAAGCCTCACAACTCAAAATAAATGACGGCCTTTCCAGTGTTTTTTATTCATTTATTGTTTATTTGTTTATTTTTTATTCATTTATTGTTTATTTCTTTATTTTTTTTAAAGTTTTTTCTCCTCTTGTGTTTATATGACTGTAGCTACAATCTTCACAATCGGAGCCTTAAGCTAAAAAGCTTACAGCGCCTAGTGTTCCCTGGCAGTCTCCATTCCAAGTGCTAACTAAGCGCACAAGATCGGGATTCCTAAGAGTGCTATGGCCATAAGCAATGACTGTTGGCTGTAGAAGACTATTTGTAATGACTGTTCTAAGAGTAACTCTTGTTACAGAGCTGCTTGTAAACTAAAAAGCCTCACAACTCAAAATAAATGACTGGCTTTCCAGTGTTTTTTGTTTGTTTGTTTTTTTATTTGTTTGTTTATTTTTTATTCATTTATTGTTTATTTCTTTATTTTTTTTTTAAAGTTTTGATCTCCTCTTGTGTTTAAATGACTGTAGCTACAATCTTCACAATCGGAGCCTTAAGCTAAAAAGCTTACAGCGCCTAGTGTTCCCTGGCAGTCTCCATTCCAAGTACTAACTAAGCGCACAAGCTCGGGATTCCTAAGAGTGCTATGGCCATAAGCAATGACTGTTGGCTGTAGAAGACTATTTGTAATGACTGTTCTAAGAGTAACTCTTGTTACAGAGCTGCTTGTAAACTAAAAAGCCTCACAACTCAAAATAAATGACTGGCTTTCCAGTGTTTTTTGTTTGTTTGTTTTTTTATTTGTTTGTTTATTTTTTTATTCATTTATTGTTTGTTTGTTTATTTTTTTTTAAGTTTTGATCTCCTCTTGTGTTTAAATGACTGTAGCTACAATCTTCACAATCGGAGCCTTAAGCTAAAAAGCTTACAGCGCCTAGTGTTCCCTGGCAGTCTCCATTCCAAGTACTAACTAAGCGCACAAGCTCGGGATTCCTAAGAGTGCTATGGCCATAAGCAATGACTGTTGGCTGTAGAAGACTATTTGTAATGACTGTTCTAAGAGTAACTCTTGTTACAGAGCTGCTTGTAAACTAAAAAGCCTCACAACTCAAAATAAATGACTGGCTTTCCAGTGTTTTTGTTTGTTTGTTTTTTTATTTGTTTGTTTATTTTTTATTCATTTATTGTTTATTTCTTTTTTTTTTTTTAAGTTTTGATCTCCTCTTGTGTTTAAATGACTGTAGCTACAATCTTCACAATCGGAGCCTTAAGCTAAAAAGCTTACAGCGCCTAGTGTTCCCTGGCAGTCTCCATTCCAAGTACTAACTAATCGCACAAGCTCGGGATTCCTAAGAGTGCTATGGCCATAAGCAATGACTGTTGGCTGTAGAAGACTATTTGTAATGACTGTTCTAAGAGTAACTCTTGTTACAGAGCTGCTTGTAAACTAAAATGCCTCACAACTCAAAATAAATGACTGGCTTTCCAGTGTTTTTTGTTTGTTTGTTTTTTATTTGTTTGTTTATTTTTTATTCATTTATTGTTTATTTGTTTATTTTTTAAAGTTTTGATCTCCTCTTGTGTTTAAATGACTGTAGCTACAATCTTCACAATCGGAGCCTTAAGCTAAAAAGCTTACAGCGCCTAGTGTTCCCTGGCAGTCTCCATTCCAAGTACTAACTAAGCGCACAAGCTCGGGATTCCTAAGAGTGCTATGGCCATAAGCAATGACTGTTGGCTGTAGAAGACTATTTGTAATGACTGTTCTAAGAGTAACTCTTGTTACAGAGCTGCTTGTAAACTAAAAAGCCTCACAACTCAAAATAAATGACTGGCTTTCCAGTGTTTTTGTTTGTTTGTTTTTTTATTTGTTTGTTTATTTTTTATTCATTTATTGTTTATTTCTTTTTTTTTTTTTAAGTTTTGATCTCCTCTTGTGTTTAAATGACTGTAGCTACAATCTTCACAATCGGAGCCTTAAGCTAAAAAGCTTACAGCGCCTAGTGTTCCCTGGCAGTCTCCATTCCAAGTACTAACTAATCGCACAAGCTCGGGATTCCTAAGAGTGCTATGGCCATAAGCAATGACTGTTGGCTGTAGAAGACTATTTGTAATGACTGTTCTAAGAGTAACTCTTGTTACAGAGCTGCTTGTAAACTAAAATGCCTCACAACTCAAAATAAATGACTGGCTTTCCAGTGTTTTTTGTTTGTTTGTTTTTTATTTGTTTGTTTATTTTTTATTCATTTATTGTTTATTTGTTTATTTTTTAAAGTTTTGATCTCCTCTTGTGTTTAAATGACTGTAGCTACAATCTTCACAATCGGAGCCTTAAGCTAAAAAGCTTACAGCGCCTAGTGTTCCCTGGCAGTCTCCATTCCAAGTACTAACTAAGCGCACAAGCTCGGGATTCCTAAGAGTGCTATGGCCATAAGCAATGACTGTTGGCTGTAGAAGACTATTTGTAATGACTGTTCTAAGAGTAACTCTTGTTACAGAGCTGCTTGTAAACTAAAAAGCCTCACAACTCAAAATAAATGACTGGCTTTCCAGTGTTTTTTGTTTGTTTGTTTTTTTATTTGTTTGTTTATTTTTTATTCATTTATTGTTTATTTCTTTATTTTTTTTGAAGTTTTTTCTCCTCTTGTGTTTAAATGACTGTAGCTACAATCTTCACAATCGGAGCCTTAAGCTAAAAAGCTTACAGCGCCTAGTGTTCCCTGGCAGTCTCCATTCCAAGTGCTAACTAAGCGAACAATATCGGGATTCCTAAGAGTGCTATGGCCATAAGCAATGACTGTTGGCTGTAGAAGACTATTTGTAATGACTGTTCTAAGAGTAACTCTTGTTACAGAGCTGCTTGTAAACTAAAAAGCCTCACAACTCAAAATAAATGACGGCCTTTCCAGTGTTTTTTATTCATTTATTGTTTATTTGTTTATTTTTTATTCATTTATTGTTTATTTCTTTATTTTTTTTAAAGTTTTTTCTCCTCTTGTGTTTATATGACTGTAGCTACAATCTTCACAATCGGAGCCTTAAGCTAAAAAGCTTACAGCGCCTAGTGTTCCCTGGCAGTCTCCATTCCAAGTGCTAACTAAGCGCACAAGATCGGGATTCCTAAGAGTGCTATGGCCATAAGCAATGACTGTTGGCTGTAGAAGACTATTTGTAATGACTGTTCTAAGAGTAACTCTTGTTACAGAGCTGCTTGTAAACTAAAAAGCCTCACAACTCAAAATAAATGACTGGCTTTCCAGTGTTTTTTGTTTGTTTGTTTTTTTATTTGTTTGTTTATTTTTTATTCATTTATTGTTTATTTCTTTATTTTTTTTTTAAAGTTTTGATCTCCTCTTGTGTTTAAATGACTGTAGCTACAATCTTCACAATCGGAGCCTTAAGCTAAAAAGCTTACAGCGCCTAGTGTTCCCTGGCAGTCTCCATTCCAAGTACTAACTAAGCGCACAAGCTCGGGATTCCTAAGAGTGCTATGGCCATAAGCAATGACTGTTGGCTGTAGAAGACTATTTGTAATGACTGTTCTAAGAGTAACTCTTGTTACAGAGCTGCTTGTAAACTAAAAAGCCTCACAACTCAAAATAAATGACTGGCTTTCCAGTGTTTTTTGTTTGTTTGTTTTTTTATTTGTTTGTTTATTTTTTTATTCATTTATTGTTTGTTTGTTTATTTTTTTTTAAGTTTTGATCTCCTCTTGTGTTTAAATGACTGTAGCTACAATCTTCACAATCGGAGCCTTAAGCT
Source organism: Hoplias malabaricus (assembly GCF_029633855.1). Lineage (NCBI taxonomy): Eukaryota > Metazoa > Chordata > Actinopteri > Characiformes > Erythrinidae > Hoplias > Hoplias malabaricus. The sequence continues at coordinate 10,373,237 of NC_089818.1, forward strand.
AAAAAGCTTACAGCGCCTAGTGTTCCCTGGCAGTCTCCATTCCAAGTACTAACTAAGCGCACAAGCTCGGGATTCCTAAGAGTGCTATGGCCATAAGCAATGACTGTTGGCTGTAGAAGACTATTTGTAATGACTGTTCTAAGAGTAACTCTTGTTACAGAGCTGCTTGTAAACTAAAAAGCCTCACAACTCAAAATAAATGACTGGCTTTCCAGTGTTTTTGTTTGTTTGTTTTTTTATTTGTTTGTTTATTTTTTATTCATTTATTGTTTATTTCTTTTTTTTTTTTAAGTTTTGATCTCCTCTTGTGTTTAAATGACTGTAGCTACAATCTTCACAATCGGAGCCTTAAGCTAAAAAGCTTACAGCGCCTAGTGTTCCCTGGCAGTCTCCATTCCAAGTACTAACTAATCGCACAAGCTCGGGATTCCTAAGAGTGCTATGGCCATAAGCAATGACTGTTGGCTGTAGAAGACTATTTGTAATGACTGTTCTAAGAGTAACTCTTGTTACAGAGCTGCTTGTAAACTAAAATGCCTCACAACTCAAAATAAATGACTGGCTTTCCAGTGTTTTTTGTTTGTTTGTTTTTTATTTGTTTGTTTATTTTTTATTCATTTATTGTTTATTTGTTTATTTTTTAAAGTTTTGATCTCCTCTTGTGTTTAAATGACTGTAGCTACAATCTTCACAATCGGAGCCTTAAGCTAAAAAGCTTACAGCGCCTAGTGTTCCCTGGCAGTCTCCATTCCAAGTACTAACTAAGCGCACAAGCTCGGGATTCCTAAGAGTGCTATGGCCATAAGCAATGACTGTTGGCTGTAGAAGACTATTTGTAATGACTGTTCTAAGAGTAACTCTTGTTACAGAGCTGCTTGTAAACTAAAAAGCCTCACAACTCAAAGTAAATGACTGGCTTTCCAGTGTTTTTTGTTTGTTTGTTTTTTATTTGTTTGTTTATTTTTTATTCATTTATTGTTTATTTGTTTATTTTTTAAAGTTTTGATCTCCTCTTGTGTTTAAATGACTGTAGCTACAATCTTCACAATCGGAGCCTTAAGCTAAAAAGCTTACAGCGCCTAGTGTTCCCTGGCAGTCTCCATTCCAAGTACTAACTAAGCGCACAAGCTCGGGATTCCTAAGAGTGCTATGGCCATAAGCAATGCCTGTTGGCTGTAGAAGACTATTTGTAATGACTGTTCTAAGAGTAACTCTTGTTACAGAGCTGCTTGTAAACTAAAAAGCCTCACAACTCAAAATAAATGACTGGCTTTCCAGTGTTTTTTGTTTGTTTGTTTTTTTATTTGTTTGTTTATTTTTTATTCATTTATTGTTTATTTCTTTATTTTTTTTGAAGTTTTTTCTCCTCTTGTGTTTAAATGACTGTAGCTACAATCTTCACAATCGGAGCCTTAAGCTAAAAAGCTTACAGCGCCTAGTGTTCCCTGGCAGTCTCCATTCCAAGTGCTAACTAAGCGAACAATATCGGGATTCCTAAGAGTGCTATGGCCATAAGCAATGACTGTTGGCTGTAGAAGACTATTTGTAATGACTGTTCTAAGAGTAACTCTTGTTACAGAGCTGCTTGTAAACTAAAAAGCCTCACAACTCAAAATAAATGACGGCCTTTCCAGTGTTTTTTATTCATTTATTGTTTATTTGTTTATTTTTTATTCATTTATTGTTTATTTGTTTATTTTTTTAAAGTTTTGATCTCCTCTTGTGTTTAAATGACTGTAGCTACAATCTTCACAATCGGAGCCTTAAGCTAAAAAGCTTACAGCGCCTAGTGTTCCCTGGCAGTCTCCATTCCAAGTACTAACTAAGCGCACAAGCTCGGGATTCCTAAGAGTGCTATGGCCATAAGCAATGACTGTTGGCTGTAGAAGACTATTTGTAATGACTGTTCTAAGAGTAACTCTTGTTACAGAGCTGCTTGTAAACTAAAAAGCCTCACAACTCAAAATAAATGACTGGCTTTCCAGTGTTTTTTGTTTGTTTGTTTTTTTATTTGTTTGTTTATTTTTTTATTCATTTATTGTTTGTTTGTTTATTTTTTTTTAAGTTTTGATCTCCTCTTGTGTTTAAATGACTGTAGCTACAATCTTCACAATCGGAGCCTTAAGCTAAAAAGCTTACAGCGCCTAGTGTTCCCTGGCAGTCTCCATTCCAAGTACTAACTAAGCGCACAAGCTCGGGATTCCTAAGAGTGCTATGGCCATAAGCAATGACTGTTGGCTGTAGAAGACTATTTGTAATGACTGTTCTAAGAGTAACTCTTGTTACAGAGCTGCTTGTAAACTAAAAAGCCTCACAACTCAAAGTAAATGACTGGCTTTCCAGTGTTTTTTGTTTGTTTGTTTTTTATTTGTTTGTTTATTTTTTATTCATTTATTGTTTATTTGTTTATTTTTTAAAGTTTTGATCTCCTCTTGTGTTTAAATGACTGTAGCTACAATCTTCACAATCGGAGCCTTAAGCTAAAAAGCTTACAGCGCCTAGTGTTCCCTGGCAGTCTCCATTCCAAGTACTAACTAAGCGCACAAGCTCGGGATTCCTAAGAGTGCTATGGCCATAAGCAATGCCTGTTGGCTGTAGAAGACTATTTGTAATGACTGTTCTAAGAGTAACTCTTGTTACAGAGCTGCTTGTAAACTAAAAAGCCTCACAACTCAAAATAAATGACTGGCTTTCCAGTGTTTTTTGTTTGTTTGTTTTTTTATTTGTTTGTTTATTTTTTATTCATTTATTGTTTATTTCTTTATTTTTTTTGAAGTTTTTTCTCCTCTTGTGTTTAAATGACTGTAGCTACAATCTTCACAATCGGAGCCTTAAGCTAAAAAGCTTACAGCGCCTAGTGTTCCCTGGCAGTCTCCATTCCAAGTGCTAACTAAGCGAACAATATCGGGATTCCTAAGAGTGCTATGGCCATAAGCAATGACTGTTGGCTGTAGAAGACTATTTGTAATGACTGTTCTAAGAGTAACTCTTGTTACAGAGCTGCTTGTAAACTAAAAAGCCTCACAACTCAAAATAAATGACGGCCTTTCCAGTGTTTTTTATTCATTTATTGTTTATTTGTTTATTTTTTATTCATTTATTGTTTATTTGTTTATTTTTTTAAAGTTTTGATCTCCTCTTGTGTTTAAATGACTGTAGCTACAATCTTCACAATCGGAGCCTTAAGCTAAAAAGCTTACAGCGCCTAGTGTTCCCTGGCAGTCTCCATTCCAAGTACTAACTAAGCGCACAAGCTCGGGATTCCTAAGAGTGCTATGGCCATAAGCAATGACTGTTGGCTGTAGAAGACTATTTGTAATGACTGTTCTAAGAGTAACTCTTGTTACAGAGCTGCTTGTAAACTAAAAAGCCTCACAACTCAAAATAAATGACTGGCTTTCCAGTGTTTTTTGTTTGTTTGTTTTTTTATTTGTTTGTTTATTTTTTTATTCATTTATTGTTTGTTTGTTTATTTTTTTTTAAGTTTTGATCTCCTCTTGTGTTTAAATGACTGTAGCTACAATCTTCACAATCGGAGCCTTAAGCTAAAAAGCTTACAGCGCCTAGTGTTCCCTGGCAGTCTCCATTCCAAGTACTAACTAAGCGCACAAGCTCGGGATTCCTAAGAGTGCTATGGCCATAAGCAATGACTGTTGGCTGTAGAAGACTATTTGTAATGACTGTTCTAAGAGTAACTCTTGTTACAGAGCTGCTTGTAAACTAAAAAGCCTCACAACTCAAAATAAATGACTGGCTTTCCAGTGTTTTTGTTTGTTTGTTTTTTTATTTGTTTGTTTATTTTTTATTCATTTATTGTTTATTTCTTTTTTTTTTTTTAAGTTTTGATCTCCTCTTGTGTTTAAATGACTGTAGCTACAATCTTCACAATCGGAGCCTTAAGCTAAAAAGCTTACAGCGCCTAGTGTTCCCTGGCAGTCTCCATTCCAAGTACTAACTAATCGCACAAGCTCGGGATTCCTAAGAGTGCTATGGCCATAAGCAATGACTGTTGGCTGTAGAAGACTATTTGTAATGACTGTTCTAAGAGTAACTCTTGTTACAGAGCTGCTTGTAAACTAAAATGCCTCACAACTCAAAATAAATGACTGGCTTTCCAGTGTTTTTTGTTTGTTTGTTTTTTATTTGTTTGTTTATTTTTTATTCATTTATTGTTTATTTGTTTATTTTTTAAAGTTTTGATCTCCTCTTGTGTTTAAATGACTGTAGCTACAATCTTCACAATCGGAGCCTTAAGCTAAAAAGCTTACAGCGCCTAGTGTTCCCTGGCAGTCTCCATTCCAAGTACTAACTAAGCGCACAAGCTCGGGATTCCTAAGAGTGCTATGGCCATAAGCAATGACTGTTGGCTGTAGAAGACTATTTGTAATGACTGTTCTAAGAGTAACTCTTGTTACAGAGCTGCTTGTAAACTAAAAAGCCTCACAACTCAAAGTAAATGACTGGCTTTCCAGTGTTTTTTGTTTGTTTGTTTTTTATTTGTTTGTTTATTTTTTATTCATTTATTGTTTATTTGTTTATTTTTTAAAGTTTTGATCTCCTCTTGTGTTTAAATGACTGTAGCTACAATCTTCACAATCGGAGCCTTAAGCTAAAAAGCTTACAGCGCCTAGTGTTCCCTGGCAGTCTCCATTCCAAGTACTAACTAAGCGCACAAGCTCGGGATTCCTAAGAGTGCTATGGCCATAAGCAATGACTGTTGGCTGTAGAAGACTATTTGTAATGACTGTTCTAAGAGTAACTCTTGTTACAGAGCTGCTTGTAAACTAAAAAGCCTCACAACTCAAAATAAATGACTGGCTTTCCAGTGTTTTTTGTTTGTTTGTTTTTTTATTTGTTTGTTTATTTTTTATTCATTTATTGTTTATTTCTTTATTTTTTTTGAAGTTTTTTCTCCTCTTGTGTTTAAATGACTGTAGCTACAATCTTCACAATCGGAGCCTTAAGCTAAAAAGCTTACAGCGCCTAGTGTTCCCTGGCAGTCTCCATTCCAAGTGCTAACTAAGCGAACAATATCGGGATTCCTAAGAGTGCTATGGCCATAAGCAATGACTGTTGGCTGTAGAAGACTATTTGTAATGACTGTTCTAAGAGTAACTCTTGTTACAGAGCTGCTTGTAAACTAAAAAGCCTCACAACTCAAAATAAATGACTGGCTTTCCAGTGTTTTTTGTTTGTTTGTTTTTTTATTTGTTTGTTTATTTTTTATTCATTTATTGTTTGTTTGTTTTTTTTTTTTTAAGTTTTGATCTCCTCTTGTGTTTAAATGACTGTAGCTACAATCTTCACAATCGGAGCCTTAAGCTAAAAAGCTTACAGCGCCTAGTGTTCCCTGGCAGTCTCCATTCCAAGTACTAACTAAGCGCACAAGCTCGGGATTCCTAAGAGTGCTATGGCCATAAGCAATGACTGTTGGCTGTAGAAGACTATTTGTAATGACTGTTCTAAGAGTAACTCTTGTTACAGAGCTGCTTGTAAACTAAAAAGCCTCACAACTCAAAATAAATGACTGGCTTTCCAGTGTTTTTTGTTTGTTTGTTTTTCTATTTGTTTGTTTATTTTTTATTCATTTATTGTTTATTTCTTTATTTTTTTTAAAGTTTTTTCTCCTCTTGTGTTTATATGACTGTAGCTACAATCTTCACAATCGGAGCCTTAAGCTAAAAAGCTTACAGCGCCTAGTGTTCCCTGGCAGTCTCCATTCCAAGTGCTAACTAAGCGCACAAGATCGGGATTCCTAAGAGTGCTATGGCCATAAGCAATGACTGTTGGCTGTAGAAGACTATTTGTAATGACTGTTCTAAGAGTAACTCTTGTTACAGAGCTGCTTGTAAACTAAAAAGCCTCACAACTCAAAATAAATGACTGGCTTTCCAGTGTTTTTTGTTTGTTTGTTTTTTTATTTGTTTGTTTATTTTTTATTCATTTATTGTTTATTTCTTTATTTTTTTTTTTAAGTTTTGATCTCCTCTTGTGTTTAAATGACTGTAGCTACAATCTTCACAATCGGAGCCTTAAGCTAAAAAGCTTACAGCGCCTAGTGTTCCCTGGCAGTCTCCATTCCAAGTACTAACTAAGCGCACAAGCTCGGGATTCCTAAGAGTGCTATGGCCATAAGCAATGACTGTTGGCTGTAGAAGACTATTTGTAATGACTGTTCTAAGAGTAACTCTTGTTACAGAGCTGCTTGTAAACTAAAAAGCCTCACAACTCAAAATAAATGACTGGCTTTCCAGTGTTTTTTGTTTGTTTGTTTTTTTATTTGTTTGTTTATTTTTTATTCATTTATTGTTTGTTTGTTTATTTTTTTTTAAGTTTTGATCTCCTCTTGTGTTTAAATGACTGTAGCTACAATCTTCACAATCGGAGCCTTAAGCTAAAAAGCTTACAGCGCCTAGTGTTCCCTGGCAGTCTCCATTCCAAGTACTAACTAAGCGCACAAGCTCGGGATTCCTAAGAGTGCTATGGCCATAAGCAATGACTGTTGGCTGTAGAAGACTATTTGTAATGACTGTTCTAAGAGTAACTCTTGTTACAGAGCTGCTTGTAAACTAAAAAGCCTCACAACTCAAAATAAATGACTGGCTTTCCAGTGCTTTTTGTTTGTTTGTTTTTTATTTGTTTGTTTATTTTTTATTCATTTATTGTTTGTTTGTTTTTTTTTTTTTAAGTTTTGATCTCCTCTTGTGTTTAAATGACTGTAGCTACAATCTTCACAATCGGAGCCTTAAGCTAAAAAGCTTACAGCGCCTAGTGTTCCCTGGCTGTCTCCATTCCAAGTACTAACTAATCGCACAAGCTCGGGATTCCTAAGAGTGCTATGGCCATAAGCAATGACTGTTGGCTGTAGAAGACTATTTGTAATGACTGTTCTAAGAGTAACTCTTGTTACAGAGCTGCTTGTAAACTAAAAAGCCTCACAACTCAAAATAAATGACTGGCTTTCCAGTGTTTTTTGTTTGTTTGTTTTTTATTTGTTTGTTTATTTTTTATTCATTTATTGTTTATTTGTTTATTTTTTAAAGTTTTGATCTTCTCTTGTGTTTAAATGACTGTAGCTACAATCTTCACAATCGGAGCCTTAAGCTAAAAAGCTTACAGCGCCTAGTGTTCCCTGGCAGTCTCCATTCCAAGTACTAACTAAGCGCACAAGCTCGGGATTCCTAAGAGTGCTATGGCCATAAGCAATGACTGTTGGCTGTAGAAGACTATTTGTAATGACTGTTCTAAGAGTAACTCTTGTTACAGAGCTGCTTGTAAACTAAAAAGCCTCACAACTCAAAATAAATGACTGGCTTTCCAGTGTTTTTTGTTTGTTTGTTTATTTATTTGTTTGTTTATTTTTTATTCATTTATTGTTTATTTCTTTATTTTTTTTGAAGTTTTTTCTCCTCTTGTGTTTAAATGACTGTAGCTACAATCTTCACAATCGGAGCCTTAAGCTAAAAAGCTTACAGCGCCTAGTGTTCCCTGGCAGTCTCCATTCCAAGTGCTAACTAAGCGCACAAGATCGGGATTCCTAAGAGTGCTATGGCCATAAGCAATGACTGTTGGCTGTAGAAGACTATTTGTAATGACTGTTCTAAGAGTAACTCTTGTTACAGAGCTGCTTGTAAACTAAAAAGCCTCACAACTCAAAATAAATGACGGCCTTTCCAGTGTTTTTTATTCATTTATTGTTTATTTGTTTATTTTTTATTCATTTATTGTTTATTTGTTTATTTTTTTAAAGTTTTGATCTCCTCTTGTGTTTAAATGACTGTAGCTACAATCTTCACAATCTGAGCCTTAAGCTAAAAAGCTTACAGCGCCTAGTGTTCCCTGGCAGTCTCCATTCCAAGTACTAACTAAGCGCACAAGCTCGGGATTCCTAAGAGTGCTATGGCCATAAGCAATGACTGTTGGCTGTAGAAGACTATTTGTAATGACTGTTCTAAGAGTAACTCTTGTTACAGAGCTGCTTGTAAACTAAAAAGCCTCACAACTCAAAATAAATGACTGGCTTTCCAGTGTTTTTTGTTTGTTTGTTTTTTTATTTGTTTGTTTATTTTTTATTCATTTATTGTTTGTTTGTTTATATTTTTTTTTAAGTTTTGATCTCCTCTTGTGTTTAAATGACTGTAGCTACAATCTTCACAATCGGAGCCTTAAGCTAAAAAGCTTACAGCGCCTAGTGTTCCCTGGCAGTCTCCATTCCAAGTACTAACTAAGCGCACAAGCTCGGGATTCCTAAGAGTGCTATGGCCATAAGCAATGACTGTTGGCTGTAGAAGACTATTTGTAATGACTGTTCTAAGAGTAACTCTTGTTACAGAGCTGCTTGTAAACTAAAAAGCCTCACAACTCAAAATAAATGACTGGCTTTCCAGTGTTTTTTGTTTGTTTGTTTTTTTTATTTGTTTGTTTATTTTTTATTCATTTATTGTTTATTTGTTTATTTTTTTTAAAGTTTTGATCTCCTCTTGTGTTTAAATGACTGTAGCTACAATCTTCACAATCGGAGCCTTAAGCTAAAAAGCTTACAGCGCCTAGTGTTCCCTGGCAGTCTCCATTCCAAGTACTAACTAAGCGCACAAGCTCGGGATTCCTAAGAGTGCTATGGCCATAAGCAATGACTGTTGGCTGTAGAAGACTATTTGTAATGACTGTTCTAAGAGTAACTCTTGTTACAGAGCTGCTTGTAAACTAAAAAGCCTCACAACTCAAAATAAATGACTGGCTTTCCAGTGTTTTTTGTTTGTTTGTTTTTTTATTTGTTTGTTTATTTTTTATTCATTTATTGTTTATTTCTTTATTTTTTTTTTTTAAGTTTTGATCTCCTCTTGTGTTTAAATGACTGTAGCTACAATCTTCACAATCGGAGCCTTAAGCTAAAAAGCTTACAGCGCCTAGTGTTCCCTGGCAGTCTCCATTCCAAGTACTAACTAAGCGCACAAGCTCGGGATTCCTAAGAGTGCTATGGCCATAAGCAATGACTGTTGGCTGTAGAAGACTATTTGTAATGACTGTTCTAAGAGTAACTCTTGTTACAAAGCTGCTTGTAAACTAAAAAGCCTCACAACTCAAAATAAATGACTGGCTTTCCAGTGCTTTTTGTTTGTTTGTTTTTTATTTGTTTGTTTATTTTTTATTCATTTATTGTTTGTTTTTTTTTTTTTTTTTTAAGTTTTGATTTCCTCTTGTGTTTAAATGACTGTAGCTACAATCTTCACAATCGGAGCCTTAAGCTAAAAAGCTTACAGCGCCTAGTGTTCCCTGGCAGTCTCCATTCCAAGTACTAACTAATCGCACAAGCTCGGGATTCCTAAGAGTGCTATGGCCATAAGCAATGACTGTTGGCTGTAGAAGACTATTTGTAATGACTGTTCTAAGAGTAACTCTTGTTACAGAGCTGCTTGTAAACTAAAATGCCTCACAACTCAAAATAAATGACTGGCTTTCCAGTGTTTTTTGTTTGTTTGTTTTTTATTAGTTTGTTTATTTTTTATTCATTTATTGTTTATTTGTTTATTTTTTAAAGTTTTGATCTCCTCTTGTGTTTAAATGACTGTAGCTACAATCTTCACAATCGGAGCCTTAAGCTAAAAAGCTTACAGCGCCTAGTGTTCCCTGGCAGTCTCCATTCCAAGTACTAACTAAGCGCACAAGCTCGGGATTCCTAAGAGTGCTATGGCCATAAGCAATGACTGTTGGCTGTAGAAGACTATTTGTAATGACTGTTCTAAGAGTAACTCTTGTTACAGAGCTGCTTGTAAACTAAAAAGCCTCACAACTCAAAATAAATGACTGGCTTTCCAGTGTTTTTTGTTTGTTTGTTTTTTTATTTGTTTGTTTATTTTTTATTCATTTATTGTTTATTTCTTTATTTTTTTTGAAGTTTTTTCTCCTCTTGTGTTTAAATGACTGTAGCTACAATCTTCACAATCGGAGACTTAAGCTAAAAAGCTTACAGCGCCTAGTGTTCCCTGGCAGTCTCCATTCCAAGTGCTAACTAAGCGCACAAGATCGGGATTCCTAAGAGTGCTATGGCCATAAGCAATGACTGTTGGCTGTAGAAGACTATTTGTAATGACTGTTCTAAGAGTAACTCTTGTTACAGAGCTGCTTGTAAACTAAAAAGCCTCACAACTCAAAATAAATGACTGGCTTTCCAGTGTTTTTTGTTTGTTTGTTTATTTATTTGTTTGTTTATTTTTTATTCATTTATTGTTTATTTCTTTATTTTTTTAAAGTTTTGATCTCCTCTTGTGTTTAAATGACTGTAGCTACAATCTTCACAATCTGAGCCTTAAGCTAAAAAGCTTACAGCGCCTAGTGTTCCCTGGCAGTCTCCATTCCAAGTACTAACTAAGCGCACAAGCTCGGGATTCCTAAGAGTGCTATGGCCATAAGCAATGACTGTTGGCTGTAGAAGACTATTTGTAATGACTGTTCTAAGAGTAACTCTTGTTACAGAGCTGCTTGTAAACTAAAAAGCCTCACAACTCAAAATAAATGACTGGCTTTCCAGTGTTTTTTGTTTGTTTGTTTTTTATTTGTTTGTTTATTTTTTATTCATTTATTGTTTGTTTGTTTATATTTTTTTTTAAGTTTTGATCTCCTCTTGTGTTTAAATGACTGTAGCTACAATCTTCACAATCGGAGCCTTAAGCTAAAAAGCTTACAGCGCCTAGTGTTCCCTGGCAGTCTCCATTCCAAGTACTAACTAAGCGCACAAGCTCGGGATTCCTAAGAGTGCTATGGCCATAAGCAATGACTGTTGGCTGTAGAAGACTATTTGTAATGACTGTTCTAAGAGTAACTCTTGTTACAGAGCTGCTTGTAAACTAAAAAGCCTCACAACTCAAAATAAATGACTGGCTTTCCAGTGTTTTTTGTTTGTTTGTTTTTTTATTTGTTTGTTTATTTTTTATTCATTTATTGTTTATTTGTTTATTTTTTTTAAAGTTTTGATCTCCTCTTGTGTTTAAATGACTGTAGCTACAATCTTCACAATCGGAGCCTTAAGCTAAAAAGCTTACAGCGCCTAGTGTTCCCTGGCAGTCTCCATTCCAAGTACTAACTAAGCGCACAAGCTCGGGATTCCTAAGAGTGCTATGGCCATAAGCAATGACTGTTGGCTGTAGAAGACTATTTGTAATGACTGTTCTAAGAGTAACTCTTGTTACAGAGCTGCTTGTAAACTAAAAAGCCTCACAACTCAAAATAAATGACTGGCTTTCCAGTGTTTTTTGTTTGTTTGTTTTTTTATTTGTTTGTTTATTTTTTATTCATTTATTGTTTATTTCTTTATTTTTTTTTTTTAAGTTTTGATCTCCTCTTGTGTTTAAATGACTGTAGCTACAATCTTCACAATCGGAGCCTTAAGCTAAAAAGCTTACAGCGCCTAGTGTTCCCTGGCAGTCTCCATTCCAAGTACTAACTAAGCGCACAAGCTCGGGATTCCTAAGAGTGCTATGGCCATAAGCAATGACTGTTGGCTGTAGAAGACTATTTGTAATGACTGTTCTAAGAGTAACTCTTGTTACAAAGCTGCTTGTAAACTAAAAAGCCTCACAACTCAAAATAAATGACTGGCTTTCCAGTGCTTTTTGTTTGTTTGTTTTTTATTTGTTTGTTTATTTTTTATTCATTTATTGTTTGTTTGTTTTTTTTTTTTTTAAGTTTTGATTTCCTCTTGTGTTTAAATGACTGTAGCTACAATCTTCACAATCGGAGCCTTAAGCTAAAAAGCTTACAGCGCCTAGTGTTCCCTGGCAGTCTCCATTCCAAGTACTAACTAATCGCACAAGCTCGGGATTCCTAAGAGTGCTATGGCCATAAGCAATGACTGTTGGCTGTAGAAGACTATTTGTAATGACTGTTCTAAGAGTAACTCTTGTTACAGAGCTGCTTGTAAACTAAAATGCCTCACAACTCAAAATAAATGACTGGCTTTCCAGTGTTTTTTGTTTGTTTGTTTTTTATTAGTTTGTTTATTTTTTATTCATTTATTGTTTATTTGTTTATTTTTTAAAGTTTTGATCTCCTCTTGTGTTTAAATGACTGTAGCTACAATCTTCACAATCGGAGCCTTAAGCTAAAAAGCTTACAGCGCCTAGTGTTCCCTGGCAGTCTCCATTCCAAGTACTAACTAAGCGCACAAGCTCGGGATTCCTAAGAGTGCTATGGCCATAAGCAATGACTGTTGGCTGTAGAAGACTATTTGTAATGACTGTTCTAAGAGTAACTCTTGTTACAGAGCTGCTTGTAAACTAAAAAGCCTCACAACTCAAAATAAATGACTGGCTTTCCAGTGTTTTTTGTTTGTTTGTTTTTTTATTTGTTTGTTTATTTTTTATTCATTTATTGTTTATTTCTTTATTTTTTTTGAAGTTTTTTCTCCTCTTGTGTTTAAATGACTGTAGCTACAATCTTCACAATCGGAGACTTAAGCTAAAAAGCTTACAGCGCCTAGTGTTCCCTGGCAGTCTCCATTCCAAGTGCTAACTAAGCGCACAAGATCGGGATTCCTAAGAGTGCTATGGCCATAAGCAATGACTGTTGGCTGTAGAAGACTATTTGTAATGACTGTTCTAAGAGTAACTCTTGTTACAGAGCTGCTTGTAAACTAAAAAGCCTCACAACTCAAAATAAATGACTGGCTTTCCAGTGTTTTTGTTTGTTTGTTTTTTTATTTGTTTGTTTATTTTTTATTCATTTATTGTTTATTTCCTTTTTTTTTTTTAAGTTTTGATCTCCTCTTGTGTTTAAATGACTGTAGCTACAATCTTCACAATCGGAGCCTTAAGCTAAAAAGCTTACAGCGCCTAGTGTTACCTGGCAGTCTCCATTCCAAGTACTAACTAAGCGCACAAGCTCGGGATTCCCAAGAGTGCTATGGCCATAAGCAATGACTGTTGGCTGTAGAAGACTATTTGTAATGACTGTTCTAAGAGTAACTCTTGTTACAGAGCTGCTTGTAAACTAAAAAGCCTCACAACTCAAAATAAATGACTGGCTCTCCAGTGTTTTTTGTTTGTTTGTTTTTCTATTTGTTTGTTTATTTTTTATTCATTTATTGTTTATTTCTTTATTTTTTTTTAAGTTTTTTCTCCTCTTGTGTTTAAATGACTGTAGCTACAATCTTCACAATCGGAGCCTTAAGCTAAAAAGCTTACAGCGCCTAGTGTTCCCTGGCAGTCTCCATTCCAAGTACTAACTAAGCGCACAAGCTCGGGATTCCTAAGAGTGCTATGGCCATAAGCAATGACTGTTGGCTGTAGAAGACTATTTGTAATGACTGTTCTAAGAGTAACTCTTGTTACAGAGCTGCTTGTAAACTAAAAAGCCTCACAACTCAAAATAAATGACTGGCTTTCCAGTGTTTTTTGTTTGTTTGTTTTTTTATTTGTTTGTTTATTTTTTATTCATTTATTGTTTGTTTGTTTATATTTTTTTTTAAGTTTTGATCTCCTCTTGTGTTTAAATGACTGTAGCTACAATCTTCACAATCGGAGCCTTAAGCTAAAAAGCTTACAGCGCCTAGTGTTCCCTGGCAGTCTCCATTCCAAGTACTAACTAAGCGCACAAGCTCGGGATTCCTAAGAGTGCTATGGCCATAAGCAATGACTGTTGGCTGTAGAAGACTATTTGTAATGACTGTTCTAAGAGTAACTCTTGTTACAGAGCTGCTTGTAAACTAAAAAGCCTCACAACTCAAAATAAATGACTGGCTTTCCAGTGTTTTTTGTTTGTTTGTTTTTTTATTTGTTTGTTTATTTTTTATTCATTTATTGTTTATTTGTTTATTTTTTTTAAAGTTTTGATCTCCTCTTGTGTTTAAATGACTGTAGCTACAATCTTCACAATCGGAGCCTTAAGCTAAAAAGCTTACAGCGCCTAGTGTTCCCTGGCAGTCTCCATTCCAAGTACTAACTAAGCGCACAAGCTCGGGATTCCTAAGAGTGCTATGGCCATAAGCAATGACTGTTGGCTGTAGAAGACTATTTGTAATGACTGTTCTAAGAGTAACTCTTGTTACAGAGCTGCTTGTAAACTAAAAAGCCTCACAACTCAAAATAAATGACTGGCTTTCCAGTGTTTTTTGTTTGTTTGTTTTTCTATTTGTTTGTTTATTTTTTATTCATTTATTGTTTATTTCTTTTTTTTTTTTAAAGTTTTTTCTCCTCTTGTGTTTATATGACTGTAGCTACAATCTTCACAATCGGAGCCTTAAGCTAAAAAGCTTACAGCGCCTAGTGTTCCCTGGCAGTCTCCATTCCAAGTGCTAACTAAGCGCACAAGATCGGGATTCCTAAGAGTGCTATGGCCATAAGCAATGACTGTTGGCTGTAGAAGACTATTTGTAATGACTGTTCTAAGAGTAACTCTTGTTACAGAGCTGCTTGTAAACTAAAAAGCCTCACAACTCAAAATAAATGACTGGCTTTCCAGTGTTTTTTGTTTGTTTGTTTTTTTATTTGTTTGTTTATTTTTTATTCATTTATTGTTTATTTCTTTATTTTTTTTTTTAAGTTTTGATCTCCTCTTGTGTTTAAATGACTGTAGCTACAATCTTCACAATCGGAGCCTTAAGCTAAAAAGCTTACAGCGCCTAGTGTTCCCTGGCAGTCTCCATTCCAAGTACTAACTAAGCGCACAAGCTCGGGATTCCTAAGAGTGCTATGGCCATAAGCAATGACTGTTGGCTGTAGAAGACTATTTGTAATGACTGTTCTAAGAGTAACTCTTGTTACAGAGCTGCTTGTAAACTAAAAAGCCTCACAACTCAAAATAAATGACTGGCTTTCCAGTGTTTTTTGTTTGTTTGTTTTTTTATTTGTTTGTTTATTTTTTATTCATTTATTGTTTGTTTGTTTATTTTTTTTTAAGTTTTGATCTCCTCTTGTGTTTAAATGACTGTAGCTACAATCTTCACAATCGGAGCCTTAAGCTAAAAAGCTTACAGCGCCTAGTGTTCCCTGGCAGTCTCCATTCCAAGTACTAACTAAGCGCACAAGCTCGGGATTCCTAAGAGTGCTATGGCCATAAGCAATGACTGTTGGCTGTAGAAGACTATTTGTAATGACTGTTCTAAGAGTAACTCTTGTTACAGAGCTGCTTGTAAACTAAAAAGCCTCACAACTCAAAATAAATGACTGGCTTTCCAGTGCTTTTTGTTTGTTTGTTTTTTATTTGTTTGTTTATTTTTTATTCATTTATTGTTTGTTTGTTTGTTTTTTTTTAAGTTTTGATCTCCTCTTGTGTTTAAATGACTGTAGCTACAATCTTCACAATCGGAGCCTTAAGCTAAAAAGCTTACAGCGCCTAGTGTTCCCTGGCAGTCTCCATTCCAAGTACTAACTAATCGCACAAGCTCGGGATTCCTAAGAGTGCTATGGCCATAAGCAATGACTGTTGGCTGTAGAAGACTATTTGTAATGACTGTTCTAAGAGTAACTCTTGTTACAGAGCTGCTTGTAAACTAAAATGCCTCACAACTCAAAATAAATGACTGGCTTTCCAGTGTTTTTTGTTTGTTTGTTTTTTATTTGTTTGTTTATTTTTTATTCATTTATTGTTTATTTGTTTATTTTTTAAAGTTTTGATCTCCTCTTGTGTTTAAATGACTGTAGCTACAATCTTCACAATCGGAGCCTTAAGCTAAAAACCTTACAGCGCCTAGTGTTCCCTGGCAGTCTCCATTCCAAGTACTAACTAAGCGCACAAGCTCCGGATTCCTAAGAGTGCTATGGCCATAAGCAATGACTGTTGGCTGTAGAAGACTATTTGTAATGACTGTTCTAAGAGTAACTCTTGTTACAGAGCTGCTTGTAAACTAAAAAGCCTCACAACTCAAAATAAATGACTGGCTTTCCAGTGTTTTTCGTTTGTTTGTTTTTTTATTTGTTTGTTTTGTTTTTTATTCATTTATTGTTTATTTGTTTATTTTTTTTAAAGTTTTGATCTCCTCTTGTGTTTAAATGACTGTAGCTACAATCTTCACAATCGGAGCCTTAAGCTAAAAAGCTTACAGCGCCTAGTGTTACCTGGCAGTCTCCATTCCAAGTACTAACTAAGCGCACAAGCTCGGGATTCCTAAGAGTGCTATGGCCATAAGCAATGACTGTTGGCTGTAGAAGACTATTTGTAATGACTGTTCTAAGAGTAACTCTTGTTACAGAGCTGCTTGTAAACTAAAAAGCCTCACAACTCAAAATAAATGACTGGCTTTCCAGTGTTTTTTGTTTGTTTGTTTTTTTATTTGTTTGTTTTGTTTTTTTATTCATTTATTGTTTATTTATTTATTTTTTTTAAAGTTTTGATCTCCTCTTGTGTTTAAATGACTGTAGCTACAATCTTCACAATCGGAGCCTTAAGCTAAAAAGCTTACAGCGCCTAGTGTTCCCTGGCAGTCTCCATTCCAAGTACTAACTAAGCGCACAAGCTCGGGATTCCTAAGAGTGCTATGGCCATAAGCAATGACTGTTGGCTGTAGAAGACTATTTGTAATGACTGTTCTAAGAGTAACTCTTGTTACAGAGCTGCTTGTAAACTAAAAAGCCTCACAACTCAAAATAATTGACTGGCTTTCCAGTGTTTTTTGTTTGTTTGTTTTTTATTTGTTTGTTTATTTTTTATTCATTTATTGTTTGTTTGTTTGTTTTTTTTAAGTTTTGATCTCCTCTTGTGTTTAAATGACTGTAGCTACAATCTTCACAATCGGAGCCTTAAGCTAAAAAGCTTACAGCGCCTAGTGTTCCCTGGCAGTCTCCATTCCAAGTACTAACTAAGCGCACAAGCTCGGGATTCCTAAGAGTGCTATGGCCATAAGCAATGACTGTTGGCTGTAGAAGACTATTTGTAATGACTGTTCTAAGAGTAACTCTTGTTACAGAGCTGCTTGTAAACTAAAAAGCCTCACAACTCAAAATAAATGACTGGCTTTCCAGTGTTTTTTGTTTGTTTGTTTTTTTATTTGTTTGTTTATTTTTTATTCATTTATTGTTTGTTTGTTTATTTT
This sequence comes from Hoplias malabaricus, assembly GCF_029633855.1. Lineage (NCBI taxonomy): Eukaryota > Metazoa > Chordata > Actinopteri > Characiformes > Erythrinidae > Hoplias > Hoplias malabaricus. The sequence continues at coordinate 10,390,260 of NC_089818.1, forward strand.
TTAAAGTTTTGATCTCCTCTTGTGTTTAAATGACTGTAGCTACAATCTTCACAATCGGAGCCTTAAGCTAAAAACCTTACAGCGCCTAGTGTTCCCTGGCAGTCTCCATTCCAAGTACTAACTAAGCGCACAAGCTCCGGATTCCTAAGAGTGCTATGGCCATAAGCAATGACTGTTGGCTGTAGAAGACTATTTGTAATGACTGTTCTAAGAGTAACTCTTGTTACAGAGCTGCTTGTAAACTAAAAAGCCTCACAACTCAAAATAAATGACTGGCTTTCCAGTGTTTTTCGTTTGTTTGTTTTTTTATTTGTTTGTTTTGTTTTTTATTCATTTATTGTTTATTTGTTTATTTTTTTTAAAGTTTTGATCTCCTCTTGTGTTTAAATGACTGTAGCTACAATCTTCACAATCGGAGCCTTAAGCTAAAAAGCTTACAGCGCCTAGTGTTACCTGGCAGTCTCCATTCCAAGTACTAACTAAGCGCACAAGCTCGGGATTCCTAAGAGTGCTATGGCCATAAGCAATGACTGTTGGCTGTAGAAGACTATTTGTAATGACTGTTCTAAGAGTAACTCTTGTTACAGAGCTGCTTGTAAACTAAAAAGCCTCACAACTCAAAATAAATGACTGGCTTTCCAGTGTTTTTTGTTTGTTTGTTTTTTTATTTGTTTGTTTTGTTTTTTTATTCATTTATTGTTTATTTATTTATTTTTTTTAAAGTTTTGATCTCCTCTTGTGTTTAAATGACTGTAGCTACAATCTTCACAATCGGAGCCTTAAGCTAAAAAGCTTACAGCGCCTAGTGTTCCCTGGCAGTCTCCATTCCAAGTACTAACTAAGCGCACAAGCTCGGGATTCCTAAGAGTGCTATGGCCATAAGCAATGACTGTTGGCTGTAGAAGACTATTTGTAATGACTGTTCTAAGAGTAACTCTTGTTACAGAGCTGCTTGTAAACTAAAAAGCCTCACAACTCAAAATAATTGACTGGCTTTCCAGTGTTTTTTGTTTGTTTGTTTTTTATTTGTTTGTTTATTTTTTATTCATTTATTGTTTGTTTGTTTGTTTTTTTTAAGTTTTGATCTCCTCTTGTGTTTAAATGACTGTAGCTACAATCTTCACAATCGGAGCCTTAAGCTAAAAAGCTTACAGCGCCTAGTGTTCCCTGGCAGTCTCCATTCCAAGTTCTAACTAAGCGCACAAGCTCGGGATTCCTAAGAGTGCTATGGCCATAAGCAATGACTGTTGGCTGTAGAAGACTATTTGTAATGACTGTTCTAAGAGTAACTCTTGTTACAGAGCTGCTTGTAAACTAAAAAGCCTCACAACTCAAAATAATTGACTGGCTTTCCAGTGTTTTTTGTTTGTTTGTTTTTTATTTGTTTGTTTATTTTTTATTCATTTATTGTTTGTTTGTTTGTTTTTTTTAAGTTTTGATCTCCTCTTGTGTTTAAATGACTGTAGCTACAATCTTCACAATCGGAGCCTTAAGCTAAAAAGCTTACAGCGCCTAGTGTTCCCTGGCAGTCTCCATTCCAAGTACTAACTAAGCGCACAAGCTCGGGATTCCTAAGAGTGCTATGGCCATAAGCAATGACTGTTGGCTGTAGAAGACTATTTGTAATGACTGTTCTAAGAGTAACTCTTGTTACAGAGCTGCTTGTAAACTAAAAAGCCTCACAACTCAAAATAAATGACTGGCTTTCCAGTGTTTTTTGTTTGTTTGTTTTTTTATTTGTTTGTTTATTTTTTATTCATTTATTGTTTGTTTGTTTTTTTTTTTTTTAAGTTTTGATCTCCTCTTGTGTTTAAATGACTGTAGCTACAATCTTCACAATCGGAGCCTTAAGCTAAAAAGTTTACAGCGCCTAGTGTTCCCTGGCAGTCTCCATTCCAAGTACTAACTAATCGCACAAGCTCGGGATTCCTAAGAGTGCTATGGCCATAAGCAATGACTGTTGGCTGTAGAAGACTATTTGTAATGACTGTTCTAAGAGTAACTCTTGTTACAAAGCTGCTTGTAAACTAAAAAGCCTCACAACTCAAAATAAATGACTGGCTTTCCAGTGCTTTTTGTTTGTTTGTTTTTTATTTGTTTGTTTATTTTTTATTCATTTATTGTTTATTTGTTTATTTTTTAAAGTTTTGATCTCCTCTTGTGTTTAAATGACTGTAGCTACAATCTTCACAATCGGAGCCTTAAGCTAAAAACCTTACAGCGCCTAGTGTTCCCTGGCAGTCTCCATTCCAAGTACTAACTAAGCGCACAAGCTCCGGATTCCTAAGAGTGCTATGGCCATAAGCAATGACTGTTGGCTGTAGAAGACTATTTGTAATGACTGTTCTAAGAGTAACTCTTGTTACAGAGCTGCTTGTAAACTAAAATGCCTCACAACTCAAAATAAATGACTGGCTTTCCAGTGCTTTTTGTTTGTTTGTTTTTTATTTGTTTGTTTATTTTTTATTCATTTATTGTTTGTTTTTTTGTTTTTTTTTTAAGTTTTGATCTCCTCTTGTGTTTAAATGACTGTAGCTACAATCTTCACAATCGGAGCCTTAAGCTAAAAAGCTTACAGCGCCTAGTGTTCCCTGGCAGTCTCCATTCCAAGTACTAACTAATCGCACAAGCTCGGGATTCCTAAGAGTGCTATGGCCATAAGCAATGACTGTTGGCTGTAGAAGACTATTTGTAATGACTGTACTAAGAGTAACTCTTGTTACAGAGCTGCTTGTAAACTAAAATGCCTCACAACTCAAAATAAATGACTGGCTTTCCTGTGTTTTTTGTTTGTTTGTTTTTTATTTGTTTGTTTATTTTTTATTCATTTATTGTTTATTTGTTTATTTTTTTAAAGTTTTGATCTCCTCTTGTGTTTAAATGACTGTAGCTACAATCTTCACAATCGGAGCCTTAAGCTAAAAACCTTACAGCGCCTAGTGTTCCCTGGCAGTCTCCATTCCAAGTACTAACTAAGCGCACAAGCTCCGGATTCCTAAGAGTGCTATGGCCATAAGCAATGACTGTTGGCTGTAGAAGACTATTTGTAATGACTGTTCTAAGAGTATCTCTTGTTACAGAGCTGCTTGTAAACTAAAAAGCCTCACAACTCAAAATAAATGACTGGCTTTCCAGTGTTTTTTGTTTGTTTGTTCTTTTATTTGTTTGTTTTGTTTTTTTATTCATTTATTGTTTATTTATTTATTTTTTTTAAAGTTTTGATCTCCTCTTGTGTTTAAATGACTGTAGCTACAATCTTCACAATCGGAGCCTTAAGCTAAAAAGCTTACAGCGCCTAGTGTTCCCTGGCAGTCTCCATTCCAAGTACTAACTAAGCGCACAAGCTCGGGATTCCTAAGAGTGCTATGGCCATAAGCAATGACTGTTGGCTGTAGAAGACTATTTGTAATGACTGTTCTAAGAGTAACTCTTGTTACAGAGCTGCTTGTAAACTAAAAAGCCTCACAACTCAAAATAAATGACTGGCTTTCCAGTGTTTTTTGTTTATTTGTTTTTTTATTTGTTTGTTTATTTTTTATTCATGTATTGTTTATTTGTTTATTTTTTTTAAAGTTTTGATCTCCTCTTGTGTTTAAATGACTGTAGCTACAATCTTCACAATCGGAGCCTTAAGCTAAAAAGCTTACAGCGCCTAGTGTTCCCTGGCAGTCTCCATTCCAAGTACTAACTAAGCGCACAAGCTCGGGATTCCTAAGAGTGCTATGGCCATAAGCAATGACTGTTGGCTGTAGAAGACTATTTGTAATGACTGTTCTAAGAGTAACTCTTGTTACAGAGCTGCTTGTAAACTAAAAAGCCTCACAACTCAAAATAAATGACTGGCTTTCCAGTGTTTTTTGTTTGTTTGTTTTTTTATTTGTTTGTTTATTTTTTATTCATTTATTGTTTATTTCTTTATTTTTTTAAAGTTTTTATCTCCTCTTGTGTTTAAATGGCTGTAGCTACAATCTTCACAATCGGAGCCTTAAGCTAAAAAGCTTACAGCGCCTAGTGTTCCCTGGCAGTCTCCATTCCAAGTACTAACTAAGCGCACAAGCTCGGGATGCCTAAGAGTGCTATGGCCGGCCATAAGCAATGACTGTTGGCTGTAGAAGACTATTTGTAATGACTGTTCTAAGAGTAACTCTTGTTACAGAGCTGCTTGTAAACTAAAAAGCCTCACAACTCAAAATAAATGACGGGCTTTCCAGTGTTTTTTATTCATTTATTGTTTATTTGTTTATTTTTTTAAAGTTTTGATCTCCTCTTGTGTTTAAATGACTGTAGCTACAATCTTCACAATCGGAGCCTTAAGCTAAAAAGCTTACAGCGCCTAGTGTTCCCTGGCAGTCTCCATTCCAAGTACTAACTAAGCGCACAAGCTCGGGATTCCTAAGAGTGCTATGGCCATAAGCAATGACTGTTGGCTGTAGAAGACTATTTGTAATGACTGTTCTAAGAGTAACTCTTGTTACAGAGCTGCTTGTAAACTAAAAAGCCTCACAACTCAAAATAAATGACTGGCTTTCCAGTGTTTTTTGTTTGTTTGTTTTTTTATTTGTTTGTTTATTTTTTATTCATTTATTGTTTATTTCTTTATTTTTTTTTTTTAAGTTTTGATCTCCTCTTGTGTTTAAATGACTGTAGCTACAATCTTCACAATCGGAGCCTTAAGCTAAAAAGCTTACAGCGCCTAGTGTTCCCTGGCAGTCTCCATTCCAAGTACTAACTAAGCGCACAAGCTCGGGATTCCTAAGAGTGCTATGGCCATAAGCAATGACTGTTGGCTGTAGAAGACTATTTGTAATGACTGTTCTAAGAGTAACTCTTGTTACAGAGCTGCTTGTAAACTAAAAAGCCTCACAACTCAAAATAAATGACTGGCTTTCCAGTGTTTTTTGTTTGTTTGTTTTTATATTTGTTTGTTTATTTTTTATTCATTTATTGTTTGTTTGTTTATTTTTTTTTTAAGTTTTGATCTCCTCTTGTGTTTAAATGACTGTAGCTACAATCTTCACAATCGGAGCCTTAAGCTAAAAAGCTTACAGCGCCTAGTGTTCCCTGGCAGTCTCCATTCCAAGTACTAACTAAGCGCACAAGCTCGGGATTCCTAAGAGTGCTATGGCCATAAGCAATGACTGTTGGCTGTAGAAGACTATTTGTAATGACTGTTCTAAGAGTAACTCTTGTTACAGAGCTGCTTGTAAACTAAAAAGCCTCACAACTCAAAATAAATGACTGGCATTCCAGTGTTTTTTGTATGTTTGTTTTTTTATTTGTTTGTTTATTTTTTATTCATTTATTGTTTATTTCTTTATTTTTTTAAAGTTTTTATCTCCTCTTGTGTTTAAATGACTGTAGCTACAATCTTCACAATCGGAGCCTTAAGCTAAAAAGCTTACAGCGCCTAGTGTTCCCTGGCAGTCTCCATTCCAAGTACTAACTAAGCGCACAAGCTCGGGATGCCTAAGAGTGCTATGGCCGGCCATAAGCAATGACTGTTGGCTGTAGAAGACTATTTGTAATGACTGTTCTAAGAGTAACTCTTGTTACAGAGCTGCTTGTAAACTAAAAAGCCTCACAACTCAAAATAAATGACGGGCTTTCCAGTGTTTTTTATTCATTTATTGTTTATTTGTTTATTTTTTTAAAGTTTTGATCTCCTCTTGTGTTTAAATGACTGTAGCTACAATCTTCACAATCGGAGCCTTAAGCTAAAAAGCTTACAGCGCCTAGTGTTCCCTGGCAGTCTCCATTCCAAGTACTAACTAAGCGCACAAGCTCGGGATTCCTAAGAGTGCTATGGCCATAAGCAATGACTGTTGGCTGTAGAAGACTATTTGTAATGACTGTTCTAAGAGTAACTCTTGTTACAGAGCTGCTTGTAAACTAAAAAGCCTCACAACTCAAAATAAATGACTGGCTTTCCAGTGTTTTTTGTTTGTTTGTTTTTTTATTTGTTTGTTTATTTTTTATTCATTTATTGTTTATTTCTTTATTTTTTTTTTTTAAGTTTTGATCTCCTCTTGTGTTTAAATTACTGTAGCTACAATCTTCACAATCGGAGCCTTAAGCTAAAAAGCTTACAGCGCCTAGTGTTCCCTGGCAGTCTCCATTCCAAGTACTAACTAAGCGCACAAGCTCGGGATTCCTAATAGTGCTATGGCCATAAGCAATGACTGTTGGCTGTAGAAGACTATTTGTAATGACTGTTCTAAGAGTAACTCTTATTACAGAGCTGCTTGTAAACTAAAAAGCCTCACAACTCAAAATAAATGACTGGCTTTCCAGTGTTTTTTGTTTGTTTGTTTTTATATTTGTTTGTTTATTTTTTATTCATTTATTGTTTGTTTGTTTATTTTTTTTTTAAGTTTTGATCTCCTCTTGTGTTTAAATGACTGTAGCTACAATCTTCACAATCGGAGCCTTAAGCTAAAAAGCTTACAGCGCCTAGTGTTCCCTGGCAGTCTCCATTCCAAGTACTAACTAAGCGCACAAGCTCGGGATTCCTAAGAGTGCTATGGCCATAAGCAATGACTGTTGGCTGTAGAAGACTATTTGTAATGACTGTTCTAAGAGTAACTCTTGTTACAGAGCTGCTTGTAAACTAAAAAGCCTCACAACTCAAAATAAATGACTGGCTTTCCAGTGTTTTTTGTTTGTTTGTTTTTTTATTTGTTTGTTTATTTTTTATTCATTTATTGTTTATTTCTTTATTTTTTTAAAGTTTTTATCTCCTCTTGTGTTTAAATGGCTGTAGCTACAATCTTCACAATCGGAGCCTTAAGCTAAAAAGCTTACAGCGCCTAGTGTTCCCTGGCAGTCTCCATTCCAAGTACTAACTAAGCGCACAAGCTCGGGATGCCTAAGAGTGCTATGGCCGGCCATAAGCAATGACTGTTGGCTGTAGAAGACTATTTGTAATGACTGTTCTAAGAGTAACTCTTGTTACAGAGCTGCTTGTAAACTAAAAAGCCTCACAACTCAAAATAAATGACGGGCTTTCCAGTGTTTTTTATTCATTTATTGTTTATTTGTTTATTTTTTTAAAGTTTTGATCTCCTCTTGTGTTTAAATGACTGTAGCTACAATCTTCACAATCGGAGCCTTAAGCTAAAAAGCTTACAGCGCCTAGTGTTCCCTGGCAGTCTCCATTCCAAGTACTAACTAAGCGCACAAGCTCGGGATTCCTAAGAGTGCTATGGCCATAAGCAATGACTGTTGGCTGTAGAAGACTATTTGTAATGACTGTTCTAAGAGTAACTCTTGTTACAGAGCTGCTTGTAAACTAAAAAGCCTCACAACTCAAAATAAATGACTGGCTTTCCAGTGTTTTTTGTTTGTTTGTTTTTTTATTTGTTTGTTTATTTTTTATTCATTTATTGTTTATTTCTTTATTTTTTTTTTTTAAGTTTTGATCTCCTCTTGTGTTTAAATTACTGTAGCTACAATCTTCACAATCGGAGCCTTAAGCTAAAAAGCTTACAGCGCCTAGTGTTCCCTGGCAGTCTCCATTCCAAGTACTAACTAAGCGCACAAGCTCGGGATTCCTAATAGTGCTATGGCCATAAGCAATGACTGTTGGCTGTAGAAGACTATTTGTAATGACTGTTCTAAGAGTAACTCTTATTACAGAGCTGCTTGTAAACTAAAAAGCCTCACAACTCAAAATAAATGACTGGCTTTCCAGTGTTTTTTGTTTGTTTGTTTTTATATTTGTTTGTTTATTTTTTATTCATTTATTGTTTGTTTGTTTATTTTTTTTTTAAGTTTTGATCTCCTCTTGTGTTTAAATGACTGTAGCTACAATCTTCACAATCGGAGCCTTAAGCTAAAAAGCTTACAGCGCCTAGTGTTCCCTGGCAGTCTCCATTCCAAGTACTAACTAAGCGCACAAGCTCGGGATTCCTAAGAGTGCTATGGCCATAAGCAATGACTGTTGGCTGTAGAAGACTATTTGTAATGACTGTTCTAAGAGTAACTCTTGTTACAGAGCTGCTTGTAAACTAAAAAGCCTCACAACTCAAAATAAATGACTGGCTTTCCAGTGTTTTTTGTTTGTTTGTTTTTTTATTTGTTTGTTTATTTTTTATTCATTTATTGTTTATTTCTTTATTTTTTTAAAGTTTTTATCTCCTCTTGTGTTTAAATGGCTGTAGCTACAATCTTCACAATCGGAGCCTTAAGCTAAAAAGCTTACAGCGCCTAGTGTTCCCTGGCAGTCTCCATTCCAAGTACTAACTAAGCGCACAAGCTCGGGATGCCTAAGAGTGCTATGGCCGGCCATAAGCAATGACTGTTGGCTGTAGAAGACTATTTGTAATGACTGTTCTAAGAGTAACTCTTGTTACAGAGCTGCTTGTAAACTAAAAAGCCTCACAACTCAAAATAAATGACGGGCTTTCCAGTGTTTTTTATTCATTTATTGTTTATTTGTTTATTTTTTTAAAGTTTTGATCTCCTCTTGTGTTTAAATGACTGTAGCTACAATCTTCACAATCGGAGCCTTAAGCTAAAAAGCTTACAGCGCCTAGTGTTCCCTGGCAGTCTCCATTCCAAGTACTAACTAAGCGCACAAGCTCGGGATTCCTAAGAGTGCTATGGCCATAAGCAATGACTGTTGGCTGTAGAAGACTATTTGTAATGACTGTTCTAAGAGTAACTCTTGTTACAGAGCTGCTTGTAAACTAAAAAGCCTCACAACTCAAAATAAATGACTGGCTTTCCAGTGTTTTTTGTTTGTTTGTTTTTTTATTTGTTTGTTTATTTTTTATTCATTTATTGTTTATTTCTTTATTTTTTTTTTTTAAGTTTTGATCTCCTCTTGTGTTTAAATTACTGTAGCTACAATCTTCACAATCGGAGCCTTAAGCTAAAAAGCTTACAGCGCCTAGTGTTCCCTGGCAGTCTCCATTCCAAGTGCTAACTAAGCGCACAAGCTCGGGATTCCTAATAGTGCTATGGCCATAAGCAATGACTGTTGGCTGTAGAAGACTATTTGTAATGACTGTTCTAAGAGTAACTCTTGTTACAGAGCTGCTTGTAAACTAAAAAGCCTCACAACTCAAAATAAATGACTGGCTTTCCAGTGTTTTTTGTTTGTTTGTTTTTTATTTGTTTGTTTATTTTTTATTCATTTATTGTTTATTTGTTTATTTTTTTTTAAAGTTTTGATCTCCTCTTGGACTGTCTGTGAGGAGTTGGTGTGTTCTCCCCGTGTCTGCGTGGGTTTCCTCCGGGTGCCCCGTTTCCTCCCACAGTCCAAAAACACACGTGTCAGGTGGATTGGCGACTCGAAAGTGTCCGTAGGTATGAGTGTGTGAGTGAATGTGTGTGTGTCTGTGTTGCCCTGTGAAGGACTGGCGTCCCCTCCAGGGTGTATTCCCGCCTTGCGCCCAATGATTCCAGGTAGGCTCTGGACCCCCCGCGACCCTAGATTGGATAAGCGGTACAGATAATGGATGGATGGATCTCCTCTTGTGTTTAAATGACTGTAGCTACAATCTTCACAATCGGAGCCTTAAGCTAAAAAGCTTACAGCGCCTAGTGTTCCCTGGCAGTCTCCATTCCAAGTACTAACTAAGCGCACAAGCTCGGGATTCCTAAGAGTGCTATGGCCATAAGCAATGACTGTTGGCTGTAGAAGACTATTTGTAATGACTGTTCTAAGAGTAACTCTTGTTACAGAGCTGCTTGTAAACTAAAAAGCCTCACAACTCAAAATAAATGACTGGCTTTCCAGTGTTTTTTGTTTGTTTGTTTTTTTATTTGTTTGTTTATTTTTTATTCATTTATTGTTTGTTTGTTTATTTTTTTTTTTTTTAAGTTTTGATCTCCTCTTGTGTTTAAATGACTGTAGCTACAATCTTCACAATCGGAGCCTTAAGCTAAAAAGCTTACAGCGCCTAGTGTTCCATGGCAGTCTCCATTCCAAGTACTAACTAAGCGCACAAGCTCGGGATTCCTAAGAGTGCTATGGCCATAAGCAATGACTGTTGGCTGTAGAAGACTATTTGTAATGACTGTTCTAAGAGTAACTCTTGTTACAGAGCTGCTTGTAAACTAAAAAGCCTCACAACTCAAAATAAATGACTGGCTTTCCAGTGTTTTTTGTTTGTTTGTTTTTTTATTTGTTTGTTTATTTTTTATTCATTTATTGTTTATTTGTTTATTTTTTTAAGTTTTGATCTCCTCTTGTGTTTAAATGACTGTAGCTACAATCTTCACAATCGGAGCCTTAAGCTAAAAAGCTTACAGCGCCTAGTGTTCCCTGGCAGTCTCCATTCCAAGTACTAACTAAGCGCACAAGCTCGGGATTCCTAATAGTGCTATGGCCATAAGCAATGACTGTTGGCTGTAGAAGACTATTTGTAATGATTGTTCTAAGAGTAACTCTTGTTACAGAGCTGCTTGTAAACTAAAAAGCCTCACAACTCAAAATAAATGACTGGCTTTCCAGTGTTTTTTGTTTGTTTGTTTGTTTTTTTGTTTGTTTATTTTTTATTCATTTATTGTTTATTTGTTTATTTTTTTTAAAGTTTTGATCTCCTCTTGTGTTTAAATGACTGTAGCTACAATCTTCACAATCGGAGCCTTAAGCTAAAAAGCTTACAGCGCCTAGTGTTCCCTTGCAGTCTCCATTCCAAGTACTAACTAAGCGCACAAGCTCCGGATTCCTAAGAGTGCTATGGCCATAAGCAATGACTGTTGGCTGTAGAAGACTATTTGTAATGACTGTTCTAAGAGTAACTCTTGTTACAGAGCTGCTTGTAAACTAAAAAGCCTCACAACTCAAAATAAATGACTGGCTTTCCAGTGTTTTTTGTTTGTTTGTTTGTTTTTTTGTTTGTTTATTTTTTATTCATTTATTGTTTATTTGTTTATTTTTTTTAAAGTTTTGATCTCCTCTTGTGTTTAAATGACTGTAGCTACAATCTTCACAATCGGAGCCTTAAGCTAAAAAGCTTACAGCGCCTAGTGTTCCCTGGCAGTCTCCATTCCAAGTACTAACTAAGCGCACAAGCTCCGGATTCCTAAGAGTGCTATGGCCATAAGCAATGACTGTTGGCTGTAGAAGACTATTTGTAATGACTGTTCTAAGAGTAACTCTTGTTACAGAGCTGCTTGTAAACTAAAAAGCCTCACAACTCAAAATAAATGACTGGCTTTCCAGTGTTTTTTGTTCGTTTGTTTTTTATTTGTTTGTTTATTTTTTATTCATTTATTGTTTATTTCTTTATTTTTTTAAAGTTTTTATCTCCTCTTGTGTTTAAATGGCTGTAGCTACAATCTTCACAATCGGAGCCTTAAGCTAAAAAGCTTACAGCGCCTAGTGTTCCCTGGCAGTCTCCATTCCAAGTACTAACTAAGCGCACAAGCTCGGGATTCCTAATAGTGCTATGGCCATAAGCAATGACTGTTGGCTGTAGAAGACTATTTGTAATGACTGTTCTAAGAGTAACTCTTGTTACAGAGCTGCTTGTAAACTAAAAAGCCTCACAACTCAAAATAAATGACTGGCTTTCCAGTGTTTTTTGTTCGTTTGTTTTTTATTTGTTTGTTTATTTTTTATTCATTTATTGTTTATTTCTTTATTTTTTTTTTTTAAGTTTTGATCTCCTCTTGTGTTTAAATTACTGTAGCTACAATCTTCACAATCGGAGCCTTAAGCTAAAAAGCTTACAGCGCCTAGTGTTCCCTGGCAGTCTCCATTCCAAGTACTAACTAAGCGCACAAGCTCGGGATTCCTAATAGTGCTATGGCCATAAGCAATGACTGTTGGCTGTAGAAGACTATTTGTAATGACTGTTCTAAGAGTAACTCTTGTTACAGAGCTGCTTGTAAACTAAACAGCCTCACAACTCAAAATAAATGACTGGCTTTCCAGTGTTTTTTGTTTGTTTGTTTTTTATTTGTTTGTTTATTTTTTATTCATTTATTGTTTATTTGTTTATTTTTTTTAAAGTTTTGATCTCCTCTTGTGTTTAAATGACTGTAGCTACAATCTTCACAATCGGAGCCTTAAGCTAAAAAGCTTACAGCGCCTAGTGTTCCCTGGCAGTCTCCATTCCAAGTACTAACTAAGCGCACAAGCTCCGGATTCCTAAGAGTGCTATGGCCATAAGCAATGACTGTTGGCTGTAGAAGACTATTTGTAATGACTGTTCTAAGAGTAACTCTTGTTACAGAGCTGCTTGTAAACTAAAAAGCCTCACAACTCAAAATAAATGACTGGCTTTCCAGTGTTTTTGTTTGTTTGTTTTTTTATTTGTTTGTTTATTTTTTATTCATTTATTGTTTATTTGTTTATTTTTTTAAGTTTTGATCTCCTCTTGTGTTTAAATGACTGTAGCTACAATCTTCACAATCGGAGCCTTAAGCTAAAAAGCTTACAGCGCCTAGTGTTCCCTGGCAGTCTCCATTCCAAGTACTAACTAAGCGCACAAGCTCGGGATTCCTAATAGTGCTATGGCCATAAGCAATGACTGTTGGCTGTAGAAGACTATTTGTAATGACTGTTCTAAGAGTAACTCTTGTTACAGAGCTGCTTGTAAACTAAAAAGCCTCACAACTCAAAATAAATGACTGGCTTTCCAGTGTTTTTTGTTTGTTTGTTTGTTTTTTTGTTTGTTTATTTTTTATTCATTTATTGTTTATTTGTTTATTTTTTTAAAAGTTTTGATCTCCTCTTGTGTTTAAATGACCGTAGCTACAATCTTCACAATCGGAGCCTTAAGCTAAAAAGCTTACAGCGCCTAGTGTTCCCTGGCAGTCTCCATTCCAAGTACTAACTAAGCGCACAAGCTCCGGATTCCTAAGAGTGCTATGGCCATAAGCAATGACTGTTGGCTGTAGAAGACTATTTGTAATGACTGTTCTAAGAGTAACTCTTGTTACAGAGCTGCTTGTAAACTAAAAAGCCTCACAACTCAAAATAAATGACTGGCTTTCCAGTGTTTTTTGTTTGTTTGTTTTTTTATTTGTTTGTTTATTTTTTAGTCATTTATTGTTTATTTGTTTATTTTTTAAAGTTTTGATCTCCTCTTGTGTTTAAATGACTGTAGCCACAATCTTCACAATCGGAGCCTTAAGCTAAAAAGCTTACAGCGCCTAGTGTTCCCTGGCAGTCTCCATTCCAAGTACTAACTAAGCGCACAAGCTCAGGATTCCTAATAGTGCTATGGCCATAAGCAATGACTGTTGGCGGTAGAAGACTATTTGTAATGACTGTTCTAAGAGTAACTCTTGTTACAGAGCTGCTTGTAAACTAAAAAGCCTCACAACTCAAAATAAATGACTGGCTTTCCAGTGTTTTTTGTTTGTTTGTTTGTTTTTTTGTTTGTTTATTTTTTATTCATTTATTGTTTATTTGTTTATTTTTTTAAAAGTTTTGATCTCCTCTTGTGTTTAAATGACTGTAGCTACAATCTTCACAATCGGAGCCTTAAGCTAAAAAGCTTACAGCGCCTAGTGTTCCCTGGCAGTCTCCATTCCAAGTACTAACTAAGCGCACAAGCTCCGGATTCCTAAGAGTGCTATGGCCATAAGCAATGACTGTTGGCTGTAGAAGACTATTTGTAATGACTGTTCTAAGAGTAACTCTTGTTACAGAGCTGCTTGTAAACTAAAAAGCCTCACAACTCAAAATAAATGACTGGCTTTCCAGTGTTTTTTGTTTGTTTGTTTTTTTATTTGTTTGTTTATTTTTTAGTCATTTATTGTTTATTTGTTTATTTTTTTAAAGTTTTGATCTCCTCTTGTGGTTAAATGACTGTAGCTACAATCTTCACAATCGGAGCCTTAAGCTAAAAAGCTTACAGCGCCTAGTGTTCCCTGGCAGTCTCCATTCCAAGTACTAACTAAGCGCACAAGCTCCGGATTCCTAAGAGTGCTATGGCCATAAGCAATGACTGTTGGCGGTAGAAGACTATTTGTAATGACTGTTCTAAGAGTAACTCTTGTTACAGAGCTGCTTGTAAACTAAAAAGCCTCACAACTCAAAATAAATGACTGGCTTTCCAGTGTTTTTTGTTTGTTTGTTTTTTATTTGTTTGTTTATTTTTTTATTCATTTATCGTTTATTTGTTTATTTTTTTAAAGTTTTGATCTCCTCTTGTGTTTAAATGACTGTAGCTACAATCTTCACAATCGGAGCCTTAAGCTAAAAAGCTTACAGCGCCTAGTGTTCCCTGGCAGTCTCCATTCCAAGTACTAACTAAGCGCACAAGCTCGGGATTCCTAAGAGTGCTATGGCCATAAGCAATGGCTGTTGGCTGTAGAAGACTATTTGTAATGACTGTTCTAAGAGTAACTCTTGTTACAGAGCTGCTTGTAAACTAAAAAGCCTCACAACTCAAAATAAATGACTGGCTTTCCAGTGTTTTTTGTTTGTTTGTTTTTTTATTTGTTTGTTTATTTTTTATTCATTTATTGTTTATTTGTTTATTTTTTTTAAAGTTTTGATCTCCTCTTGTGTTTAAATGACTGTAGCCACAATCTTCACAATCGGAGCCTTAAGCTAAAAAGCTTACAGCGCCTAGTGTTCCCTGGCAGTCTCCATTCCAAGTACTAACTAAGCGCACAAGCTCGGGATTCCTAATAGTGCTATGGCCATAAGCAATGACTGTTGGCTGTAGAAGACTATTTGTAATGACTGTTCTAAGAGTAACTCTTGTTACAGAGCTGCTTGTAAACTAAAAAGCCTCACAACTCAAAATAAATGACTGGCTTTCCAGTGTTTTTTGTTTGTTTGTTTTTTTATTTGTTTGTTTATTTTTTATTCATTTATTGTTTATTTGTTTATTTTTTTAAGTTTTGATCTCCTCTTGTGTTTAAATGACTGTAGCTACAATCTTCACAATCGGAGCCTTAAGCTAAAAAGCTTACAGCGCCTAGTGTTCCCTGGCAGTCTCCATTCCAAGTACTAACTAAGCGCACAAGCTCGGGATTCCTAATAGTGCTATGGCCATAAGCAATGACTGTTGGCTGTAGAAGACTATTTGTAATGATTGTTCTAAGAGTAACTCTTGTTACAGAGCTGCTTGTAAACTAAAAAGCCTCACAACTCAAAATAAATGACTGGCTTTCCAGTGTTTTTTGTTTGTTTGTTTGTTTTTTTGTTTGTTTATTTTTTATTCATTTATTGTTTATTTGTTTATTTTTTTTAAAGTTTTGATCTCCTCTTGTGTTTAAATGACTGTAGCTACAATCTTCACAATCGGAGCCTTAAGCTAAAAAGCTTACAGCGCCTAGTGTTCCCTTGCAGTCTCCATTCCAAGTACTAACTAAGCGCACAAGCTCCGGATTCCTAAGAGTGCTATGGCCATAAGCAATGACTGTTGGCTGTAGAAGACTATTTGTAATGACTGTTCTAAGAGTAACTCTTGTTACAGAGCTGCTTGTAAACTAAAAAGCCTCACAACTCAAAATAAATGACTGGCTTTCCAGTGTTTTTTGTTTGTTTGTTTGTTTTTTTGTTTGTTTATTTTTTATTCATTTATTGTTTATTTGTTTATTTTTTTTAAAGTTTTGATCTCCTCTTGTGTTTAAATGACTGTAGCTACAATCTTCACAATCGGAGCCTTAAGCTAAAAAGCTTACAGCGCCTAGTGTTCCCTGGCAGTCTCCATTCCAAGTACTAACTAAGCGCACAAGCTCCGGATTCCTAAGAGTGCTATGGCCATAAGCAATGACTGTTGGCTGTAGAAGACTATTTGTAATGACTGTTCTAAGAGTAACTCTTGTTACAGAGCTGCTTGTAAACTAAAAAGCCTCACAACTCAAAATAAATGACTGGCTTTCCAGTGTTTTTTGTTCGTTTGTTTTTTATTTGTTTGTTTATTTTTTATTCATTTATTGTTTATTTCTTTATTTTTTTAAAGTTTTTATCTCCTCTTGTGTTTAAATGGCTGTAGCTACAATCTTCACAATCGGAGCCTTAAGCTAAAAAGCTTACAGCGCCTAGTGTTCCCTGGCAGTCTCCATTCCAAGTACTAACTAAGCGCACAAGCTCGGGATTCCTAATAGTGCTATGGCCATAAGCAATGACTGTTGGCTGTAGAAGACTATTTGTAATGACTGTTCTAAGAGTAACTCTTGTTACAGAGCTGCTTGTAAACTAAAAAGCCTCACAACTCAAAATAAATGACTGGCTTTCCAGTGTTTTTTGTTCGTTTGTTTTTTATTTGTTTGTTTATTTTTTATTCATTTATTGTTTATTTCTTTATTTTTTTTTTTTAAGTTTTGATCTCCTCTTGTGTTTAAATTACTGTAGCTACAATCTTCACAATCGGAGCCTTAAGCTAAAAAGCTTACAGCGCCTAGTGTTCCCTGGCAGTCTCCATTCCAAGTACTAACTAAGCGCACAAGCTCGGGATTCCTAATAGTGCTATGGCCATAAGCAATGACTGTTGGCTGTAGAAGACTATTTGTAATGACTGTTCTAAGAGTAACTCTTGTTACAGAGCTGCTTGTAAACTAAAAAGCCTCACAACTCAAAATAAATGACTGGCTTTCCAGTGTTTTTGTTTGTTTGTTTTTTTATTTGTTTGTTTATTTTTTATTCATTTATTGTTTATTTGTTTATTTTTTTAAGTTTTGATCTCCTCTTGTGTTTAAATGACTGTAGCTACAATCTTCACAATCGGAGCCTTAAGCTAAAAAGCTTACAGCGCCTAGTGTTCCCTGGCAGTCTCCATTCCAAGTACTAACTAAGCGCACAAGCTCGGGATTCCTAATAGTGCTATGGCCATAAGCAATGACTGTTGGCTGTAGAAGACTATTTGTAATGACTGTTCTAAGAGTAACTCTTGTTACAGAGCTGCTTGTAAACTAAAAAGCCTCACAACTCAAAATAAATGACTGGCTTTCCAGTGTTTTTTGTTTGTTTGTTTGTTTTTTTGTTTGTTTATTTTTTATTCATTTATTGTTTATTTGTTTATTTTTTTAAAAGTTTTGATCTCCTCTTGTGTTTAAATGACCGTAGCTACAATCTTCACAATCGGAGCCTTAAGCTAAAAAGCTTACAGCGCCTAGTGTTCCCTGGCAGTCTCCATTCCAAGTACTAACTAAGCGCACAAGCTCCGGATTCCTAAGAGTGCTATGGCCATAAGCAATGACTGTTGGCTGTAGAAGACTATTTGTAATGACTGTTCTAAGAGTAACTCTTGTTACAGAGCTGCTTGTAAACTAAAAAGCCTCACAACTCAAAATAAATGACTGGCTTTCCAGTGTTTTTTGTTTGTTTGTTTTTTTATTTGTTTGTTTATTTTTTAGTCATTTATTGTTTATTTGTTTATTTTTTAAAGTTTTGATCTCCTCTTGTGGTTAAATGACTGTAGCTACAATCTTCACAATCGGAGCCTTAAGCTAAAAAGCTTACAGCGCCTAGTGTTCCCTGGCAGTCTCCATTCCAAGTACTAACTAAGCGCACAAGCTCAGGATTCCTAATAGTGCTATGGCCATAAGCAATGACTGTTGGCGGTAGAAGACTATTTGTAATGACTGTTCTAAGAGTAACTCTTGTTACAGAGCTGCTTGTAAACTAAAAAGCCTCACAACTCAAAATAAATGACTGGCTTTCCAGTGTTTTTTGTTTGTTTGTTTGTTTTTTTGTTTGTTTATTTTTTATTCATTTATTGTTTATTTGTTTATTTTTTTAAAAGTTTTGATCTCCTCTTGTGTTTAAATGACTGTAGCTACAATCTTCACAATCGGAGCCTTAAGCTAAAAAGCTTACAGCGCCTAGTGTTCCCTGGCAGTCTCCATTCCAAGTACTAACTAAGCGCACAAGCTCCGGATTCCTAAGAGTGCTATGGCCATAAGCAATGACTGTTGGCTGTAGAAGACTATTTGTAATGACTGTTCTAAGAGTAACTCTTGTTACAGAGCTGCTTGTAAACTAAAAAGCCTCACAACTCAAAATAAATGACTGGCTTTCCAGTGTTTTTTGTTTGTTTGTTTTTTTATTTGTTTGTTTATTTTTTAGTCATTTATTGTTTATTTGTTTATTTTTTAAAGTTTTGATCTCCTCTTGTGGTTAAATGACTGTAGCTACAATCTTCACAATCGGAGCCTTAAGCTAAAAAGCTTACAGCGCCTAGTGTTCCCTGGCAGTCTCCATTCCAAGTACTAACTAAGCGCACAAGCTCCGGATTCCTAAGAGTGCTATGGCCATAAGCAATGACTGTTGGCGGTAGAAGACTATTTGTAATGACTGTTCTAAGAGTAACTCTTGTTACAGAGCTGCTTGTAAACTAAAAAGCCTCACAACTCAAAATAAATGACTGGCTTTCCAGTGTTTTTTGTTTGTTTGTTTTTTATTTGTTTGTTTATTTTTTTATTCATTTATCGTTTATTTGTTTATTTTTTTAAAGTTTTGATCTCCTCTTGTGTTTAAATGACTGTAGCTACAATCTTCACAATCGGAGCCTTAAGCTAAAAAGCTTACAGCGCCTTGTGTTCCCTGGCAGTCTCCATTCCAAGTACTAACTAAGCGCACAAGCTCCGGATTCCTAAGAGTGCTATGGCCATAAGCAATGACTGTTGGCTGTAGAAGACTATTTGTAATGACTGTTCTAAGAGTAACTCTTGTTACAGAGCTGCTTGTAAACTAAAAAGCCTCACAACTCAAAATAAATGACTGGCTTTCCAGTGTTTTTTGTTTGTTTGTTTTTTATTTGTTTGTTTATTTTTTATTCATTTATTGTTTATTTGTTTATTTTTTTTAAAGTTTTGATCTCCTCTTGTGTTTAAATGACTGTAGCTACAATCTTCACAATCGGAGCTTTAAGCTAAAAAGCTTACAGCGCCTAATGTTCCCTGGCAGTCTCCATTCCAAGTACTAACTAAGCGCACAAGCTCCGGATTTCTAAGAGTGCTATGGCCATAAGCAATGACTGTTGGCTGTAGAAGACTATTTGTAATGACTGTTCTAAGAGTAACTCTTGTTACAGAGCTGCTTGCAAACTAAAAAGCCTCACAACTCAAAATAAATGACTGGCTTTCCAGTGTTTTTTGTTTGTTTGTTTTTTTATTTGTTTGTTTATTTTTTATTCATTTATTGTTTATTTCTTTTTTTTTTTTTAAGTTTTGATCTCCTCTTGTGTTTAAATGACTGTAGCTACAATCTTCACAATCGGAGCCTTAAGCTAAAAAGCTTACAGCGCCTGGTGTTCCCTGGCAGTCTCCATTCCAAGTACTAACTAAGCGCACAAGCTCCGGATTCCTAAGAGTGCTATGGCCATAAGCAATGACTGTTGGCTGTAGAAGACTATTTGTAATGACTGTTCTAAGAGTAACTCTTGTTACAGAGCTGCTTGTAAACTAAAAAGCCTCACAACTCAAAATAAATGACTGGCTTTCCAGTGTTTTTTGTTTGTTTGTCTTTTATTTGTTTGTTTATTTTTTTATTCATTTATTGTTTATTTGTTTATTTTTTTAAAGTTTTGATCTCCTCTTGTGTTTAAATGACTGTAGCTACAATCTTCACAATCGGAGCCTTAAGCTAAAAAGCTTACAGCGCCTAGTGTTCCCTGGCAGTCTCCATTCCAAGTACTAACTAAGCGCACAAGCTCCGGATTCCTAAGAGTGCTATGGCCATAAGCAATGACTGTTGGCTGTAGAAGACTATTTGTAATGACTGTTCTAAGAGTAACTCTTGTTACAGAGCTGCTTGTAAACTAAAAAGCCTCACAACTCAAATTAAATGACTGGCTTTCCAGTGTTTTTTGTTTGTTTGTTTTTTTATTTGTTTGTTTATTTTTTAGTCATTTATTGTTTATTTGTTTATTTTTTAAAGTTTTGATCTCCTCTTGTGGTTAAATGACTGTAGCTACAATCTTCACAATCGGAGCCTTAAGCTAAAAAGCTTACAGCGCCTAGTGTTCCCTGGCAGTCTCCATTCCAAGTACTAACTAAGCGCACAAGCTCGGGATTCCTAAGAGTGCTATGGCCATAAGCAATGACTGTTGGCGGTAGAAGACTATTTGTAATGACTGTTCTAAGAGTAACTCTTGTTACAGAGCTGCTTGTAAACTAAAAAGCCTCACAACTCAAAATAAATGACTGGCTTTCCAGTGTTTTTTGTTTGTTTGTCTTTTATTTGTTTGTTTATTTTTTTATTCATTTATTGTTTATTTGTTTATTTTTTTAAAGTTTTGATCTCCTCTTGTGTTTAAATGACTGTAGCTACAATCTTCACAATCGGAGCCTTAAGCTAAAAAGCTTACAGCGCCTAGTGTTCCCTGGCAGTCTCCATTCCAAGTACTAACTAAGCGCACAAGCTCCGGATTCCTAAGAGTGCTATGGCCATAAGCAATGACTGTTGGCTGTAGAAGACTATTTGTAATGACTGTTCTAAGAGTAACTCTTGTTACAGAGCTGCTTGTAAACTAAAAAGCCTCACAACTCAAAATAAATGACTGGCTTTCCAGTGTTTTTTGTTTGTTTGTTTTTTATTTGTTTGTTTATTTTTTATTCATTTATTGTTTATTTGTTTATTTTTTTTAAAGTTTTGATCTCCTCTTGTGTTTAAATGACTGTAGCTACAATCTTCACAATCGGAGCTTTAAGCTAAAAAGCTTACAGCGCCTAATGTTCCCTGGCAGTCTCCATTCCAAGTACTAACTAAGCGCACAAGCTCCGGATTTCTAAGAGTGCTATGGCCATAAGCAATGACTGTTGGCTGTAGAAGACTATTTGTAATGACTGTTCTAAGAGTAACTCTTGTTACAGAGCTGCTTGCAAACTAAAAAGCCTCACAACTCAAAATAAATGACTGGCTTTCCAGTGTTTTTTGTTTGTTTGTTTTTTTATTTGTTTGTTTATTTTTTATTCATTTATTGTTTATTTCTTTTTTTTTTTTAAGTTTTGATCTCCTCTTGTGTTTAAATGACTGTAGCTACAATCTTCACAATCGGAGCCTTAAGCTAAAAAGCTTACAGCGCCTAATGTTCCCTGGCAGTCTCCATTCCAAGTACTAACTAAGCGCACAAGCTCCGGATTCCTAAGAGTGCTATGGCCATAAGCAATGACTGTTGGCTGTAGAAGACTATTTGTAATGACTGTTCTAAGAGTAACTCTTGTTACAGAGCTGCTTGTAAACTAAAAAGCCTCACAACTCAAAATAAATGACTGGCTTTCCAGTGTTTTTTGTTTGTTTGTTTTTTTATTTGTTTGTTTATTTTTTAGTCATTTATTGTTTATTTGTTTATTTTTTAAAGTTTTGATCTCCTCTTGTGGTTAAATGACTGTAGCTACAATCTTCACAATCGGAGCCTTAAGCTAAAAAGCTTACAGCGCCTAGTGTTCCCTGGCAGTCTCCATTCCAAGTACTAACTAAGCGCACAAGCTCCGGATTCCTAAGAGTGCTATGGCCATAAGCAATGACTGTTGGCTGTAGAAGACTATTTGTAATGACTGTTCTAAGAGTAACTCTTGTTACAGAGCTGCTTGTAAACTAAAAAGCCTCACAACTCAAAATAAATGACTGGCTTTCCAGTGTTTTTTGTTTGTTTGTTTTTTATTTGTTTGTTTATTTTTTATTCATTTATTGTTTATTTGTTTATTTTTTTTAAAGTTTTGATCTCCTCTTGTGTTTAAATGATTGTAGCTACAATCTTCACAATCGGAGCCTTAAGCTAAAAAGCTTACAGCGCCTAGTGTTCCCTGGCAGTCTCCATTCCAAGTACTAACTAAGCGCACAAGATCGGGATTCCTAAGAGTGCTATGGCCATAAGCAATGACTGTTGGCTGTAGCAGACAATTTGTAATGACTGTTCTAAGAGTAACACTTGTTACAGAGCTGCTTGTAAACTAAAAGGCCTCACAACTCAAAATAAATGACTGGCTTTCCAGTGTTTTTTTGTTTATTTGTTTTTTTATTTGTTTGTTTATTTTTTATTCATTTATTGTTTATTTGTTTATTTTTTTAAAGTTTTGATCTCCTCTTGTGTTTAAATGACTGTAGCTACAATCTTCACAATCGGAGCCTTAAGCTAAAAAGCTTACAGCGCCTAGTGTTCCCTGGCAGTCTCCATTCCAAGTACTAACTAAGCGCACAAGCTCGGGATTCCTAAGAGTGCTATGGCCATAAGCAATGACTGTTGGCTGTAGAAGACTATTTGTAATGACTGTTCTAAGAGTAACTCTTGTTACAGAGCTGCTTGTAAACTAAAAAGCCTCACAACTCAAAATAAATGACTGGCTTTCCAGTGTTTTTTGTTTGTTTGTTTTTTATTTGTTTGTTTATTTTTTATTCATTTATTGTTTATTTCCATCCATCCATCCATTATCTGTAACCGCTTATCCATCTTAGGGTCGCGGGGGGTCCAGAGCCTACCTGGAATCATCGGGCGCAAGGCGGGAATACACCCTGGAGGGGACGCCAGTCCTTCACAGGGCAACACAGACACACACACACATTCACTCACACCTACGGACACTTTCGAGTCGCCAATCCACCTGCAACGTGTGTTTTTGGACTGTGGGAGGAAACCGGAGCACCCGGAGGAAACCCACGCGGACACGGGGAGAACACACCAACTCCTCACAGTTATTGTTTATTTGTTTATTTTTTTAAAGTTTTGATCTCCTCTTGTGTTTAAATGACTGTAGCTACAATCTTCACAATCGGAGCCTTAAGCTTAAAAGCTTACAGCGCCTAGTGTTCCCTGGCAGTCTCCATTCCAAGTACTAACTAAGCGCACACGATCGGGATTCCTAAGAGTGCTATGGCCAAAAGCAATGGCTGTTGGCTGTAGAAGACTATTTGTAATGACTGTTCTAAGAGTAACTCTTCTTACAGAGCTGCTTGTAAACCAAAAAGCCTCACAACTCAAAATAAATGACTGGCTGTACAATGTTTTTTGTTTGTTTGTTTTTTTATTTGTTTGTTTATTTTTTATTCATTTATTGTTTATTTGTTTATTTTTTTGAAGTTTTGATCTCCTCTTGTGTTTAAATGACTGTAGCTACAATCTTCACAATCGGAGCCTTAATCTTAAAAGCTTACAGCGCCTAGTGTTCCCTGGCAGTCTCCATTCCAAGTACTAACTAAGCGCACACGATCGGGATTCCTAAGAGTGCTATGGCCAAAAGCAATGGCTGTTGGCTGTAGAAGACTATTTGTAATGACTGTTCTAAGAGTAACTCTTGTTACAGAGCTGCTTGTAAACTAAAAAGCCTCACAACTCAAAATAAATGACTGGCTGTACAATGTTTTTTGTTTGTTTGTTTTTTTATTTGTTTGTTTATTTTTTATTCATTTATTGTTTATTTGTTTATTTTTTTAAAGTTTTGATCTCCTCTTGTGTTTAAATGACTGTAGCTACAATCTTCACAATCGGAGCCTTAAGCTTAAAAGCTTACAGCGCCTAGTGTTCCCTGGCAGTCTCCATTCCAAGTATTAACTAAGCGCACAAGATCGGGATTCCTAAGAGTGCTATGGCCAAAAGCAATGGCTGTTGGCTGTAGAAGACTATTTGTAATGACTGTTCTAAGAGTAACTCTTGTTACAGAGCTGCTTGTAAACTAAAAAGCCTCACAACTCAAAATAAATGACTGGCTGTACAATGTTTTTTGTTTGTTTGTTTTTTTATTTGTTTGTTTATTTTTTATTCATTTATTGTTTATTTGTTTATTTTTTTAAAGTTTTGATCTCCTCTTGTGTTTAAATGACTGTAGCCACAATCTTCACAATCGGAGCCTTAAGCTTAAAAGCTTACAGCGCCTAGTGTTCCCTGGCAGTCTCCATTCCAAGTACTAACTAAGCGCACACGATCGGGATTCCTAAGAGTGCTATGGCCAAAAGCAATGGCTGTTGGCTGTAGAAGACTATTTGTAATGACTGTTCTAAGAGTATCTCTTGTTACAGAGCTGCTTGTAAACTAAAAAGCCTCACAACTCAAAATAAATGACTGGCTGTACAGTGTTTTTTGTTTGTTTGTTTTTTTATTTGTTTGTTTATTTTTTATTCATTTATTGTTTATTTGTTTATTTTTTTTTAAAGTTTTGATCTCCTCTTGTGTTTAAATGACTGTAGCTACAATCTTCACAATCGGAGCCTTAAGCTTAAAAGCTTACAGCGCCTAGTGTTCCCTGGCAGTCTCCATTCCAAGTACTAACTAAGCGCACACAATCGGGATTCCTAAGAGTGCTATGGCCAAAAGCAATGGCTGTTGGCTGTAGAACACTATTTGTAATGACTGTTCTAAGAGTAACTCTTGTTACAGAGCTGCTTGTAAACTAAAAAGCCTCACAACTCAAAATAAATAACTGGCTCTACAATGTTTTTTGTTTGTTTGTTTTTTTTATTTGTTTGTTTATTTTTTATTCATTTATTGTTTATTTGTTTATTTTTTTAAAGTTTTAATCTCCTCTTGTGTTTAAATGACTGTAGCCACAATCTTCACAATCGGAGCCTTAAGCTTAAAAGCTTACAGCGCCTAGTGTTCCCTGGCAGTCTCCATTCCAAATACTAACTAAGCGCACAAGCTCCGGATTCCTAAGAGTGCTATGGCCATAAGCAATGACTGTTGGCTGTAGAAGACTATTTGTAATGACTGTTCTAAGAGTAACTCTTGTTACAGAGCTGCTTGTAAACTAAAAAGCCTCACAACTCAAAATAAATGACTGGCTTTCCAGTGTTTTTTGTTTGTTTGTTTTTTATTTGTTTGTTTATTTTTTATTCATTTATTGTTTATTTGTTTATTTTTTTTAAAGTTTTGATCTCCTCTTGTGTTTAAATGATTGTAGCTACAATCTTCACAATCGGAGCCTTAAGCTAAAAAGCTTACAGCGCCTAGTGTTCCCTGGCAGTCTCCATTCCAAGTACTAACTAAGCGCACAAGATCGGGATTCCTAAGAGTGCTATGGCCATAAGCAATGACTGTTGGCTGTAGCAGACAATTTGTAATGACTGTTCTAAGAGTAACACTTGTTACAGAGCTGCTTGTAAACTAAAAGGCCTCACAACTCAAAATAAATGACTGGCTTTCCAGTGTTTTTTTGTTTATTTGTTTTTTTATTTGTTTGTTTATTTTTTATTCATTTATTGTTTATTTGTTTATTTTTTTATAGTTTTGATCTCCTCTTGTGTTTAAATGACTGTAGCTACAATCTTCACAATCGGAGCCTTAAGCTAAAAAGCTTACAGCGCCTAGTGTTCCCTGGCAGTCTCCATTCCAAGTACTAACTAAGCGCACAAGCTCGGGATTCCTAAGAGTGCTATGGCCATAAGCAATGACTGTTGGCTGTAGAAGACTATTTGTAATGACTGTTCTAAGAGTAACTCTTGTTACAGAGCTGCTTGTAAACTAAAAAGCCTCACAACTCAAAATAAATGACTGGCTTTCCAGTGTTTTTTGTTTGTTTGTTTTTTATTTGTTTGTTTATTTTTTATTCATTTATTGTTTATTTCCATCCATCCATCCATTATCTGTAACCGCTTATCCATCTTAGGGTCGCGGGGGGTCCAGAGCCTACCTGGAATCATCGGGCGCAAGGCGGGAATACACCCTGGAGGGGACGCCAGTCCTTCACAGGGCAACACAGACACACACACACATTCACTCACACCTACGGACACTTTCGAGTCGCCAATCCACCTGCAACGTGTGTTTTTGGACTGTGGGAGGAAACCGGAGCACCCGGAGGAAACCCACGCGGACACGGGGAGAACACACCAACTCCTCACAGTTATTGTTTATTTGTTTATTTTTTTAAAGTTTTGATCTCCTCTTGTGTTTAAATGACTGTAGCTACAATCTTCACAATCGGAGCCTTAAGCTTAAAAGCTTACAGCGCCTAGTGTTCCCTGGCAGTCTCCATTCCAAGTACTAACTAAGCGCACACGATCGGGATTCCTAAGAGTGCTATGGCCAAAAGCAATGGCTGTTGGCTGTAGAAGACTATTTGTAATGACTGTTCTAAGAGTAACTCTTGTTACAGAGCTGCTTGTAAACCAAAAAGCCTCACAACTCAAAATAAATGACTGGCTGTACAATGTTTTTTGTTTGTTTGTTTTTTTATTTGTTTGTTTATTTTTTATTCATTTATTGTTTATTTGTTTATTTTTTTGAAGTTTTGATCTCCTCTTGTGTTTAAATGACTGTAGCTACAATCTTCACAATCGGAGCCTTAATCTTAAAAGCTTACAGCGCCTAGTGTTCCCTGGCAGTCTCCATTCCAAGTACTAACTAAGCGCACACGATCGGGATTCCTAAGAGTGCTATGGCCAAAAGCAATGGCTGTTGGCTGTAGAAGACTATTTGTAATGACTGTTCTAAGAGTAACTCTTGTTACAGAGCTGCTTGTAAACTAAAAAGCCTCACAACTCAAAATAAATGACTGGCTGTACAATGTTTTTTGTTTGTTTGTTTTTTTATTTGTTTGTTTATTTTTTATTCATTTATTGTTTATTTGTTTATTTTTTTAAAGTTTTGATCTCCTCTTGTGATTAAATGACTGTAGCTACAATCTTCACAATCGGAGCCTTAAGCTTAAAAGCTTACAGCGCCTAGTGTTCCCTGGCAGTCTCCATTCCAAGTATTAACTAAGCGCACAAGATCGGGATTCCTAAGAGTGCTATGGCCAAAAGCAATGGCTGTTGGCTGTAGAAGACTATTTGTAATGACTGTTCTAAGAGTAACTCTTGTTACAGAGCTGCTTGTAAACTAAAAAGCCTCACAACTCAAAATAAATGACTGGCTGTACAATGTTTTTTGTTTGTTTGTTTTTTTATTTGTTTGTTTATTTTTTATTCATTTATTGTTTATTTGTTTATTTTTTTAAAGTTTTGATCTCCTCTTGTGTTTAAATGACTGTAGCCACAATCTTCACAATCGGAGCCTTAAGCTTAAAAGCTTACAGCGCCTAGTGTTCCCTGGCAGTCTCCATTCCAAGTACTAACTAAGCGCACACGATCGGGATTCCTAAGAGTGCTATGGCCAAAAGCAATGGCTGTTGGCTGTAGAAGACTATTTGTAATGACTGTTCTAAGAGTATCTCTTGTTACAGAGCTGCTTGTAAACTAAAAAGCCTCACAACTCAAAATAAATGACTGGCTGTACAGTGTTTTTTGTTTGTTTGTTTTTTTATTTGTTTGTTTATTTTTTATTCATTTATTGTTTATTTGTTTATTTTTTTTTAAAGTTTTGATCTCCTCTTGTGTTTAAATGACTGTAGCTACAATCTTCACAATCGGAGCCTTAAGCTTAAAAGCTTACAGCGCCTAGTGTTCCCTGGCAGTCTCCATTCCAAGTACTAACTAAGCGCACACAATCGGGATTCCTAAGAGTGCTATGGCCAAAAGCAATGGCTGTTGGCTGTAGAAGACTATTTGTAATGACTGTTCTAAGAGTAACTCTTGTTACAGAGCTGCTTGTAAACTAAAAAGCCTCACAACTCAAAATAAATAACTGGCTGTACAATGTTTTTTGTTTGTTTGTTTTTTTATTTGTTTGTTTATTTTTTATTCATTTATTGTTTATTTGTTTATTTTTTTAAAGTTTTAATCTCCTCTTGTGTTTAAATGACTGTAGCCACAATCTTCACAATCGGAGCCTTAAGCTTAAAAGCTTACAGCGCCTAGTGTTCCCTGGCAGTCTCCATTCCAAGTACTAACTAAGCGCACAAGCTCCGGATTCCTAAGAGTGCTATGGCCATAAGCAATGACTGTTGGCTGTAGAAGACTATTTGTAATGACTGTTCTAAGAGTAACTCTTGTTACAGAGCTGCTTGTAAACTAAAAAGCCTCACAACTCAAAATAAATGACTGGCTTTCCAGTGTTTTTTGTTTGTTTGTTTTTTATTTGTTTGTTTATTTTTTATTCATTTATTGTTTATTTGTTTATTTTTTTTAAAGTTTTGATCTCCTCTTGTGTTTAAATGATTGTAGCTACAATCTTCACAATCGGAGCCTTAAGCTAAAAAGCTTACAGCGCCTAGTGTTCCCTGGCAGTCTCCATTCCAAGTACTAACTAAGCGCACAAGATCGGGATTCCTAAGAGTGCTATGGCCATAAGCAATGACTGTTGGCTGTAGCAGACAATTTGTAATGACTGTTCTAAGAGTAACACTTGTTACAGAGCTGCTTGTAAACTAAAAGGCCTCACAACTCAAAATAAATGACTGGCTTTCCAGTGTTTTTTTGTTTATTTGTTTTTTTATTTGTTTGTTTATTTTTTATTCATTTATTGTTTATTTGTTTATTTTTTTAAAGTTTTGATCTCCTCTTGTGTTTAAATGACTGTAGCTACAATCTTCACAATCGGAGCCTTAAGCTAAAAAGCTTACAGCGCCTAGTGTTCCCTGGCAGTCTCCATTCCAAGTACTAACTAAGCGCACAAGCTCGGGATTCCTAAGAGTGCTATGGCCATAAGCAATGACTGTTGGCTGTAGAAGACTATTTGTAATGACTGTTCTAAGAGTAACTCTTGTTACAGAGCTGCTTGTAAACTAAAAAGCCTCACAACTCAAAATAAATGACTGGCTTTCCAGTGTTTTTTGTTTGTTTGTTTTTTATTTGTTTGTTTATTTTTTATTCATTTATTGTTTATTTCCATCCATCCATCCATTATCTGTAACCGCTTATCCATCTTAGGGTCGCGGGGGGTCCAGAGCCTACCTGGAATCATCGGGCGCAAGGCGGGAATACACCCTGGAGGGGACGCCAGTCCTTCACAGGGCAACACAGACACACACACACATTCACTCACACCTACGGACACTTTCGAGTCGCCAATCCACCTGCAACGTGTGTTTTTGGACTGTGGGAGGAAACCGGAGCACCCGGAGGAAACCCACGCGGACACGGGGAGAACACACCAACTCCTCACAGTTATTGTTTATTTGTTTATTTTTTTAAAGTTTTGATCTCCTCTTGTGTTTAAATGACTGTAGCTACAATCTTCACAATCGGAGCCTTAAGCTTAAAAGCTTACAGCGCCTAGTGTTCCCTGGCAGTCTCCATTCCAAGTACTAACTAAGCGCACACGATCGGGATTCCTAAGAGTGCTATGGCCAAAAGCAATGGCTGTTGGCTGTAGAAGACTATTTGTAATGACTGTTCTAAGAGTAACTCTTCTTACAGAGCTGCTTGTAAACCAAAAAGCCTCACAACTCAAAATAAATGACTGGCTGTACAATGTTTTTTGTTTGTTTGTTTTTTTATTTGTTTGTTTATTTTTTATTCATTTATTGTTTATTTGTTTATTTTTTTGAAGTTTTGATCTCCTCTTGTGTTTAAATGACTGTTCCTACAATCTTCACAATCAGAGCCTTAATCTTAAAAGCTTACAGCGCCTAGTGTTCCCTGGCAGTCTCCATTCCAAGTACTAACTAAGCGCACACGATCGGGATTCCTAAGAGTGCTATGGCCAAAAGCAATGGCTGTTGGCTGTAGAAGACTATTTGTAATGACTGTTCTAAGAGTAACTCTTGTTACAGAGCTGCTTGTAAACTAAAAAGCCTCACAACTCAAAATAAATGACTGGCTGTACAATGTTTTTTGTTTGTTTGTTTTTTTATTTGTTTGTTTATTTTTTATTCATTTATTGTTTATTTGTTTATTTTTTTAAAGTTTTGATCTCCTCTTGTGTTTAAATGACTGTAGCTACAATCTTCACAATCGGAGCCTTAAGCTTAAAAGCTTACAGCGCCTAGTGTTCCCTGGCAGTCTCCATTCCAAGTATTAACTAAGCGCACAAGATCGGGATTCCTAAGAGTGCTATGGCCAAAAGCAATGGCTGTTGGCTGTAGAAGACTATTTGTAATGACTGTTCTAAGAGTAACTCTTGTTACAGAGCTGCTTGTAAACTAAAAAGCCTCACAACTCAAAATAAATGACTGGCTGTACAATGTTTTTTGTTTGTTTGTTTTTTTATTTGTTTGTTTATTTTTTATTCATTTATTGTTTATTTGTTTATTTTTTTAAAGTTTTGATCTCCTCTTGTGTTTAAATGACTGTAGCCACAATCTTCACAATCGGAGCCTTAAGCTTAAAAGCTTACAGCGCCTAGTGTTCCCTGGCAGTCTCCATTCCAAGTACTAACTAAGCGCACACGATCGGGATTCCTAAGAGTGCTATGGCCAAAAGCAATGGCTGTTGGCTGTAGAAGACTATTTGTAATGACTGTTCTAAGAGTATCTCTTGTTACAGAGCTGCTTGTAAACTAAAAAGCCTCACAACTCAAAATAAATGACTGGCTGTACAGTGTTTTTTGTTTGTTTGTTTTTTTATTTGTTTGTTTATTTTTTATTCATTTATTGTTTATTTGTTTATTTTTTTTGAAGTTTTGATCTCCTCTTGTGTTTAAATGACTGTAGCTACAATCTTCACAATCGGAGCCTTAAGCTTAAAAGCTTACAGCGCCTAGTGTTCCCTGGCAGTCTCCATTCCAAGTACTAACTAAGCGCACACGATCGGGATTCCTAAGAGTGCTATGGCCAAAAGCAATGGCTGTTGGCTGTAGAAGACTATTTGTAATGACTGTTCTAAGAGTAACTCTTGTTACAGAGCTGCTTGTAAACTAAAAAGCCTCACAACTCAAAATAAATGACTGGCTGTACAGTGTTTTTTGTTTGTTTGTTTTTTTATTTGTTTGTTTATTTTTTATTCATTTATTGTTTATTTGTTTATTTTTAAAAAAGTTTTGATCTCTTCTTGTGTTTAAATGACTGTAGCTACAATCTTCACAATCGGAGCCTTAAGCTTAAAAGCTTACAGCGCCTAGTGTTCCCTGGCAGTCTCCATTCCAAGTACTAACTAAGCGCACACAATCGGGATTCCTAAGAGTGCTATGGCCAAAAGCAATGGCTGTTGGCTGTAGAAGACTATTTGTAATGACTGTTCTAAGAGTAACTCTTGTTACAGAGCTGCTTGTAAACTAAAAAGCCTCACAACTCAAAATAAATGACTGGCTTTCCAGTGTTTTTTGTTTGTTTGTTTTTTTATTTGTTTGTTTATTTTTTATTCATTTATTGTTTATTTGTTTATTTTTTAAAATGTTTTGATCTCCTCTTGTGTTTAAATGACTGTAGCCACAATCTTCACAATCGGAGCCTTAAGCTTAAAAGCTTACAGCGCCTAGTGTTCCCTGGCAGTCTCCATTCCAAGTACTAACTAAGCGCACACGATCGGGATTCCTAAGAGTGCTATGGCCAAAAGCAATGGCTGTTGGCTGTAGAAGACTATTTGTAATGACTGTTCTAAGAGTAACTCTTGTTACAGAGCTGCTTGTAAACTAAAAAGCCTCACAACTCAAAATAAATGACTGGCTGTACAGTGTTTTTTGTTTGTTTTTTTATTTGTTTGTTTATTTTTTATTCATTTATTGTTTATTTGTTTATTTTTTAAAATGTTTTGATCTCCTCTTGTGTTTAAATGACTGTAGCCACAATCTTCACAATCGGAGCCTTAAGCTTAAAAGCTTACAGCGCCTAGTGTTCCCTGGCAGTCTCCATTCCAAGTACTAACTAAGCGCACACGATCGGGATTCCTAAGAGTGCTATGGCCAAAAGCAATGGCTGTTGACTGTAGAAGACTATTTGTAATGACTGTTCTAAGAGTAACTCTTGTTACAGAGCTGCTTGTAAACTAAAAAGCCTCACAACTCAAAATAAATGACTGGCTGTACAATGTTTTTTGTTTGTTTGTTTTTTTATTTGTTTGTTTATTTTTTATTCATTTATTGTTTATTTGTTTATTTTTTAAAATGTTTTGATCTCCTCTTGTGTTTAAATGACTGTAGCCACAATCTTCACAATCGGAGCCTTAAGCTTAAAAGCTTACAGCGCCTAGTGTTCCCTGGCAGTCTCCATTCCAAGTACTAACTAAGCGCACACGATCCGGATTCCTAAGAGTGCTATGGCCAAAAGCAATGGCTGTTGGCTGTAGAAGACTATTTGTAATGACTGTTCTAAGAGTAACTCTTGTTACAGAGCTGCTTGTAAACTAAAAAGCCTCACAACTCAAAATAAATGACTGGCTGTACAGTGTTTTTTGTTTGTTTGTTTTTTTATTTGTTTGTTTATTTTTTATTCATTTATTGTTTATTTGTTTATTTTTTAAAATGTTTTGATCTCCTCTTGTGTTTAAATGACTGTAGCCACAATCTTCACAATCGGAGCCTTAAGCTTAAAAGTTTACAGCGCCTGGTGTTCCCTGGCAGTCTCCATTCCAAGTACTAACTAAGCGCACACGATCGGGATTCCTAAGAGTGCTATGGCCAAAAGCAATGGCTGTTGGCTGTAGAAGACTATTTGTAATGACTGTTCTAAGAGTAACTCTTGTTACAGAGCTGCTTGTAAACTAAAAAGCCTCACAACTCAAAATAAATGACTGGCTGTACAATGTTTTTTGTTTGTTTGTTTTTTTATTTGTTTGTTTATTTTTTATTCATTTATTGTTTATTTGTTTATTTTTTTAAAGTTTTGATCTCCTCTTGTGTTTAAATGACTGTAGCCACAATCTTCACAATCGGAGCCTTAAGCTTAAAAGCTTACAGCGCCTAGTTTTCCCTGGCAGTCTCCATTCCAAGTACTAACTAAGCGCACACGATCGGGATTCCTAAGAGTGCTATGGCCAAAAGCAATGGCTGTTGGCTGTAGAAGACTATTTGTAATGACTGTTCTAAGAGTAACTCTTGTTACAGAGCTGCTTGTAAACTAAAAAGCCTCACAACTCAAAATAAATAACTGGCTGTACAATGTTTTTTGTTTGTTTGTTTTTTTATTTGTTTGTTTATTTTTTATTCATTTATTGTTTATTTGTTTATTTTTTTAAAGTTTTGATCTCCTCTTGTGTTTAAATGACTGTAGCCACAATCTTCACAATCGGAGCCTTAAGCTTAAAAGCTTACAGCGCCTAGTTTTCCCTGGCAGTCTCCATTCCAAGTACTAACTAAGCGCACACGATCGGGATTCCTAAGAGTGCTATGGCCAAAAGCAATGGCTGTTGGCTGTAGAAGACTATTTGTAATGACTGTTCTAAGAGTAACTCTTGTTACAGAGCTGCTTGTAAACTAAAAAGCCTCACAACTCAAAAGAAAAGACTGGCTGTACAGTGTTTTTTGTTTGTTTGTTTTTTTATTTGTTTGTTTATTTTTTATTCATTTATTGTTTATTTGTTTATTTTTTTAAAGTTTTGATCTCCTCTTGTGTTTAAATGACTGTAGCCACAATCTTCACAATCGGAGCCTTAAGCTAAAAAGCTTACAGCGCCTAGTGTTCCCTGGCAGTCTCCATTCCAAGTACTAACTAAGCGCACAAGCTCGGGATTCCTAAGAGTGCTATGGCCATAAGCAATGACTGTTGGCTGTAGAAGACTATTTGTAATGACTGTTCTAAGAGTAACTCTTGTTACAGAGCTGCTTGTAAACTAAAAAGCCTCACAACTCAAAATAAATGACTGGCTTTCCAGTGTTTTTTGTTTGTTTGTTTTTTATTTGTTTGTTTATTTTTTATTCATTTATTGTTTATTTCCATCCATCCATCCATTATCTGTAACCGCTTATCCATCTTAGGGTCGCGGGGGGTCCAGAGCCTACCTGGAATCATCGGGCGCAAGGCGGGAATACACCCTGGAGGGGACGCCAGTCCTTCACAGGGCAACACAGACACACACACACATTCACTCACACCTACGGACACTTTCGAGTCGCCAATCCACCTGCAACGTGTGTTTTTGGACTGTGGGAGGAAACCGGAGCACCCGGAGGAAACCCACGCGGACACGGGGAGAACACACCAACTCCTCACAGTTATTGTTTATTTGTTTATTTTTTTAAAGTTTTGATCTCCTCTTGTGTTTAAATGACTGTAGCTACAATCTTCACAATCGGAGCCTTAAGCTTAAAAGCTTACAGCGCCTAGTGTTCCCTGGCAGTCTCCATTCCAAGTACTAACTAAGCGCACACGATCGGGATTCCTAAGAGTGCTATGGCCAAAAGCAATGGCTGTTGGCTGTAGAAGACTATTTGTAATGACTGTTCTAAGAGTAACTCTTCTTACAGAGCTGCTTGTAAACCAAAAAGCCTCACAACTCAAAATAAATGACTGGCTGTACAATGTTTTTTGTTTGTTTGTTTTTTTATTTGTTTGTTTATTTTTTATTCATTTATTGTTTATTTGTTTATTTTTTTGAAGTTTTGATCTCCTCTTGTGTTTAAATGACTGTTCCTACAATCTTCACAATCAGAGCCTTAATCTTAAAAGCTTACAGCGCCTAGTGTTCCCTGGCAGTCTCCATTCCAAGTACTAACTAAGCGCACACGATCGGGATTCCTAAGAGTGCTATGGCCAAAAGCAATGGCTGTTGGCTGTAGAAGACTATTTGTAATGACTGTTCTAAGAGTAACTCTTGTTACAGAGCTGCTTGTAAACTAAAAAGCCTCACAACTCAAAATAAATGACTGGCTGTACAATGTTTTTTGTTTGTTTGTTTTTTTATTTGTTTGTTTATTTTTTATTCATTTATTGTTTATTTGTTTATTTTTTTAAAGTTTTGATCTCCTCTTGTGTTTAAATGACTGTAGCTACAATCTTCACAATCGGAGCCTTAAGCTTAAAAGCTTACAGCGCCTAGTGTTCCCTGGCAGTCTCCATTCCAAGTATTAACTAAGCGCACAAGATCGGGATTCCTAAGAGTGCTATGGCCAAAAGCAATGGCTGTTGGCTGTAGAAGACTATTTGTAATGACTGTTCTAAGAGTAACTCTTGTTACAGAGCTGCTTGTAAACTAAAAAGCCTCACAACTCAAAATAAATGACTGGCTGTACAATGTTTTTTGTTTGTTTGTTTTTTTATTTGTTTGTTTATTTTTTATTCATTTATTGTTTATTTGTTTATTTTTTTAAAGTTTTGATCTCCTCTTGTGTTTAAATGACTGTAGCCACAATCTTCACAATCGGAGCCTTAAGCTTAAAAGCTTACAGCGCCTAGTGTTCCCTGGCAGTCTCCATTCCAAGTACTAACTAAGCGCACACGATCGGGATTCCTAAGAGTGCTATGGCCAAAAGCAATGGCTGTTGGCTGTAGAAGACTATTTGTAATGACTGTTCTAAGAGTATCTCTTGTTACAGAGCTGCTTGTAAACTAAAAAGCCTCACAACTCAAAATAAATGACTGGCTGTACAGTGTTTTTTGTTTGTTTGTTTTTTTATTTGTTTGTTTATTTTTTATTCATTTATTGTTTATTTGTTTATTTTTTTTGAAGTTTTGATCTCCTCTTGTGTTTAAATGACTGTAGCTACAATCTTCACAATCGGAGCCTTAAGCTTAAAAGCTTACAGCGCCTAGTGTTCCCTGGCAGTCTCCATTCCAAGTACTAACTAAGCGCACACGATCGGGATTCCTAAGAGTGCTATGGCCAAAAGCAATGGCTGTTGGCTGTAGAAGACTATTTGTAATGACTGTTCTAAGAGTAACTCTTGTTACAGAGCTGCTTGTAAACTAAAAAGCCTCACAACTCAAAATAAATGACTGGCTGTACAGTGTTTTTTGTTTGTTTGTTTTTTTATTTGTTTGTTTATTTTTTATTCATTTATTGTTTATTTGTTTATTTTTAAAAAAGTTTTGATCTCTTCTTGTGTTTAAATGACTGTAGCTACAATCTTCACAATCGGAGCCTTAAGCTTAAAAGCTTACAGCGCCTAGTGTTCCCTGGCAGTCTCCATTCCAAGTACTAACTAAGCGCACACAATCGGGATTCCTAAGAGTGCTATGGCCAAAAGCAATGGCTGTTGGCTGTAGAAGACTATTTGTAATGACTGTTCTAAGAGTAACTCTTGTTACAGAGCTGCTTGTAAACTAAAAAGCCTCACAACTCAAAATAAATGACTGGCTTTCCAGTGTTTTTTGTTTGTTTGTTTTTTTATTTGTTTGTTTATTTTTTATTCATTTATTGTTTATTTGTTTATTTTTTAAAATGTTTTGATCTCCTCTTGTGTTTAAATGACTGTAGCCACAATCTTCACAATCGGAGCCTTAAGCTTAAAAGCTTACAGCGCCTAGTGTTCCCTGGCAGTCTCCATTCCAAGTACTAACTAAGCGCACACGATCGGGATTCCTAAGAGTGCTATGGCCAAAAGCAATGGCTGTTGGCTGTAGAAGACTATTTGTAATGACTGTTCTAAGAGTAACTCTTGTTACAGAGCTGCTTGTAAACTAAAAAGCCTCACAACTCAAAATAAATGACTGGCTGTACAGTGTTTTTTGTTTGTTTTTTTATTTGTTTGTTTATTTTTTATTCATTTATTGTTTATTTGTTTATTTTTTAAAATGTTTTGATCTCCTCTTGTGTTTAAATGACTGTAGCCACAATCTTCACAATCGGAGCCTTAAGCTTAAAAGCTTACAGCGCCTAGTGTTCCCTGGCAGTCTCCATTCCAAGTACTAACTAAGCGCACACGATCGGGATTCCTAAGAGTGCTATGGCCAAAAGCAATGGCTGTTGACTGTAGAAGACTATTTGTAATGACTGTTCTAAGAGTAACTCTTGTTACAGAGCTGCTTGTAAACTAAAAAGCCTCACAACTCAAAATAAATGACTGGCTGTACAATGTTTTTTGTTTGTTTGTTTTTTTATTTGTTTGTTTATTTTTTATTCATTTATTGTTTATTTGTTTATTTTTTAAAATGTTTTGATCTCCTCTTGTGTTTAAATGACTGTAGCCACAATCTTCACAATCGGAGCCTTAAGCTTAAAAGCTTACAGCGCCTAGTGTTCCCTGGCAGTCTCCATTCCAAGTACTAACTAAGCGCACACGATCCGGATTCCTAAGAGTGCTATGGCCAAAAGCAATGGCTGTTGGCTGTAGAAGACTATTTGTAATGACTGTTCTAAGAGTAACTCTTGTTACAGAGCTGCTTGTAAACTAAAAAGCCTCACAACTCAAAATAAATGACTGGCTGTACAGTGTTTTTTGTTTGTTTGTTTTTTTATTTGTTTGTTTATTTTTTATTCATTTATTGTTTATTTGTTTATTTTTTAAAATGTTTTGATCTCCTCTTGTGTTTAAATGACTGTAGCCACAATCTTCACAATCGGAGCCTTAAGCTTAAAAGTTTACAGCGCCTGGTGTTCCCTGGCAGTCTCCATTCCAAGTACTAACTAAGCGCACACGATCGGGATTCCTAAGAGTGCTATGGCCAAAAGCAATGGCTGTTGGCTGTAGAAGACTATTTGTAATGACTGTTCTAAGAGTAACTCTTGTTACAGAGCTGCTTGTAAACTAAAAAGCCTCACAACTCAAAATAAATGACTGGCTGTACAATGTTTTTTGTTTGTTTGTTTTTTTATTTGTTTGTTTATTTTTTATTCATTTATTGTTTATTTGTTTATTTTTTTAAAGTTTTGATCTCCTCTTGTGTTTAAATGACTGTAGCCACAATCTTCACAATCGGAGCCTTAAGCTTAAAAGCTTACAGCGCCTAGTTTTCCCTGGCAGTCTCCATTCCAAGTACTAACTAAGCGCACACGATCGGGATTCCTAAGAGTGCTATGGCCAAAAGCAATGGCTGTTGGCTGTAGAAGACTATTTGTAATGACTGTTCTAAGAGTAACTCTTGTTACAGAGCTGCTTGTAAACTAAAAAGCCTCACAACTCAAAATAAATAACTGGCTGTACAATGTTTTTTGTTTGTTTGTTTTTTTATTTGTTTGTTTATTTTTTATTCATTTATTGTTTATTTGTTTATTTTTTTAAAGTTTTGATCTCCTCTTGTGTTTAAATGACTGTAGCCACAATCTTCACAATCGGAGCCTTAAGCTTAAAAGCTTACAGCGCCTAGTTTTCCCTGGCAGTCTCCATTCCAAGTACTAACTAAGCGCACACGATCGGGATTCCTAAGAGTGCTATGGCCAAAAGCAATGGCTGTTGGCTGTAGAAGACTATTTGTAATGACTGTTCTAAGAGTAACTCTTGTTACAGAGCTGCTTGTAAACTAAAAAGCCTCACAACTCAAAAGAAAAGACTGGCTGTACAGTGTTTTTTGTTTGTTTGTTTTTTTATTTGTTTGTTTATTTTTTATTCATTTATTGTTTATTTGTTTATTTTTTTAAAGTTTTGATCTCCTCTTGTGTTTAAATGACTGTAGCCACAATCTTCACAATCGGAGCCTTAAGCTTAAAAGCTTACAGCGCCTAGTTTTCCCTGGCAGTCTCCATTCCAAGTACTAACTAAGCGCACACGATCGGGATTCCTAAGAGTGCTATGGCCAAAAGCAATGGCTGTTGGCTGTAGAAGACTATTTGTAATGACTGTTCTAAGAGTAACTCTTGTTACAGAGCTGCTTGTAAACTAAAAAGCCTCACAACTCAAAATAAATAACTGGCTGTACAATGTTTTTTGTTTGTTTGTTTTTTTATTTGTTTGTTTATTTTTTATTCATTTATTGTTTATTTGTTTATTTTTTTAAAGTTTTGATCTCCTCTTGTGTTTAAATGACTGTAGCCACAATCTTCACAATCGGAGCCTTAAGCTTAAAAGCTTACAGCGCCTAGTTTTCCCTGGCAGTCTCCATTCCAAGTACTAACTAAGCGCACACGATCGGGATTCCTAAGAGTGCTATGGCCAAAAGCAATGGCTGTTGGCTGTAGAAGACTATTTGTAATGACTGTTCTAAGAGTAACTCTTGTTACAGAGCTGCTTGTAAACTAAAAAGCCTCACAACTCAAAATAAATGACTGGCTGTACAGTGTTTTTTGTTTCTTTGTTTTTTTATTTGTTTGTTTATTTTTTATTCATTTATTGTTTATTTGTTTATTTTTTTAAAGTTTTGATCTCCTCTTGTGTTTAAATGACTGTAGCCACAATCTTCACAATCGGAGCCTTAAGCTTAAAAGCTTACAGCGCCTAGTGTTCCCTGGCAGTCTCCATTCCAAGTACTAACTAAGCGCACACGATCGGGATTCCTAAGAGTGCTATGGCCAAAAGCAATGGCTGTTGGCTGTAGAAGACTATTTGTAATGACTGTTCTAAGAGTAACTCTTGTTACAGAGCTGCTTGTAAACTAAAAAGCCTCACAACTCAAAATAAATGACTGGCTGTACAGTGTTTTTTGTTTCTTTGTTTTTTTATTTGTTTGTTTATTTTTTATTCATTTATTGTTTATTTGTTTATTTTTTAAAAAGTTTTGATCTCCTCTTGTGTTTAAATGACTGTAGCTACAATCTTCACAATCGGAGCCTTAAGCTTAAAAGCTTACAGCGCCTAGTGTTCCCTGGCAGTCTCCATTCCAAGTATTAACTAAGCGCACAAGATCGGGATTCCTAAGAGTGCTATGGCCAAAAGCAATGGCTGTTGGCTGTAGAAGACTATTTGTAATGACTGTTCTAAGAGTAACTCTTGTTACAGAGCTGCTTGTAAACTAAAAAGCCTCACAACTCAAAATAAATGACTGGCTGTACAGTGTTTTTTGTTTGTTTGTTTTTTTATTTGTTTGTTTATTTTTTATTCATTTATTGTTTATTTGTTTATTTTTTAAAAAGTTTTGATCTCCTCTTGTGTTTAAATGACTGTAGCTACAATCTTCACAATCGGAGCCTTAAGCTTAAAAGCTTACAGCGCCTAGTGTTCCCTGGCAGTCTCCATTCCAAGTATTAACTAAGCGCACAAGATCGGGATTCCTAAGAGTGCTATGGCCAAAAGCAATGGCTGTTGGCTGTAGAAGACTATTTGTAATGACTGTTCTAAGAGTAACTCTTGTTACAGAGCTGCTTGTAAACTAAAAAGCATCACAACTCAAAATAAATGACTGGCTGTACAATGTTTTTTGTTTGTTTGTTTTTTTATTTGTTTGTTTATTTTTTATTCATTTATTGTTTATTTGTTTATTTTTTTAAAGTTTTGATCTCCTCTTGTGTTTAAATG